>NW_006799971.1:1251851-1292506 GCF_000485575.1 Poecilia formosa | reverse complement strand
TGTGTGTGTGTGTGTGTGCGTGCATGTGGGTGTGTGTGTGCGTGTGTGTGTGTGTGTGTGAGCAAGAGAGAGAGAGAGAGATAGAGATAGAGGATACCACTGGGGTGTTGTTAGCAAATGTCTTCAAGTCCCTCATGTTGGTGTTTATGAGTCTTCGGGTGCTTTTGATCTGAGTGCTGATGTTGTGGTTGGCTGCATAGGCAACGAGAACTCCCAGACTGAAACATACAGATAGAGACAGGGTCAGACAACCAGCAGGAGGCAGCATCGCTGCAAAACACCAACTCCAACTGAAATCCTGCTGCATCAAGCAAACCAATTATCTTTGAAATGTCAGAACGTTCATTTCTTGAAAACAAAAAAGCTCAGTAAGAAACATCAGCACAAATTTGGAATTTCCAGTGTTCATTTTTGTGCTGTTAAACTCCAACATTGTTGTTGCAGCTGTGCAGTTTTTTGTTTTGCTTTGTTTGTGTTTTTTCACTTATTTGCAATCTTATTTCCTGGATGGAATCTGTTAGACTGGTCAGAATTTAAAAGTCTTAATTTTTAGGGCTGAAATCGACTCCTAATATTTTTATGGTACACATGAAAAAAAACAAAAAACAAAAAAAACCTACAGAGCTGACGTTGATTCTGTCCTTCTTCTCTGCTTCGATTTTTGTCAATTGTTTTTTTTTTCTATTTCAGATCAAAATTAAATCACTTGCAATTAAAACCTACTTTGCGGTCTGATACTACAATAAATGAAATGATTTTTTTTGCTTGTTCTTCATAGAAAAAGCACATAAGAATGTTAACTTCATTCAAGATTTGCACATGCACAAAGCAGGATTTCAGGGTATTTTTCATCAAAACATTTCCACCTTTTCCAAAGTCAGATTTTTTAGTTTCTCTGTCACTCTATTAGAATATTCCATCCTTCTCGGGATGTTTTGTCTGTCCATCAAAAGCTAACAAAATAATCTACATGTACAATTTTAAACCAACTCTAGAAAAGTAAACATTTTTCCAAAATCCTTATTATTTTACCCACATGATTCCAGAGCAAACTTTACTTTATTTCTACAATACTGAATGAACAGTATTGAGTGGTGTGATGGAGTAAGGCCAAAAAATAACTGAGAAAAAAGTTCATGAGAGAACAAATGCCCTCTCAGGCTTTCTGTATGAACATGAGCGTGTTTGTGATATGAAAGGCCTCATTCAGATGGAGACACAAGGACCTCTGCAGTCAGTCAGTCATATCAGTAACACATAGCAACTCCTGCAGATCCTGTTCCTGTGCACAGGTCAGGTGAACAAATGTCACATTTACAGTTACAGGTTGGCGCTCTGCTCTGCATCACTAGCTGTGTTTCCATCACAAATCTTTGTCTACATTCTGCTAATGTTGGAGGGAAAAAACCCACAATTTCACAAACGTGGTGTTTCCATTAAATAAGAAATGAAGGTAAAATCACAAGTGAATAAGCTAGTTCATGCGGGAAGGCTTTAAAAATCATGGCAGCGATGGATGCAAACAGTTACATGATACATAATCATAATTTAGCCGTGGCGCTAGTGCTCATCATCTATCAGCCAATCAGAGGAGATGTTGAAATCTTATTCAGGCATTGGAGCAACAAACCCGACTACATATGCAGTGTGTTGGGGAAATTATGATTTGTCAGAAGAGTTATGGATTAAACACGTTGGAATGACACACAACTTTTTATGAACTCTGATGCTGTGAGAGCTGCAGATTGTCTGAAAAAACAAAACCAAACCATCATCCTACTACTACTTCCTGTTGTCTTCTTCATTGTTTTCAGCAGTGGTAACTTTGGGCTGTTGATCATGTGACTTTTATGATGTAAAAAAATGTTTTCGTTGCATTTCTACAAAAAGCATCTATTTCAATACGGCTGAAAAGCCACATCATCGTAGTGTAAAAATGTGAGTTTTTTCGAAATTGACGTGTTTCCATTAAGCAAATTTATTATCAAAATTTCAACTTGCGCAATTCTATCGTTCATGTGAGGATGGTTTAATGTAGGCAGATTTACATATGAGTCATATTCCTTCCATGTGTTGATGATTAATTTAACTCAATTCCAGTGATGTTCAGTACCTAAAATATGCTTTGTATCCATCCCCTGACTTATACTTTTAAACAACCTCTCCTCTAATTGGTTGGAGTGTTCTTTAGTCTTCACGCTGTCAGGAATACTAATACTTATGCTAAATCACTGGAGATACTAACTTTAAAGAAGGTGAATATTTATGCAATCAGTTAGTTTATTTTAAATATTGTCATTATTTTGTAGGAATCAGTTTCACTTTGACATTAAAGGAAGATTTTTCTTGTTAATCTTTTTCATCAAAAAAGCAAAATTTCTAAAAGCAATGAAAAAGGGCGTGAAAAATGGTCAGATGTTTCTGGACGAAAACATCTTAGGGGCTGCAAAAAACTTGAATGCAGATTTTATTTTTAGCAGGATAATGACTGTGAGCAGACATTCACCAGTTAGAAGCTACAATAAAATGGTTTACTTAAAAACATATTGATGCGCTATAATTCCCCAGACAAGGTTCAATTAAGAAACACCAAAACAGTTTGAGCTTTTCTTCAATGAAAACTTTGCAAAGGTTTCATCTTCCAGATGTCCAAAACTGGAAGAGACAAATGTCTGAAACTAAACTGAAGTTATTATCTTTGGATCCAAGGAGAAACAATCTAGAGTCAGCACACAGCTTCAGTTATTACAGCTAAAAACTGACAATCTGGTCTGATATCTGGGCTTAGTGATGGACTCAGACCTGAACTTCAGAGCCACAAAAGACAGTTACAAAGTCGGCCTTCTGTCACCTGAAGAACATTTGCAGGACTAAAGGCCTAATGTTCCAGCTTGATGTGTACTTGCTTGATGATTTTGATGATGGCATTTGATAAAATGTAATGTTTTTGGTTATTTCATAATTTGTTACTCTGCTATGTTTTTATGGTGTAAAGCACTTTGAACTGCCTTGTTGCTGAAATGTGCAACACAAACAGACTTAACTTAAAGTCTAGCCATTGTAACAGCAGAGGAAGATTGTTCTATGATTTCTTTGCTAAAGAAACTGAACACAAATGTACATCTACACTTTTCTGGGTTGTAAAAAGACTTTAAAAACCATGAATCATTTCTCAACCACTGCATGCACTGCTTTGTGTTGGTCTGTCAGAGTAAATTCCAATAAAATAAACTGAAGTTGGTGGTCTTAATGTGACAAGACTGTTCCACGCTTAAAAGCTCTTCCTCTTAACTAAACCTCATGAAGAGGTGAACTAACCACCTGATGACAGCCGAAGAGAGAAGGAGCACTCACATGATGAAGATGGTGGTGGCGATGAGTGAGGCGGTGAAGAATCCTCGGTGACAGTCTGCGTTCTTCCTCTGCCTCTGATGCATCTCACCGCCGCAGTTGTCACAGCATCGACACATGCAGAAGCAGGTGGCAATGATCGGCGTGAGGACCACGAACACAACTCCAAAGACGGCGCAGATCAGGAATCCTGACTCATAGTGGATCCACTGCAGAGGGACAAGATGGTTCATCAGAGCACAGTCAGAGTGAGGCTTAGGGTGAAATCTGAGGAGCAAAAGGGTTTACCTGTAGCAACAGGACAACGTTTTCTGGCTGGGGGAGCGACATCGTGGACAGAGGTTCAGGAGGAACAACAGAAACATAAAACAGGATGAGAGTCACAGCAAATATTGTTACTAAAGCAAATTCAGATGATGATCTTAAAGATAGTTTTTGTAGAAACTTTTGTAGTTCCATGTTATTGCTGATGTTTTTATTGTTGTTTTCTTGCAAAGTGATGAAAATCTAGCCAGGCTTTCTGCAAATCTGCAAATGGTTTATTAGATGTCGTTAGTTGAAGCTCCGATTTGCAGAAGTCTTTCTACTCACTGGAAATTTTTGCAACTTTTTTATTTTCATGGGATTTCATGAGATCGGACTCTGCCCAGCTGATACTGCATTGGATTTGAGGGAGCGTATCCATGAACAGCAATTTGCATGTCCTCCCACTGTTTTCCAAAGGGATTTAGGGCTGAACTTTGATTGAGCCATATCAACTCTTCCATAAAAGACTAGACTTATGTAAAGTGCACACCTGACGGCTGTCCTTTCAACACATTTTCCCAGCTGAGATGTGAATCTCTGAATTTCCCTGGTTGTTTCTCTAGCTGTGTTTTTGTTACAAATGTGTACAAAACTCTGTCTGTATTCCATTAAAGTTGAAAAAACAAAATTTTCCAATTGTGGTGTTTCCTTTAAACAAGAAAAGCAAGTAAAATCACCCATGACTAAGTTTGTTCATGCAATATGTTATGAATAATCATGACATGCAATCGTCCTCCAACTACTTCCTGTCATCTTCTTTGCTGTTTCCAGCAGTAGTATCATCTGGCTAGTGATCATGTGACTCGTGTGATGAAAATAAAACGTTTTCTATTACAGTTTAGTGAAATATACTAATTTTGATACAGCCAAAGAAAGACCTCATCTTAGAGTCAAAACTTTATATTGAAAAATGAGTTTTTGTTTTTCCATTAAGTACATTTATTTTCGAAATGTCAAATTGCACTATTTTAACTCAACTCTAATGGAAACATAGCTTCTCATTAATGCTCTCTCTTCTCAGTCTGTATGCTGTATTCACTTATATCCGTTTCTCTAGGTTTTTAGCCTGCATTCTATGCTGACATTATAAGACACAAAGATTTTATTTAAAAAAAAATCCAGAGAAAAGTAGCCAAAATCTAAAAAAATAAAATTAGGAAGGCTTTCTGAAAAATCTTGAGGACAATCAGCCAAGACTACCTTAAAATGGTTCAAGAGACTCAACAGATGGCAAAATAAGAGGAAATCATATTTGGACTATTGTAGAAGGAGTTGGAATGCCCTCAAAAAAACTCAGATGTTTCGAGATTAAGCTCAGAAATAAATTAGAAGATACTTGAAAATTTCTGAGTTTCCAAAGTAAAAAACTTTCCACTTTTGAAACTCAGAAATGTCAATGATTAATCTAAAAATTTCTGAGTTTTTTCAAGCATTTGTTTTTTTTTTTTTTTGCCTTTACACAGTCAGAAATTTCTGGGATTAATCTCAATTTTCAGATTTTTTTTTGTGTGCAAATTTTCAACTTTTGAAGATCAGAAAGTTCTTCTCTTTGTCTAAAACAATTCTCTAATGAATCTCAAAATTTCTGGGGGTTTTTGGTGGAAATTTACCCTTCTTTTTTTCTTTCAATGTCTTTTACATGCCACTGTAAAAATCTCATTCACAAAGCTTTAAATGGAGAAAAATGAAGTTCTTCTTACTGTTTGAAACTCTTTAAAGCCAACATACCTTTCTCCATTCTTCTACTTTAATTCCTCCCATATTTTGCTGAATGATGCTAACAATAAGATCTGAAAGAAAGAAAAAACACAATTTCTTTATGTAAATGCTTTGAATGTGCAGACAGTGTTATGAAAAGAATAAACACTGATTCAGAGACAGCACCGCTTAAGGTTTGGGACAAGAAATGAAGCTGAAGTGGGAAAAAAAATCCATTTATCTGCTCACAAACAGACAGGACGGATTACATGGAATCAGTTTTTTTAATATCCGAGGACAGTATTGTGACGGTGTTTCCTCTTCCACCAAACAGCTGTGTGTTTACTAAGAGCCGCTTGAAGCGAGCCAGCAGGACTCCAGCTGGCTCCAGCTGTCCGTGTGTTTACCGTATATAGGTCAGCCGACGCTAAGCCTACCTGCTGAACGTTGACTCACCTGCTCTGTTACTCAGCAGGTAAACTGATTCCTTCACACATACGCGCCAATTAGGACATCTGCTCACAGTACATCTGCCAGACGATTGAAAAAGTGGCGGATGTTTGTTGATGATCTGAAAAGATTCACTTTATATGTTGATTTCCTCTTTTTATTTTTTTTAGAGGGGGGTATTATTGTTTCCAGGCACATTGTTCCATTTCATAGCAAAATCAAGTAATTGTTACATTCAGCAGAATATATATATATGAATATGAATAAAAAGAAAATTGACTTTGTAATTTAATACCTTGAAACTGGGTCTTTGTCTCTTTAAAACTCCTGCTCTTTCTGAAACTCAACCTTCAGGAAGTCATCAGATCACTCCTCTATTAACCCTTTTTTTTTAAAGGATTTGTTGGCTCTAGTGGCCTTTATTTGAAAGTAGTTTGACAAAAAAACAGGGTAATGAGAGAGGGGCAAATGCCACCACATGTTGAGGCCTTGGACTAAGGCCTCAACATGTGTGTCGTGCTTTGCTCCTGTGCCACCACAGCACTGCACCCCCCTCTACTAACCCTTCAATTGGGTTTTTTACCAGCATTTTATTGAGTAGTAGCTCCTATAATGAGCTCAGCAGACATGCAATCCTACCACCAGGAAACCACTACCACTACAAATGGAGTGCTGTTTGCTAATTGTTGCTGGCTAGTCTGAAGGAACTGAGTGGGGTAGTTGAAGGGGAGGGCTGCTCTGAAACATGGAAACTGCAGCTCAGAGGAGGAGCTTCGACCTCGAAGGCGGGGCTAGGCTTCTTGCCTGCTTCATGTTGTCACTCAGGTTCTATTAAAGTGAAATCTACATGTCAGGCAGTAATCAGGTGTGGGTATGAAAAGTGAAACTAAGTAAAGTTAAGTATATTTGTGTAGCAAATTTCAGCGACAATGCAGTTCAACGTGCTTAGTCATATTTTTTTTTACAAAAGCAATAAACATTACGTTCTGTCAGATGCTGACAACAAAATCATCAATACACATCAAATACGTTGATCAATGCTCCAGTTGCTAATCAAAGGCAGGTCTGAACAGGTGGGTCTTTAGCCTTGATTTAAAGGAACTCAGTGTTTCAGCTGTTTTGCAGTTTTCTGAAAGTTTGTTCCAGACTAAGCCAAGAAATGTGATTGGTAGATAGATAGGTAATTTATGGTTTTAAGAAGGAGTTAATTTTTCATATGGCGGTTTGAGTATTTTTTTTCTCCCCTTAATTGTTCAAGTCACCCTTTGAAAACTGACTTTTGTCCCCTAAGGTTGTCTATGATATAATTTATTTACATAAAACATTCAAGTCTCAAGAAACCAATTAAATGTTTTATGTTTACATTAGATGTCAATGTCAAGTTTAATTAAATGATCAGATCTCTTAAATATATTTGTAAAAGTGCAGTCCTGAACAGAAACAAAGTAAATTATTTAGGTGATTAAATTATTAAATTATTTTACACCATACCATAAACAAATAACGCAGAAGGTGTAAACAAACAGAACAAGCAGATGGAGGCCAGTTTATCGTGTGAACACTGACACAGCTGTCACACTAGACTCACCATCAGAGGACAGAAAAGCGGCCCAGATTAACCCCAGGGATGCTTAGCAACGGCCTATTCTTACCTGACCCAAACATTTACACCTTTCTTAGCTTACAAACAGATTCATCCATCCTTAGACATCAGAATCAGTCATCTCTTTGAAACTTCAACCATTAAGTCCCAAAAATGTTGCACATTTACTCATGCAGAGTGAAAAAAAACACAATTATTCAATCTATAGACATCTGATTTTAGCCTTTCAGTATTTTGTTCTCTCCAGATGTTCATCACAGATCTGGTTTTAAAAATTCTGTTCTAATAATTTTATTGACTTGTAAACTGTTTACAGCTAAAATGTGGGAAAATGTTGCACCTTTGAAAAATACCAGAGCTACATCAACCAAATGGCAACAGATCCATATCTGACAATCATGTCTTAACTGGTGCTGATCTGTGATTGAGAAAATAGTTTATTTTTCCTTTTCTCCAAACTCATCAAAGCTGAGAATTCCCACCATTTCAAGGTTGTAAACACACCAACCAAACTCCTGAACCTTGAGGCACTTGTTTCTGCTCAGAAAACATCAAATGAAGTTTAGGAATCATCTGTGCATAAATATAAATAATTCTTCATAATAACTCCTTCATTTTCTGTTAGATTAAAAACAAAACATTCTGTTTAATAAAAGATTTCAAGTGACTATAACTTAATTCTTGTTTTTGTACTCATCTGAAACAAGTGGAGTGAACTTTTGGATTAAAAAAATGCTTGATAACTTAATCTATTTAAGTTGAGTCCATGCAAAAGAAGTCCAGTATTTGAGTGGCCAACAAGGTATCCCACAATACATTGTTTCATCACTGACAGTGACTAATTAAACCATTTTTTATTTGTCACAAAAATTAAATTAAAAGATGTTTAAAGTGAAAAAGCAGACTCCAAAACTTCGTAAAGATTTGGGTGTCATAACTACAGTATACTCAGCTTCATTAAGTTACGCTAACTAAAATTGTGCATATTATTCAGGTAAATTAACCTAAAAATTATTAATATATGCAAATATATTTTAGTTAAGGACTAAAATATATGCAACATATATTTAACATTGCGACAGACTGGCGACCTGTCCAGGGTGACCCCGCCTCTCGCCCGGAACGTTAGCTGGAGATAGGCACCAGCACCCCTCCCGACCCCACTGAGGGACAAGGGTGTTCAGAAAATGGATGGATGGATGGATATATTTAACATAATTAACAATTATGTTAATTATTTTTACAGTAGTTATGTTTTATGTACTATTATGTCATTACAACTTACTCAAAATGATCAAGTTAGTCAAATTGTATAAACCTAAGCTGTATGGTGTGCACATGCTAACATTTTTAAGTTTTAAATACTTGACATTTTTATAGTCGACGTGTTTGCATAATTTTTTTTTAAGTAAACTCCATTTCTTGCATTTTACAGTGTACAACCTCCATCAAAGAACCACTAACCAGTATTGGCTGTGGCCAGACTAATCAGAGCGTCTCTAAATAATGTTTTAGCATCTTAGATCAGCTTCATAGAGGCTGTAAACTCTCCTCGATACATTTAATCTTGTCCTAATAAGCCTTTCTTGTGAGTTTAAGGAAAAACAACAGTGATTTTGGATATTTCGGGCACCATCTGGTTAATCCTCTCAGCTCCCTCCACTCTTCATTGTGAAAACAGATTTTTATTTTTTTTGTCTAGCTATTCTTTGGGTCCTGTGTTGGTGTGCTTTAGAAATTTATGCTGCTACAGAGAACATGGCAGGCACCGCAGGGGGAAAACGCTGCGGCTTACTCTGCAGATATGAGCATGTGAGCATACCTGAATTGTGCCGGTGCCACCTGTTGTTGCTCAGCTGCTTAGCTAGCGTAAGCCACTGAGGGCAGTAAAGCTTACACAGCTTAGTTCAGTGACCCCTTATAAGAGGTAAATACTGTAATGGAAGGGAGAAGAAAGGGACAAACAACCACCAGAATCAGACCTGGAAGGTCTGAACGGAGCAGGAACTCGTGTGCCGACTGCAGAGCAGCTGACTGCAGGTTTTCACACAAAATCTGCCCACTACCCTTCTTTATGGATGCCGTATTTCACTATTTTATCAATATCCAGCGTTATCTTGTAATAAAAAAGCGCAGACAGCTTTAATATGTAAATCAGAACCTAAAACCTTCTTACTGCAAAGTGTAAAAATAGGCACAACACAATCCTCAACTCTGACCCGCTTGGAGAGATTACTGGGAGGTGTGGACGAAGCCTGATGCAACCTCAGCGTCCATACGTAAACTGCAGTAACATCACTCTGCTTCATGTAGCAACAAAAATGGTTCTGAAAGCAATTAATTAAAAGCCAAACATCATTCATAGTCTACGAGTAAATTATCCAACTGGTTTTTCTTGTATTGTAGCTCCAGCAGAACGAAGTTAAAGAGCAGTAGTAAGTTAAAGCTGCTTCAGGTAACTTTTAGGGAAAAAAAAAGTTATTGACATATTTGACAGTATAATATAAGACAGATAATCTGGGGGGAAAAAAATTGAGCTCCTCTGCCTCTTCCCAGGGCTCCCAGTACTAACTTCAGAAACAACCAATCAGAGCCAGGAGGAGGGTCTTAGTGCTGCCAATCACTCTCATGCTCACCCTCTCCCTCTTGTTCTCTGTCATACTGCAGCTGGTTCACCACTACATAGCCTGCCATGAATGCTAATGCTAGTTAGCATGGCCACTGATGAAGGCAAACAGCTTTCCTGGAACAGTAAGTTGTTTCTCCACTATTAGCACATAAATGTCTGCATTCTTTCATATTCTTTCTAGCAGAAAATACCACTGGCTCAGTACTCATCTCTGGCTTTCTCTGCCCTGCTGGATGTAGCTGTTGCTGCCATTAACAAAGCATACTCCTGGTTTTCAATCATTACAGAAAGAACCCCTGGCCCAGTGGTTCTGTATTTAGCTGCCTCGGTTCTAAATGTTGACATTTGGAGACCAATTCTCTCATGTAGATTATTTGTTCCCGTTTCTCAAAGAAACTGCTTGCAGTCCTGTGTTTTTGTCCCTTCTGTGGATAGAGCCATTATCTTTTACCGCCATTAACTTGATCAAACATTTTTTTCTAAAGAGAAAGTGCCCTTGGCTCTGTTTCTTTTATTAGCTTAATGTTAGAGCTGTTGCTGTCTTTAATTTTGTTCATTTTATTTGCTCTTATTTTTAATAAAGGTATTGCTGGCCCAGGGCTCTTGTGTTCTTGTTCTTTGATGGAGCGACTGCTGCCATTAACTCTGAATATTTTTATTTTTTCTTTCCTATAAAAAAGTACAGATGGACTAGTCCTGCTGTTTTTTTCCCCCTCCTGCTCTCTGCACCCCCAGGCAGATGGCTGCTCATCCTGACTCTAGCACTTCTGAATAGTTTTCATGATAATAGTTCTAAAGTCCTTCCACTGGCTCCCTGTAACTCAGAGAATAGACTTTAAAATGCTACTGTTATTTTATAAATCACTGAACGGTCTAGCATCACAATACGTTAAAGAGCTGTTGTTGTTGTATCAACCTTCCAGACCTCTCAGGTCTTCTGGTTCTGATCTGCATTCAGCTTCTATGCACCACAAATCTGGAACAAATATCCAGAAAACTACACAACAGCTGAAGCACTGAGCTCCTTTAAATCAAGGCTAAAACCCAACATGTTTAGAGTTGCTTTTAATTATTACTAACTGGAAAATATATAATTATGGTCTTATTTTACAAGTTTTTTATTATTTTTCCTTATTTTACCCCTGTAATGTTATGTTTTCTGTTTGTTTAACTGCACAACTAAGCTTGTCAATGATCAGGAAATCGTTCCTTTCTACCATCACTAAAAGCTTACAAAGTCAACTACTTAATGTGCCTGGCTCGGTTTGCATGTGGAGATGAAAATGTGGCTCTAAAATCCAGACATGCCGTCCAATTTCTGCCAGAGATACAATCTTAACGGGATGCTGAATTGGGATGAGATTGAAACAAAACCTCAGCTATATCTTTTCTTGAGTTAATTGACACTGACATTTTATGATTTGTTTTACCAGCAGACGACATTGTGAGCTAGAACATTTTCAGGTTGTGGGAGGAAAGTACATTTCCAACACCCACTGTGAGCTGAAGCAAAACCAACGTAATGAGTATTGTATTCCCGGATGCTTATTCAGAAATAACTAATTCATTGACTTTATGTGCAGATGAAATTTCACAAGACCAAAAACTACATGTATCAGCAGCAAAGAGGCAAACAAGCTCATTATATAAGAAGTCCTCCACTTTGTTCAACAAGTTTGAACAGTAAACTTTGTCAACTTTTTAAGTTCTTCCTTATAAGCAACATGTCCACAACTAATCACAGTAATTAAGTGAAACAGACAAACACCAGCATATGACCCACTTTCTGTGTGCCCAGCCATGTGTGTGTGTGTGTGTGTGTGGGGGTGTGTGTGTGAGTGTCATTGTGCCATCTGTAACAGTGGTGTATCAGCCCACTGTTAGCATTAGCCCAGTGGATGCTAATCCCCTAATCCAGCCTGTGTGCATCTAAGAGATAAGAAACCGATTCGCCTCTAAGAGAAAGAGGCTGAAATGCCTCCTCGTTGTAAAATAAACCTTCACAAATATTTATTTTATATTTAGGTGTGAAACGAGAACAAAGAGAATATTTTGAAGAACTCATAGCATGCTTCTTTTTCTTGGTTTTGTATTGACTTGACTTTCATTGCTCTTAACATCAGTTTGACTTTGTTTTAAGCTTTTCCTGTGTTCTATGGTATGACGAAACAAATGCACCCAAAATTCATTCACTTCCTGTATAAGTAGCAGAGACCATCTCTATTCCGTATTTCATATCAAAACTTGACACAATTTTCCACAGTTATTGTTTCTTGTCTAAATACTAAAGTTCACTGTGAATTTTTTGGCAGATAAATTCGTAGATTGTAAATTCATCCATCCTGACAGAGTTCAGGATGGATGGATGGATGGATGGATGGATGGATGGATGGATGGATGGATGGATGGATGGATGGATGATGCTCATCACTTTACTTGTGCTCACCACCAGGGAGAGAACTAAAACATGCAGGATCCCGGCCCTGGAGGACTGACTTTGGGCACCACTGGCCTACAGTATCCCTGAGCTACTTCAAGGCATTAAAACCAAATTAGTGTACATTTTTGAATTTCTCACTTTTCATTTTTAAAATCCTAACCTATAGTGATGCTGAATTATGCAAGGAAACAAAGTACAATTCTGAAATCATTCTTTCAATTACAAATGTTCAAAAGTCAATTTTTTTGCCTCAAAAAAAGAAGAAGAAGAAAGAAACAAAGTTTGAATAACTTGAGGAGGACAACGTGAAACAACATATGCACTAGAGGTCTGTCATGTTGTCTGATTTACGGTAAAACTTGTGAATTTGTTGACACTGGTGAAAAAAAATCAATAATACAATATCAAATTATGACAACCATACGGTTGCAGTTGGGGGAACATGAAAGGTAAAAACCAAAACACTGAAAATCATCATTCAATGGAAATGTCTGTTACAGATGGAAGAAGTGAAAATGATTTGTCTAAAAGAGTTATTTTGTTCATATCTATATATAAAAATTCTGGTTACTGTTATAAAGTAAAGTAAAAAAAAATTCTGAAGTTACATATTTGTTTGGCCAAATCCAATAAAAATATAATAATAATAATAATAATAATAATAATAATAATAATAATAATAATAATAATAATACATGAGGAATATTGTTTGTGACATCATTACTGAGGTTTTTAAAAAACATGTAGTGATATTATTTTTTAGGAATATTGTTCACCCCTAGTATGAACGTATATTTTTGGCACATTTGGACCCCCATAAATTATTTCTAATCTGCTTCTGATTGGGAGATCACATTTTATGTTATCCCCACCATTTTGTAGCAATTAGCACACAGCTACCTAATCTGATAGCCCCTAAGATCTCCTTCTGGATTAGCAGGAAGCCAACATCCAGAGACAACCAACCAGATGGCGGCTTTCTGCATGAATGCATTCAAATGAACTTGATCATGAGTGGAGAATGATGCCTTTTTTTACATGACAAATGTGCAGTGAATGCTCCTCACCCTGATGCTGAACAGCATATTTACACTGTGTTTTTACTGGAAAATATTGGCTGCCTCATGCAGCCGTGACCTTTTAACCCCAATGCGAGCTGGCTGACTGACTGACTGCTGAGTGTCCGTACTCTCACAGGAGCAAAGTCCACCTTTAACACAGATTTTGCCATCTTTGTGGGGCCTCATGTCAGTAATGAAGTCTCACTTTCTAATTGACTGAGACACATTAAGCATTACTTTACATGTTAGGATGTGAACTCAAGGTTTAAGCCCTAACCCTGAGTCAAAACGGTTAAACTGAGAGGATTTTTTTTGTAACTTGATTATCTGCGTGAGAGTTGGAAACAGCAGCACAAACAGAGAAGCTGCAGCTGCATGACGTTACAGTTCTGTTTTCAAAGATAAAAAGTCTTGAGCTAAAAATAATTTAGAATTTCTGAAGTTTTTCTCTTGACTAAAACATGCTTCTCCTGTTTTAGTCTAATAGAACAAGTGAACGTGGCAATGTTCTTACACTGTCTTTTAAACGTAATTAGTGTTTCATGTTCACATTTAGACTTTATATGTATTGATATTGTTAACACAATCTTGAGTAATATTTCAGAAGACAGTTTTTCTCTAGCTTTTCGCTGGTTTTGCTCTCGTTTATTGACTGGCACCCTGAACTGTTCAGACTGGTAATTTAAGTTACAGTATTTTGTGAACAAGCTCCTCATTTAAATATAAACTGAAGGAATTTGACACCGTATGGAACCTTATAGAACTGTTTAAAATTAATTTTCTATTTGTTTACACAGTATTTTCCTCTTGTCAGCCACATAATTTCAATAGAATCTCCAGAACATTTACATAGAAAAATTGGTTTCAGAATGAAAAAATGTTACTGAATCAAATCGTAACCCTAAAAATTGGAATCAAATCGTTAGACACTAAAAGTTTTGCATCTCTAATTTTCTCCACTATTTATTCATTGAGTGCCAATAAATATGAAAATATGATTAAATGCACTTACTCTGTGCAGTATGGTGGTAAAAAATGACACTTCTTTATGATGTCCTAAATATGCATGTTGCAAACAGGAGTGTTTTTCTAGTGTGTGATGGGCTATGATTGCTGTCACACAGTCACAGACACCTAAACATAAGTAATATCTTATCATCACTTTTATTGTTATCACAGTACTACAACAAAATATCGTGATAACACTGGAAGTCCATATCATCCACCACTAGACCTCATCCTTTGTTTCCCTGATTTGCTGACACACACCAATAGCTTCTAGCTCCTAATAATATGTTCCTGCTTGCGTTACAGGTGAGCTTGTTTACTTGTTAATGGCTCAGAGAGCCTGGCGGTTCAGGAAGCAAGCAGGTGAGACTGATCTGCTGCGCTCCTTAAGCAGCTCCAAACACCTCAGAGTCCACCTGTGTACGTTCGTCATGACTTTACATGCTTCTGATATGTAATGCGGGCATTGACGTGTCCCTCCAGGTGGCCCGTGTACCTGTGCGAGTGGGGGACGGTGAGTCACACCGGAGAGTCCACAGCAGTGGCAGCATATGGCCCGGTGGATTAAGGTATTACGTGGTGATGCAGGTGACAGAGAAAGCCTCCTCTAAGCACTGATTCTGCTAATTGCTTACCAAGCCAGCGTCTATAACACTGGACACCAAAATGGCAGCAACTTAAAACCTTCAATCCAATTGCTCTGTGCCATCCTCCAACGTGACCTCTCGTAGTTTTACACACAAAACAAACTGCGTTCAATTGTTAGAACTCTGAAGCAGACCGATGCAGAGAGAAAGGCTGTGAGGTCTGAAACCTGATCACCAGTCAAACCAGGGAATGATCACTTAAGGACTGAGATAGCAGCTGTGTTACCAGGGCAAATGCACGTAAATCTTTATCTAAATTCTACTGAGGTTGAAAAAAACACAATTTCAGAGTTTTCATTAAATAAGAAATTCAATAAAAATCACACGTGAATAAGTTTGTTCACATGAAAAGCCATTAATAATCATGGCAGCTACATGTGATATAGTCATAATTAGGCCTGTCACAAAAACAAATTTTGCAGGACAATAAATTGTCCCAGAAATTATTATAATAAATAATAATACTGAAAACATTGTTTGTAATGGCATAATAATGCAAGAACACCTTCTCAAAGATCAAAGAACTTTGAAATCTAATGAACATTTAAAACTGTAACTGGAAGACATCTTGCCCCAAAATAAATACACAAGACAACCAAAACAACAAATAAAATTAATTATTAAGTCTTTGTAAACAAAACTGTTCTTCAACAACGGGGCATGTTGAGACCAAACCACCAGACTGAAAACTTTTGTCATGTAGTTTTTGGAGAAGAGAAAAACAATAAATCATCAAATGGAAGCGATTGAGTTAGTTTTAATTTATCATGTGATGAACTGAGTAATTGTTTATTGCAGCAGGCCTATGCATAATTCAGCCTTGGCATCAGCACTCATCATCTATCAACCCTTCATTCCTGGGAGCGGCTACGTTTTGGGGAAATTATATTCTCTGATTTTACAGAAGAGTTATGGCTTCAACACGTTGGAATGACACACAACTTTTTATGAACTGTATGATACTGTAGAAGCTCTGTTTGAACCAGCTGCAGACTGTCTGAAAAAAAACTGTCATCCTCCCACTACTTCCTTCTTGTTCGTCATTTCCGCCAGTAGTAACATCCGCCTGTCGATCACATGACTTGTAAGATGTGAAAAATGTGTTTGCTATGCAGTTTTGCAAAATATGTCTACTTTTATATGACTCAAAAACCACCTGATCCTACTACAAAAAATTGTTTGAAATGTGTTTCCATTAAGCAAATTTATTTTTTGTAATTTCACGATGTATTTTACCTCATGTGAGCGGTGACTTTTAGCAGAGGAAGATCTGTTTACTGTGCAAATACATCCTGTCACAGCGGTTTGTTTTAGGACTCTGCTCATTTTTGGACTTTGCTCTTTTATATATCACAATGGTCTTTGAGAGTAAGGTTGGCCATATGTTTTAACAACTTTTTTAAAAATAATTTTTTAACCAGGAAAACTTGCACACAGCATACATTATACAGCATAGGGTCTTCCAAGGACCCATCATACCATTATATGGTTCCAGGATAAAATGGATAAATGACTGACTTGCATAACAGCTACACCAGCTCCTATTATCACAAACCCTAATGTTTAGATATTATCAATTTACTGCAGCAAATATACCACTAAAAAAAAACCTCTAATTTGGACATGAGTATGGAAACCATGAAGTAACGTAAACAATCTTTTAACGATTCAGTTCCATATGTAAACTACCATGAACTTTACATGTATGGAGGTTCCAAAGTGTCACAATTAAAAGAGCAATTAAATATCCATACTACTACCTAGATGTCCCAAAACTACAATTGATAAGAAATATAAATAAATTACTCAAATAATTAATTATACAGATAATTTATAAAATGAGATATGGAGCTATTTTACAATTGAATTGCAAGCCAATGTTTCATGATTATGGGTTTGCTATTTAGGCTAATTAGTCACTTGCTAAGGATATGAACAAAGGGCCACAGTGACTTATTATTATTTAATAATTATTCTTCATGCTTCAGTACACCATGGGAATGTGTATATTAATTACTTTATTCTGTCATTCATTGAAATTACATGTACATGACAGACATGTCTTCATTTAGTTAGTTTTGGTAGAACTTTTAGTTCTACAATACTTTCCACATCTATACATTTTGATAGATAAAAATAATGAGTGATACATTCATAAGAACCTATAAAAATGAATTATGGCATATCTAAATATTTTTCAAAAAAAGGTGTGTTATTAAATTGTGGCACTTTTTGCCCTCCTCACTCTTTGTACTTTTCCCCATGCTTTAATACAAATGCCTCCACTGGAAACTAGTCGGATTTGTAACTTAACGGTCAAATTTTGCTTCATTACCATATAACACTCAGTTTGGCGATGGCCCTTCAATTTAAATACCCCACTTGATTATGTCAGAGATTTTAGTTCTGTTGTTATTTTTCGTTTATGAATGCTTTCTTTCCTCCTTTCTTTGTTTTTTTCTTTCTTTCTTTCTTTCTTTCTTTCTTTCTTTCTTTTTTCCTTCTTTCTTTCTTTTTTGCATTGATAAAAACTTTGTGTTGAAAAATTAAATCAGGAAATATATAAATATATTCAAAAAGTCAGTTATATCTAATAATAAAGCTGATGTATGTTTATTCATTACACCCGAATAAAGTCTATTAATAATAATAAGTCAGCCTTGACTGTGAGAATGGAGGAGCAGATGGTGTGATAATATTTTAATCTCACCTTTGGGAAAAGAGTTTGGTTGAACCATGTAAAGAAACGCGTGGACCATGTGGAAAAGGATTCCTATGGTCCCCGGCTCGTAGTAAGCGTGGGTATCATAAACCGCTGCGGGAACAAACCCAAAGTCCAACGGCTCCACCGGCGGAGGGGAGCGCTGCCTGCGGGGGTCGGCCCTGACCTCCGCCCGCTGGCCTTCCTTCTCTTCAGCCTGCTGCTCTGCGCTGGTGGCCCCCCACCAGAGCAGCAGGACGAGCCACCGTGTCCACAACATAACTCAGAGACGAAGAAGAAGAAAAAAAGCACCAGAAGACCAGAGACCCAGTGGACAACCTGCTGTCTCAGTCGGGATGGAGAGAGCAGCTGACACCTGTTCCTCCCGCAGGACCGGAAACACCTCTAACATCCAGCGGTCGGTCGGTGAGGAAGCAGCCGTTAGGCTCTAGTGGTTCTCCTCCACGGACTCATCCCGGACATCCTTCCCAGAGGACCTGCCGCGCTGTGTGGGATTCTCACTCTGCCTGCCGGTGTCCTCGCGTTCACCGGACCGCGAGCTCAGAGCAGCCTAATCTCACGTGCACGGAGAGGGCTCAACTGCGTTCGTGCGCGCTGGAAAATTCGATGCGCGCATCTGCGGCGCGTGACCCGGAGCGTCCTCTTGGTCATGTAGACAGAAAACATTTAGTATCAAAGATAACCTGAGCAAATAGGAAAGATACATTTTCAAATTATTTCCTCAGGATAAAAGTTATTCAAAGCAAATGAGGAGAAACAAGTTACCTAGCAATTACTAATTTTCTTATATTTTTCTTACTGGAGAAAAAAAAAAGACTGAACAGCTTTTCCACTCGTTAAGATTATTTTCAACAAATATTTCTAAAGCCCACATTTTAATGTTGCAGGAAATTGCTTTGAGTGTGATTATTTGGTAAATTGTGCTGCTTTTGCTCTACAAGCTGTTTAAAGCTTACTTTTTTAGATTATAATAAGATTTACAGTCTAATGTTCTGGAAAGAGTACAGTTAACTGTTCCAATTTCTCTGTGGTTTTGGACAGATTCTTATGTCTGGAAGCAGGAAAGGATTTTGTCACCCAATTTCTGTACATAAAGAAATATTAAAAGATTCAGAAAAATCTTTGTGCATAGAGGCTTTAGGGATGGTTCATGTCTGCAATCAGGTCTATCATGAAGTGTCAATACATGCACAAATAAAACGCCACCATTCAGAGCAATCTGAGGTCAAGTAAAGACTTGTACAAATTATTTTTCTTTTTTATTAAGTATGGCAGAGCACTCACAGTATTGTGCAAAAACTCTTTACCATCAGAGCAGATTGTTACAAAAAACAGTCAGCCTGCTTGAGGTCAAATATAAAAACAAGGGAGGCTCAAAACATCTGCACAATATAATACATGTATCTGAACCACCACTTCTCTGAAAAACAGGTCTTGGATAACTTTGGAAAACAAAAAATACTGCAACCAGAACTTTTACCTTTCCTTACAGAGCTGTTGTCTGCATAAGAAACACAAGCTTGTGAGAAACAGCAAGGGGAAACCCAGACATTTTACCCGTCTGGGCTGATTTACAGACCGATAGTTCTGGGGGAAACTTGACTCTTATTTCTTCCCACAAAAAAACTGGACCTGTAGCCTCACCGGTTAGATGTCACTGTGAAATATGATGGTCAACTCGCTAATGATAATCCAAGTTTTTGATGTCTCGTGAAACTGAAAAGAAGAAGAAGAAAAAAAGAAAAAAGCCAATGTGAGTGTAAGTGTGTGATGACAGAGAGCCTTCAGAGTCTGTGTAGGCAGACAGTGGGCCGCTGTGTTTCCACTTTAACAGAGAGCGCAGTGGGTCCTTTCACTGCAGTGAGTCCTCGCCTTTCACTCACATCACACCAGAAACGGCTGCAAAACAAACTCATTTTATTCTCCATCCATCATAAAAGATAAAAGACTTAAACCTCAACATGTCGGAGTCACACACGGAAAAACAAGATCTGTAAACAAGGGCTCCACAACATGCCTAAAAAGAACTTTTCACAACATAAGTGTTTCATATCAGCCAATATCAAAAATTGTCGATATTGATAATTATTGATTAGTTGTTTTGTTTAAAATGTCTGAGAAACTGCCAAGCTGCTGGTGTGACCTTTCCTGATTTATCTAGTTTTCCCTCTACATTGTTGTTTTTATTTTTAAATACGATGGAGAAATCTGAATCTGCTGCTGTGCAAGTTAATCAACAGGTTGTTGCTAGGTAACCAAAAAGTGAGTGAGTTAGTTGACACCACTAGCCTTGCTTAGCTCACTGTGACAGATTGAGCAGCAAAAGCTTTTCTTCTGTTCTGCCTACATCTCCCAGAATGCTGTGCGGTTCTGGATCAGACTTCAGTGAATATTCTAGATCGTCACCTTCCTCAAATAATGTTTTTTTTTTTTTTTTGCCAAAAGTTATTTTGGTAGAAAAAAAATAAAATAAATTATGGCAAAAAATGTTATATCCTATGAGATGTATAATCTATTGAAATAGATCACTTGTCTGTTGCCCTGTTGTCCACTGATCAGAGATGACCTGTCACACTTGTTTTAATGTTTGGAAAGTTTCTCCTCAAATTTCAGCTGGCCTGTGTTGACTTGGATTAACTCAGATTATTTCTACCTCTCATCAACCTCATTTCTCAGTAATGTTCTGCTTATAAAATATTAGCAGAACATTACTTTATATATTTCAAAGAAAAAACATTTCTTTGAAATATATAAATGCAGTGCCATCCAAAAATAACTAATACTTCTAAACTATCTTTAGTCACACTGCAGCCACATTCTTACGTGTGTTTCATTTGGGATTTCATGTATCAGACCAACAGCATAATTGCAAAGTGGAAGAAAAAGAGCAACAAATTTTGAAATTATTGCAGAACTCATGTATTTTTGAAGTTTGAAGGCAGCATCATAGTGAGGTACAGATAAAAATATGTTGTAAAAAAAACCCTGTCAATTGTAAATCTGTGGCAGGATCACAGAATAGATTGTTCAGAGATTCTCCATCCAGTCTGAATAAATTTGAACTAAGTTGCAAATATTAGCGGCCAAACATTTCGGTGTCCAGATGAGAAAATCTGATGGAGAAAAGAGGTGCAGCCATAACTGCAGAAGGTGGTTCCAGAAAGGTTTGAACTCTGTGGGGCTGAAGACAAACACAAGTCACACTTTTCTAATTTGTTAGAGCAAAAAATGTTAAAGGGACAGTATTAAGTATTTTCCAGGCAAAAAGTGGCACAACTGAGTAACTCGGTTACCTTCAGTTGTTATAAAAAATCTAAAAAAGTCATATTTATTTCAAATATGACTTGGAATAAATTTGACTTTGCAATTTAATGCCTTGAAACTTGGCCTCTGTCTCTTTAAAAAGCTCCTGCTCTTTCTGAAACTCCGCCTTCAGGAAGGCATTACAACATGGCTCCTCTATTAAGCTCAAAAAATGTGATTTTACACAACACTGTCCCTTTAAAGACCTTATTTTTTTTTCCCTGTTACTTCACATTATGTTTGTCTACCGGATAAAATCTCCCCCAAAATCCAAGTCTGACATGACAAATGTAAAAAAGTTAAAGATTTATACATGGTTTAGCAATGCAGTGTAAGTTAAAGAAAACTAATAAGGAAGACCTGTTTTAATGTTGCTGGTATTAAAATGGTCAGATTTTAATACCACCAAACGTAGTATTAAAACGAACGTAGGAGCTGATGGCGGTAAATGAGAGGAAGCAGAAAGGCCTGTGGCGACTTCACGTAATCAACTGATTAACAGCAGATTTCACAGCAATTTGGGTCAACTGGTTCACAAACAGCTGATTAACAGGACACGTCTTCACGAGTCAGAGCTGGCGAGCGACAGCAGACATGAACTCCACGCTGGTTTGAACAGCTGAAATGCTTAAAATGATCAAAGTTATTCATTTCTTTTAGCAGGAATCTCAGTCGCAAATTTACGGATAAGATCAACGTTTCCAACATGCTCAGCGACAATGTTGCTGCCATAGTTATACGACTGTGGAAACTTAAATCTCCCCTTAGCGAAAAAAATAAAAAAATAATCTGCAAACAAACGCCTTCACACGGTCCTCCCAGTGATGTTAAAAGAAAGAGAAGACCCACACAGACGATCTCACACTAAAACTCCCCAGGGAAATGAAGCCGATGAGCTCGGAGGCTTGTTTGCATCAGTCCTTCTGAACGTGTTGGCGCCAGTGTCTGCAGAATGCCTTTATGCGCAGCTTAAGGTTTAAAATTTAGGAAAAAAACATCCAACATTTTCAATAAAAAAAAACATACTTTAAAGAGATAAACTTGTCAGATTTTTTTCTAAATAAAAAGTCGACATCTGACAACTTTTGTTCTATTAAAAAAAAAAAAAAAAATCACTCTTTGTTCTAGGAATAATTGTGCTTTTGAAACACACACAACCTCACAGTCCAGCTGCAATGCTCCAACAATCCAGACTGGATTTCCTTTCAGTGGTTTTATTCTCCGTTTGGTTGTTTCCTGGTGTTCTTGCAGCACCCGTCTGGAAACGTCTGATGTAACAGCTTGATGCCTGGGTTGGTTTTTGCCAGTAATAAATAAATAAATACTCCAAGAGTCAGGTGCATAAGTGCGAGTCGGGTCTGAGCACGCTCCGTGACCCTCGTCAGATCCCTGGACACGGGCTGGGGTTCCCTTCAGCGGTCAGTCTATCCGGTTCCCACAGATGGTGAATCGGTCTATCTCCAGCAAGTCTTTCTTGGGCGCTCTGTGTTTAAGTCCGTCTCCTTCCAGCCCCATGTCATTGTTTAGAATTTTGTCCTCGTCGTCCTCGTCTGGCGTCGTCAGGAATGTGTCCGAGTCGCTCTTTGGGATGGCGGAGGAGGTGCCCTCTGGTTTTTCTGTGGGTGGAGAAACACCCGGTGTCAGTGATACTCCTGCTCTGTCTGACGTGGGCTCTGTTGATGAGAAAGTGTTTAAGAGTTTAATGGCACAGAAATATTCACACTGTGAAATTCCTTTGGTAGCTATTGGGCATCAAATATCTTAATGTAGACAAAGATGTGTAAAAAAAAAACCTTGAAAGAATTCAGGTTTTGAAGCAGTTGCGTGCTCTCGCACGACACAAAACCTCTTCAATATCAGTACATCTAAGTGGAGAAAGTAAGGAAATAAACAGTTTTTGGTACAAATACTGGTGAGTCCAACAGGCCCATCAAAATAAATTATAATGAATCATTTTCTTATTTGACACTCTACTTTTTTAAGTTAATAAAAATAATCAGAAATTTTAAAGGGGCAGTATTATATGTTTTCCAGTGACAGTATAATTTTATAACAGTCAAGCAACTATGTTAACTTTTGATATAACTTATATATACATGCATATCAAATATGTCTTAAATGAAACTTCAATTTGCAATTTAACACCTTGAAATTGGGCATCTGTCTCTTTAAGAATGTCATGTTCTTTCCTCCTCTATTAACCCTTTAACAACGTTTTTACCAGCGTTTCACTGAGAAGTAGCTCCTATAATGAGCTCAGCAGATGTGCAGGCTACTCTGAAGGATCGGGCTGCACAGTGGCGCAGTTGGTGAAACTGTTGCCTTGCAGCAAGAAGGTCCTGGATTCGATTCCCAGCCAGAGATCTTTCTGCAAGGAGTTTGCATGTTCTCCCTGTGCATGTGTGGGTTCTCTCTGGGTACTCCGGTTTCCTCCCACAGTCCAAAAACATGTGATTGTGTGTGCGTGGTTGTTTGTCCTGTCTGTGTTACTCTGCGACTGGCAACCTGACCAAAATGTCTCGCTTGAAAGCACCAGCACCTCCTCTGACCCCAGTAAGGACAAGGGTGTAAGAAAATAGTGGATAGTCTGAAGGAGCTGAGTGAGGGAGTCATGGAGGATGGCTGCTCTTTGAGGCAGAAACTTGGAAACCATAGGAAGCTAGGTTCACCAAGGCATTTTGCACAGCCATGGAAGATTAAAACATACCTGTTTGATGAGGTGCAAAGCTCAAAAAAGTCAATTTCACCCTTTTAATTGCATGTGCTGCTGTATAACCCAGAGAGTAGCTGTCTAACCTTGTGGCGCTGCAGTGTAAGTGTTTTTGCTGCGGTTGGCTCTGGAGTTAGCACGGCTGGAGGCGACAGACGGAGGCGGGTCGAACAGCTTCTCCTCCATCTTGGCCTCTTTGACAAACATGCAGGATGTTCCAAGGAGAACGATGCTGTTGAGCACCTTGAGCGTGATCATCCTGCTCGCAACGACAAAAAAATATGAGAGTACGACGCAAACGTGCGAAAGCATAACAAGCGACAACGTTATATTTCATATTTACCCCAAGTAAAACAGCAGCACACACATGAAGGAGAGCGAACCCTGGATCTTCACTGAGCTTGTCACCACTCTGATCAGCTGAAAATGGAAACAGAAAAAAACAGCTGGAACCATGCAACACTGTAAAAATGTAATATGGTACTCTATGTTTATGTGTACGTATCGAATGACGGACCAGCAGAGCCAAGGGAAGTGGAATGAAGCCCATTCTTCTGGATACGGAGTCGCTGTAGTCGGTGTAAGCCTGCAAACATTTTCAGAACAGAAAAGCCTCGTTTAACTTCTGACTCCAATGACAAATCTAACTTTGTTCTGTTGGACAGAAATGTGAGAAAACAGATAAAAATTCAATCTGCAATCAGAAACATGCAATTGTGTTTAATATCCACAAACTACAGGTTAAAAAGTTAATGCAGCTTTTTAAAGTTGTTCCTATGAGGATTAAAATAGTTTTATAGTACAAGTTTTTTCCCTCATTTGTTAAATTATAACCACAAATATCTGTGCATTTTATGGGAAATTATATGATGAACCAAAACCATGCAGTGCTTCATTATGAAAGAGAAAGAAATCAATAAATGTCTTTCTAAGTTTTCACCAGTAAAAATCTGAAAGGTGTGGTGTGTTTGTAGTCAGCCCCTCCCCCACCCCCCAGAGATAGTACTTTGTAGAAAAACCGTTCTAAGCAGTTCTGGCTGTAGATGTTTTGCAGTAAAACATAATTTTGTCCATGTTGGTATTTTTGGTGGTTTACAAAAGTGGAAAGAAAAGTCATCTTTGTCTTTTTTGGCTGTGTATACGAAGGCTGTGCACATTTAGCGTGTCGTCCCTTTGCGACGCTGCAAGCCTGTTGAATATTAATTAAGCCGAATAAAATTTTATGCATTTTAATATGTCATTACTATCATTTTAAAAACTGGCAGGCAAATACAGAAAATTAGGGGATTTTGTTGACCCAGTCAGTCAAAATTACAGAAAATGAAAAAGCCTAGCGTGACCTCTGACTGGAATTTAAGTTATTTTATGCATCTAAACTTGGTCAGATGTGCTTATTTCTTCAATAACTCTTACCAACTAAAAGTACATATTTTCTTTATGTATTTAGAGTCCATTAAAGTGGCAATAAAAATAATTGCAAAAAATCTGGTCCAGAGGAATCATACCATCAATATAACTGGCTGTGAAATATTTAAACTCTACAGAAAAGCAACAATTTTTTGCACTGCCCCCAATTCACATTTTGCTCCCCTACTAATACTGAGAGGTCTGTCATTATGCCACCTCTCCACAAATACAGTACAATCCAAAATGATTCCTACGATATGAAAAAGATTTGAACATCGGTGTAAAGACAGCTGCTAGTTCAAGTTGTTTGACTCACGTTTTTCTGTCGGCTGCTGACGAGGTCGAAGGCGAGGCTGGCTCTGTATTCTCCGTACACCTGGGAACACAAACAGAGAGAACCGATAGTTCTCAGTCAACAAACCCACAAATAACCAAATGCTCCGTTAAAACAGCCAACAGAAGGTATGTGTGTCTAAAAAGTGATGGCAGAGAGATGTTTGTTGCAGAAAGTGAAAGTGGGTGCAAAAAAAAAGTGTGGTTGGATTTAACAGTGTGAAATAATCTAGTAAATTCCTGCTTTAACAAAAACCAGGAAGGAAGGTAGGAGGTGTAAAAACCACCAACATCGAAATGAGTGCAAAGAAGGTGGCTCAGCTGAAGGCAGATCCTGTTTCAGACTGAAATACGCATGAGTGAGAGAGAGGAAACAGAACATTTACGGAAGGTGGAAGAGGAGAAGAAACACAGAGACAAAAATGATCCAGGTCAGGTTGAGGTTTTGGAGGTTGGGTTAAAGAAACACCTGAGTGATAAAATACACCTCACAAAAATTTACAACCAGCAACAAGAATACAGCAAGTGGTTTCTGGATGGTAAATCAACGACAAAACACTTTTGTTTTCTAACAGCCATTGTACAGCGCATACAGTGGCAAAACCAGCTGACCAAACATGCTGGAGCTTTGCTTGGGTTGCTAAGGAATCACACATACGCTAAATCAAAGGACTCTGTGACAAAAAAAAAGCCCTATTGGGACATCCCATTTTATTTGCCATATTATCAGAAACAGAATAACGGAAGGCATTGGTGAGAGGCTGAGTGTTTTGGTCAAACAGAAGCAGCAGATACACAGTGAGATGCACATTGCACAACATTGTTATCGAACTTTTCTGAGTGAACAAACGTGAACAAAATTCTGACCAATCACACAACAGTTTCACATGCAGGGTGGGATGAAAGTTCATCAGAGGGGTTGTGTTAACAAGAGTGGACAACATGCCGCTGAAAATAAAATGATTCGGTTTTCGTTGCATAACTGCAACATCAGCTGCGCTTCCATTGCAAATGTGTGTAAACTTTGTACATTTTCCACCAATGTCGAAAAAAACACAACATAACTAAAAAAAACGGAATTAAAGTCACATGTGAATAAGTTTGTTCTTGTGATAAGTCATTAAAAAAATCTTTTTCTTCACGGTTTGCGCAAGTGGCAGCATCCGGTTATTGATTATGTGACTTGTGTGATGCTAAAAAAGTGTTTCCATTCAACTTTTGCAAAATAAACCAATTCTGCTACAGCCAAAAAAAAACAACAAAAAAAAAAACACCTCATGCTAGTGCCAAGACTTTTTAATCAAAAAATTTGTTTTTATTTTCAAATTTGTCATGTTTCTATTGAGCAAATTTATTTCTGGAATGTCAAATTGTAGAATTATATGACAGTCAATCCTCTGATAACTGACAGACGCTCCAGAAACTGCCTGTAACACTATCAGTCCACTCTCTAGTGCCATTTCTAAACACACCAGCTTCCTGAGGATCAAATCATTTTCAAACCCAACTCTGATTTAAATCTGATTTAAATCAGAGTTAAAAAGTGACTGTAAATAACAGGCTAAAGAGACATTAGGGGACTCACGTCAGCACTGATGTCATTGAACTTGGTGATGAAGGCGTGCTTGACAACATCCACTGCCACCTCTGATGTGATCACCATGACTACGTCTGGGAACAGGACCCAGAAGTGGTCTAAGACAAACACAGGAAGCTGAAATCAGTATAATTATTCAGATACGTAGGCTGATGAGAAAGGAAGTTTGTGTTAAGGGCTGAAGCAGAAGGAAAATGGATCTGTGCTGGGAGCTGTGTCATGCTGCGTGCATTCTGAGCTGATATTAGTTACCGGGATTCCATGAAAACTGCTCCATGTTTCTCAGACAGACAATGAGCAGGAGGATGTAGTTGGTGAACCTCTCCTTTATGTCTGTGGGAAACAAAACAAATCAATCCTGGATTAACCTACTTTCTGCCCACTGCCGCTGAGCGCGATCCCAGAAATTTACCTTGGATTAAATCAGGTTAAAGAGGGGAGGATAAAAATATCTCAAACGTGTGATTTTAGTGCGGAGGCTCCAATGGCTTCCGACTTACCGCTGTTGGACATCTGGAACAGGTTGTTCTTTTCAAACTTCTTAAACACGCTTCCTTTGATTTCCACAAACTGGGGAAACAAAATCAGAGCTTCAGTCGTTCTGCTGCAGCGAGTTTTTAAGAGTAAATATTGAAAACAGTTACACTCACGTTGTTTGACATCATTATGGTGAGCAGAGACTTGTTATGGGAGTTGAAGGCTACATTCAGTGTCGTAGCCTGAACCATGATGAGAATGGCATGAAGGACTAGATCAGTAACAGCTGAGGAAAACTGGTTTGAGGTAAAACACAAGATGAATCCCAACAGTAACACTTATTCTAAATACAAAAGTTTACTATGAATATATATGTATGTATGTATGTATGTAAGTAAGTAAGTAAGTAAGTAAGTAAGGAAGGAAGCAAGGAAACAAGGAAGGAAGGAAGGAAGGACAGAAAAAGACAGGTAGGAAGAAAAGGGTTAAAAAGAAAGGGAGAACAAAGGAAAAAAGAAGGAAAAAATGAAAGAAGTAAGTAAGGAAGGAATGAATATGGGAAATAAATGTTTCATATTTGTTATCCTTTTCCAATCATACTCAGATGTAACTATGACTTGTAGAGTGTTCTGGTTTTCCAGACTGTAGAAACCCTTAAATGGTGTAAAACAGATGAAAATGCTCCATTCAGATCAGAATAAAAATGAGAACATGATCATTTGGCTTCAAAAATACAAACTGCATTCAGCAATGAAAGGCTGGTGTGTGTTTCTAAGCTGTTCCACTCAAACTGTCCTTCGGACAACTAGTCCATTAACTAACACATAAAGATTGTTATTTTTAATAATCCAGATAGAGTGCAGTCCGGCAAATATTACTACATTAAGTCTGTTTTCATCTCAGTGTTGTGGACTCTTAGAGGTCAGTCCCAGTGAGGATACAGACGTAGAGAACAGCCATGAGGAAGTGAGGAATCACTCCTATGTGTGCTCTCTTCTTCTCCTTGGGCTCGGTGGCGGTCCAGTACAGAGCATCCAGGATGTCTTGGCCAAACGATGAGAAGAGGCGATCTGCAACCTGACGTAAAGCACCGACAGCAAATCAGTGGGTGGATGTNAAAAACCACCTGATCCTACTACAAAAAATTGTTTGAAATGTGTTTCCATTAAGCAAATTTATTTTTTGTAATTTCACGATGTATTTTACCTCATGTGAGCGGTGACTTTTAGCAGAGGAAGATCTGTTTACTGTGCAAATACATCCTGTCACAGCGGTTTGTTTTAGGACTCTGCTCATTTTTGGACTTTGCTCTTTTATATATCACAATGGTCTTTGAGAGTAAGGTTGGCCATATGTTTTAACAACTTTTTTTAAAATAATTTTTTAACCAGGAAAATTTGCACACAGCATACATTATACAGCATAGGGTCTTCCAAGGACCCATCATACCATTATATGGTTCCAGGATAAAATAGATAAATGACTGACTTACATAACAGCTACACCAACTATCACAAATCCTAATGTTTAGATATTATCAATTTACTGCAGCAAATATACCACTAAAAAAAACCTCTAATTTGGACATGAGTATGGAAACCATGAAGTAACGTAAACAATCTTTTAACGATTCAGTTCCATATGTAAACTACCATGAACTTTACATGTATGGAGGTTCCAAAGTGTCACAATTAAAAGAGCAAATAAATATCCATACTACTAGATGTCCCAAAACTACAATTGATAAGAAATATAAATAAATTACTCAAATAATTAATTATACAGATAATTTATAAAATGAGATATGGAGCTATTTTACAATTGAATTGCAAGCCAATGTTTCATGATTATGGGTTTGCTCTTTAGGTTAATTAGTCACTTGTTAAGGATATGAACAAAGGGCCACAGTGACTTATTATTATTTAATAATTATTCTTCATGCTTCAGTACACCATGGGAATGTGTATATTAATTACTTTATTCAGTCATTCATTGAAATTACATGTACATGACAGACATGTCTTCATTTAGTTAGTTTTGGTAGAACTTTTAGTTCTACAATACTTTCCACATCTATACATTTTGATAGATAAAAATAATGAGTGATACATTCATAAGAACCTATAAAAATGAATTATGGCATATCTAAATATTTTTCAAAAAAAGGTGTGTTATTAAATTGTGGCACTTTTTGCCCTCCTCACTCTTTGTACTTTTCCCCATGCTTTAATACAAATGCCTCCACTGGAAACTAGTCGGATTTGTAACTTAACGGTCAAATTTTGCTTCATTACCATATAACACTCAGTTTGGCGATGGCCCTTCAATTTAAATACCCCACTTGATTATGTCAGAGATTTTAGTTCTGTTGTTATTTTTCGTTTATGAATGCTTTCTTTCCTCCTTTCTTTGTTTTTTTCTTTCTTTCTTTCTTTCTTTCTTTCTTTCTTTCTTTTTTCCTTCTTTCTTTCTTTTTTGCATTGATAAAAACTTTGTGTTGAAAAATTAAATCAGGAAATATATAAATATATTCAAAAAGTCAGTTATATCTAATAATAAAGCTGATGTATGTTTATTCATTACACCCGAATAAAGTCTATTAATAATAATAAGTCAGCCTTGACTGTGAGAATGGAGGAGCAGATGGTGTGATAATATTTTAATCTCACCTTTGGGAAAAGAGTTTGGTTGAACCATGTAAAGAAACGCGTGGACCATGTGGAAAAGGATTCCTATGGTCCCCGGCTCGTAGTAAGCGTGGGTATCATAAACCGCTGCGGGAACAAACCCAAAGTCCAACGGCTCCACCGGCGGAGGGGAGCGCTGCCTGCGGGGGTCGGCCCTGACCTCCGCCCGCTGGCCTTCCTTCTCTTCAGCCTGCTGCTCTGCGCTGGTGGCCCCCCACCAGAGCAGCAGGACGAGCCACCGTGTCCACAACATAACTCAGAGACGAAGAAGAAGAAAAAAAGCACCAGAAGACCAGAGACCCAGTGGACAACCTGCTGTCTCAGTCGGGATGGAGAGAGCAGCTGACACCTGTTCCTCCCGCAGGACCGGAAACACCTCTAACATCCAGCGGTCGGTCGGTGAGGAAGCAGCCGTTAGGCTCTAGTGGTTCTCCTCCACGGACTCATCCCGGACATCCTTCCCAGAGGACCTGCCGCGCTGTGTGGGATTCTCACTCTGCCTGCCGGTGTCCTCGCGTTCACCGGACCGCGAGCTCAGAGCAGCCTAATCTCACGTGCACGGAGAGGGCTCAACTGCGTTCGTGTGCGCTGGAAAATTCGATGCGCGCATCTGCGGCGCGTGACCCGGAGCGTCCTCTTGGTCATGTAGACAGAAAACATTTAGTATCTAAGATAACCTGAGCAAATAGGAAAGACATACATTTTCAAATTATTTCCTCAGAATAAAAGTTATTCAAAGCAAATGAGGAGAAACAAGTTACCTAGCAATTACTAATTTTCTTATATTTTTCTTACTGGAGAAAAAAAAAAGACTGAACAGCTTTTCCACTCGTTAAGATTATTTTCAACAAATATTTCTAAAGCCCACATTTTAATGTTGCAGGAAATTGCTTTGAGTGTGATTATTTGGTAAATTGTGCTGCTTTTGCTCTACAAGCTGTTTAAAGCTTACTTTTTTAGATTATAATAAGATTTACAGTCTAATGTTCTGGAAAGAGTACAGTTAACTGTTCCAATTTCTCTGTGGTTTTGGACAGATTCTTATGTCTGGAAGCAGGAAAGGATTTTGTCACCCAATTTCTGTACATAAAGAAATATTAAAAGATTCAGAAAAATCTTTGTGCATAGAGGCTTTAGGGATGGTTCATGTCTGCAATCAGGTCTATCATGAAGTGTCAATACATGCACAAATAAAACGCCACCATTCAGAGCAATCTGAGGTCAAGTAAAGACTTGTACAAATTATTTTTCTTTTTTATTAAGTATGGCAGAGCACTCACAGTATTGTGCAAAAACTCTTTACCATCAGAGCAGATTGTTACAAAAAACAGTCAGCCTGCTTGAGGTCAAATATAAAAACAAGGGAGGCTCAAAACATCTGCACAATATAATACATGTATCTGAACCACCACTTCTCTGAAAAACAGGTCTTGGATAACTTTGGAAAACAAAAAATACTGCAACCAGAACTTTTACCTTTCCTTACAGAGCTGTTGTCTGCATAAGAAACACAAGCTTGTGAGAAACAGCAAGGGGAAACCCAGACATTTTACCCGTCTGGGCTGATTTACAGACCGATAGTTCTGGGGGAAACTTGACTCTTATTTCTTCCCACAAAAAAACTGGACCTGTAGCCTCACCGGTTAGATGTCACTGTGAAATATGATGGTCAACTCGCTAATGATAATCCAAGTTTTTGATGTCTCGTGAAACTGAAAAGAAGAAGAAGAAAAAAAGAAAAAAGCCAATGTGAGTGTAAGTGTGTGATGACAGAGAGCCTTCAGAGTCTGTGTAGGCAGACAGTGGGCCGCTGTGTTTCCACTTTAACAGAGAGCGCAGTGGGTCCTTTCACTGCAGTGAGTCCTCGCCTTTCACTCACATCACACCAGAAACGGCTGCAAAACAAACTCATTTTATTCTCCATCCATCATAAAAGATAAAAGACTTAAACCTCAACATGTCGGAGTCACACACGGAAAAACAAGATCTGTAAACAAGGGCTCCACAACATGCCTAAAAAGAACTTTTCACAACATAAGTGTTTCATATCAGCCAATATCAAAAATTGTCGATATTGATAATTATTGATTAGTTGTTTTGTTTAAAATGTCTGAGAAACTGCCAAGCTGCTGGTGTGACCTTTCCTGATTTATCTAGTTTTCCCTCTACATTGTTGTTTTTATTTTTAAATACGATGGAGAAATCTGAATCTGCTGCTGTGCAAGTTAATCAACAGGTTGTTGCTAGGTAACCAAAAAGTGAGTGAGTTAGTTGACACCACTAGCCTTGCTTAGCTCACTGTGACAGATTGAGCAGCAAAAGCTTTTCTTCTGTTCTGCCTACATCTCCCAGAATGCTGTGCGGTTCTGGATCAGACTTCAGTGAATATTCTAGATCGTCACCTTCCTCAAATAATGTTTTTTTTTTTTTTTTGCCAAAAGTTATTTTGGTAGAAAAAAAATAAAATAAATTATGGCAAAAAATGTTATATCCTATGAGATGTATAATCTATTGAAATAGATCACTTGTCTGTTGCCCTGTTGTCCACTGATCAGAGATGACCTGTCACACTTGTTTTAATGTTTGGAAAGTTTCTCCTCAAATTTCAGCTGGCCTGTGTTGACTTGGATTAACTCAGATTATTTCTACCTCTCATCAACCTCATTTCTCAGTAATGTTCTGCTTATAAAATATTAGCAGAACATTACTTTATATATTTCAAAGAAAAAACATTTCTTTGAAATATATAAATGCAGTGCCATCCAAAAATAACTAATACTTCTAAACTATCTTTAGTCACACTGCAGCCACATTCTTACGTGTGTTTCATTTGGGATTTCATGTATCAGACCAACAGCATAATTGCAAAGTGGAAGAAAAAGAGCAACAAATTTTGAAATTATTGCAGAACTCATGTATTTTTGAAGTTTGAAGGCAGCATCATAGTGAGGTACAGATAAAAATATGTTGTAAAAAAAACCCTGTCAATTGTAAATCTGTGGCAGGATCACAGAATAGATTGTTCAGAGATTCTCCATCCAGTCTGAATAAATTTGAACTAAGTTGCAAATATTAGCGGCCAAACATTTCGGTGTCCAGATGAGAAAATCTGATGGAGAAAAGAGGTGCAGCCATAACTGCAGAAGGTGGTTCCAGAAAGGTTTGAACTCTGTGGGGCTGAAGACAAGCACAAGTCACACTTTTCTAATTTGTTAGAGCAAAAAATGTTAAAGGGACAGTATTATGTATTTTCCAGGCAAAAAGTGGCACAACTGAGTAACTCGGTTACCTTCAGTTGTTATAAAAAATCTAAAAAAGTCATATTTATTTCAAATATGACTTGGAATAAATTTGACTTTGCAATTTAATGCCTTGAAACTTGGCCTCTGTCTCTTTAAAAAGCTCCTGCTCTTTCTGAAACTCCGCCTTCAGGAAGGCATTACAACATGGCTCCTCTATTAAGCTCAAAAAATGTGATTTTACACAACACTGTCCCTTTAAAGACCTTATTTTTTTTTCCCTGTTACTTCACATTATGTTTGTCTACCGGATAAAATCTCCCCCAAAATCCAAGTCTGACATGACAAATGTAAAAAAGTTAAAGATTTATACATGGTTTAGCAATGCAGTGTAAGTTAAAGAAAACTAATAAGGAAGACCTGTTTTAATGTTGCTGGTATTAAAATGGTCAGATTTTAATACCACCAAACGTAGTATTAAAACGAACGTAGGAGCTGATGGCGGTAAATGAGAGGAAGCAGAAAGGCCTGTGGCGACTTCACGTAATCAACTGATTAACAGCAGATTTCACAGCAATTTGGGTCAACTGGTTCACAAACAGCTGATTAACAGGACACGTCTTCACGAGTCAGAGCTGGCGAGCGACAGCAGACATGAACTCCACGCTGGTTTGAACAGCTGAAATGCTTAAAATGATCAAAGTTATTCATTTCTTTTAGCAGGAATCTCAGTCGCAAATTTACGGATAAGATCAACGTTTCCAACATGCTCAGCGACAATGTTGCTGCCATAGTTATACGACTGTGGAAACTTAAATCTCCCCTTAGCGAAAAAAATAAAAAAATAATCTGCAAACAAACGCCTTCACACGGTCCTCCCAGTGATGTTAAAAGAAAGAGAAGACCCACACAGACGATCTCACACTAAAACTCCCCAGGGAAATGAAGCCGATGAGCTCGGAGGCTTGTTTGCATCAGTCCTTCTGAACGTGTTGGCGCCAGTGTCTGCAGAATGCCTTTATGCGCAGCTTAAGGTTTAAAATTTAGGAAAAAAACATCCAACATTTTCAATAAAAAAAAACATACTTTAAAGAGATAAACTTGTCAGATTTTTTTCTAAATAAAAAGTCGACATCTGACAACTTTTGTTCTATTAAAAAAAAAAAAAAAAATCACTCTTTGTTCTAGGAATAATTGTGCTTTTGAAACACACACAACCTCACAGTCCAGCTGCAATGCTCCAACAATCCAGACTGGATTTCCTTTCAGTGGTTTTATTCTCCGTTTGGTTGTTTCCTGGTGTTCTTGCAGCACCCGTCTGGAAACGTCTGATGTAACAGCTTGATGCCTGGGTTGGTTTTTGCCAGTAATAAATAAATAAATACTCCAAGAGTCAGGTGCATAAGTGCGAGTCGGGTCTGAGCACGCTCCGTGACCCTCGTCAGATCCCTGGACACGGGCTGGGGTTCCCTTCAGCGGTCAGTCTATCCGGTTCCCACAGATGGTGAATCGGTCTATCTCCAGCAAGTCTTTCTTGGGCGCTCTGTGTTTAAGTCCGTCTCCTTCCAGCCCCATGTCATTGTTTAGAATTTTGTCCTCGTCGTCCTCGTCTGGCGTCGTCAGGAATGTGTCCGAGTCGCTCTTTGGGATGGCGGAGGAGGTGCCCTCTGGTTTTTCTGTGGGTGGAGAAACACCCGGTGTCAGTGATACTCCTGCTCTGTCTGACGTGGGCTCTGTTGATGAGAAAGTGTTTAAGAGTTTAATGGCACAGAAATATTCACACTGTGAAATTCCTTTGGTAGCTATTGGGCATCAAATATCTTAATGTAGACAAAGATGTGTAAAAAAAAAACCTTGAAAGAATTCAGGTTTTGAAGCAGTTGCGTGCTCTCGCACGACACAAAACCTCTTCAATATCAGTACATCTAAGTGGAGAAAGTAAGGAAATAAACAGTTTTTGGTACAAATACTGGTGAGTCCAACAGGCCCATCAAAATAAATTATAATGAATCATTTTCTAATTTGACACTCTACTTTTTTAAGTTAATAAAAATAATCATAAATTTTAAATGGGCAGTATTATATGTTTTCCAGTGACAGTATAATTTTATAACAGTCAAGTAACTATGTTAACTTTTGATATAACTTATATATACATGCATATCAAATATGTCTTAAACGAAACTTCAATTTGCAATTTAACACCTTGAAATTGGGCATCTGTCTCTTTAAGAATGTCATGTTCTTTCCTCCTCTATTAACCCTTTAACAACGTTTTTACCAGCGTTTCACTGAGAAGTAGCTCCTATAATGAGCTCAGCAGATGTGCAGGCTACTCTGAAGGATCGGGCTGCACAGTGGCGCAGTTGGTGAAACTGTTGCCTTGCAGCAAGAAGGTCCTGGATTCGATTCCCAGCCAGAGATCTTTCTGCAAGGAGTTTGCATGTTCTCCCTGTGCATGTGTGGGTTCTCTCTGGGTACTCCGGTTTCCTCCCACAGTCCAAAAACATGTGATTGTGTGTGCGTGGTTGTTTGTCCTGTCTGTGTTACTCTGCGACTGGCAACCTGACCAAAATGTCTCGCTTGAAAGCACCAGCACCTCCTCTGACCCCAGTAAGGACAAGGGTGTAAGAAAATAGTGGATAGTCTGAAGGAGCTGAGTGAGGGAGTCATGGAGGATGGCTGCTCTTTGAGGCAGAAACTTGGAAACCATAGGAAGCTAGGTTCACCAAGGCATTTTGCACAGCCATGGAAGATTAAAACATACCTGTTTGATGAGGTGCAAAGCTCAAAAAAGTCAATTTCACCCTTTTAATTGCATGTGCTGCTGTATAACCCAGAGAGTAGCTGTCTAACCTTGTGGCGCTGCAGTGTAAGTGTTTTTGCTGCGGTTGGCTCTGGAGTTAGCACGGCTGGAGGCGACAGACGGAGGCGGGTCGAACAGCTTCTCCTCCATCTTGGCCTCTTTGACAAACATGCAGGATGTTCCAAGGAGAACGATGCTGTTGAGCACCTTGAGCGTGATCATCCTGCTCGCAACGACAAAAAAATATGAGAGTACGACGCAAACGTGCGAAAGCATAACAAGCGACAACGTTATATTTCATATTTACCCCAAGTAAAACAGCAGCACACACATGAAGGAGAGCGAACCCTGGATCTTCACTGAGCTTGTCACCACTCTGATCAGCTGAAAATGGAAACAGAAAAAAACAGCTGGAACCATGCAACACTGTAAAAATGTAATATGGTACTCTATGTTTATGTGTACGTATCGAATGACGGACCAGCAGAGCCAAGGGAAGTGGAATGAAGCCCATTCTTCTGGATACGGAGTCGCTGTAGTCGGTGTAAGCCTGCAAACATTTTCAGAACAGAAAAGCCTCGTTTAACTTCTGACTCCAATGACAAATCTAACTTTGTTCTGTTGGACAGAAATGTGAGAAAACAGATAAAAATTCAATCTGCAATCAGAAACATGCAATTGTGTTTAATATCCACAAACTACAGGTTAAAAAGTTAATGCAGCTTTTTAAAGTTGTTCCTATGAGGATTAAAATAGTTTTATAGTACAAGTTTTTTCCCTCATTTGTTAAATTATAACCACAAATATCTGTGCATTTTATGGGAAATTATATGATGAACCAAAACCATGCAGTGCTTCATTATGAAAGAGAAAGAAATCAATAAATGTCTTTCTAAGTTTTCACCAGTAAAAATCTGAAAGGTGTGGTGTGTTTGTAGTCAGCCCCTCCCCCACCCCCCAGAGATAGTACTTTGTAGAAAAACCGTTCTAAGCAGTTCTGGCTGTAGATGTTTTGCAGTAAAACATAATTTTGTCCATGTTGGTATTTTTGGTGGTTTACAAAAGTGGAAAGAAAAGTCATCTTTGTCTTTTTTGGCTGTGTATACGAAGGCTGTGCACATTTAGCGTGTCGTCCCTTTGCGACGCTGCAAGCCTGTTGAATATTAATTAAGCCGAATAAAATTTTATGCATTTTAATATGTCATTACTATCATTTTAAAAACTGGCAGGCAAATACAGAAAATTAGGGGATTTTGTTGACCCAGTCAGTCAAAATTACAGAAAATGAAAAAGCCTAGCGTGACCTCTGACTGGAATTTAAGTTATTTTATGCATCTAAACTTGGTCAGATGTGCTTATTTCTTCAATAACTCTTACCAACTAAAAGTACATATTTTCTTTATGTATTTAGAGTCCATTAAAGTGGCAATAAAAATAATTGCAAAAAATCTGGTCCAGAGGAATCATACCATCAATATAACTGGCTGTGAAATATTTAAACTCTACAGAAAAGCAACAATTTTTTGCACTGCCCCCAATTCACATTTTGCTCCCCTACTAATACTGAGAGGTCTGTCATTATGCCACCTCTCCACAAATACAGTACAATCCAAAATGATTCCTACGATATGAAAAAGATTTGAACATCGGTGTAAAGACAGCTGCTAGTTCAAGTTGTTTGACTCACGTTTTTCTGTCGGCTGCTGACGAGGTCGAAGGCGAGGCTGGCTCTGTATTCTCCGTACACCTGGGAACACAAACAGAGAGAACCGATAGTTCTCAGTCAACAAACCCACAAATAACCAAATGCTCCGTTAAAACAGCCAACAGAAGGTATGTGTGTCTAAAAAGTGATGGCAGAGAGATGTTTGTTGCAGAAAGTGAAAGTGGGTGCAAAAAAAAAGTGTGGTTGGATTTAACAGTGTGAAATAATCTAGTAAATTCCTGCTTTAACAAAAACCAGGAAGGAAGGTAGGAGGTGTAAAAACCACCAACATCGAAATGAGTGCAAAGAAGGTGGCTCAGCTGAAGGCAGATCCTGTTTCAGACTGAAATACGCATGAGTGAGAGAGAGGAAACAGAACATTTACGGAAGGTGGAAGAGGAGAAGAAACACAGAGACAAAAATGATCCAGGTCAGGTTGAGGTTTTGGAGGTTGGGTTAAAGAAACACCTGAGTGATAAAATACACCTCACAAAAATTTACAACCAGCAACAAGAATACAGCAAGTGGTTTCTGGATGGTAAATCAACGACAAAACACTTTTGTTTTCTAACAGCCATTGTACAGCGCATACAGTGGCAAAACCAGCTGACCAAACATGCTGGAGCTTTGCTTGGGTTGCTATGGAATCACACATACGCTAAGTCAAAGGACTCTGTGACAAAAAAAAAGCCCTATTGGGACATCCCATTTTATTTGCCATATTATCAGAAACAGAATAACGGAAGGCATTGGTGAGAGGCTGAGTGTTTTGGTCAAACAGAAGCAGCAGATACACAGTGAGATGCACATTGCACAACATTGTTATCGAACTTTTCTGAGTGAACAAACGTGAACAAAATTCTGACCAATCACACAACAGTTTCACATGCAGGGTGGGATGAAAGTTCATCAGAGGGGTTGTGTTAACAAGAGTGGACAACATGCCGCTGAAAATAAAATGATTCGGTTTTCGTTGCATAACTGCAACATCAGCTGCGCTTCCATTGCAAATGTGTGTAAACTTTGTACATTTTCCACCAATGTCGAAAAAAACACAACATAACTAAAAAAAACGGAATTAAAGTCACATGTGAATAAGTTTGTTCTTGTGATAAGTCATTAAAAAAATCTTTTTCTTCACGGTTTGCGCAAGTGGCAGCATCCGGTTATTGATTATGTGACTTGTGTGATGCTAAAAAAGTGTTTCCATTCAACTTTTGCAAAATAAACCAATTCTGCTACAGCCAAAAAAAAACAACAAAAAAAAAAACACCTCATGCTAGTGCCAAGACTTTTTAATCAAAAAATTTGTTTTTATTTTCAAATTTGTCATGTTTCTATTGAGCAAATTTATTTCTGGAATGTCAAATTGTAGAATTATATGACAGTCAATCCTCTGATAACTGACAGACGCTCCAGAAACTGCCTGTAACACTATCACTCCACTCTCTAGTGCCATTTCTAAACACACCAGCTTCCTGAGGATCAAATCATTTTCAAACCCATCTCTGATTTAAATCTGATTTAAATTATTTTTTATCAGTGACTGTAAATAACCGGTTAACGAGACATTAGGGGACTCACGTCAGCACTGATGTCATTGAACTTGGTGATGAAGGCGTGCTTGACAACATCCACTGCCACCTCTGATGTGATCACCATGACTACGTCTGGGAACAGGACCCAGAAGTGGTCTAAGACAAACACAGGAAGCTGAAATCAGTATAATTATTCAGATACGTAGGCTGATGAGAAAGGAAGTTTGTGTTAAGGGCTGAAGCAGAAGGAAAATGGATCTGTGCTGGGAGCTGTGTCATGCTGCGTGCATTCTGAGCTGATATTAGTTACCGGGATTCCATGAAAACTGCTCCATGTTTCTCAGACAGACAATGAGCAGGAGGATGTAGTTGGTGAACCTCTCCTTTATGTCTGTGGGAAACAAAACAAATCAATCCTGGATTAACCTACTTTCTGCCCACTGCCGCTGAGCGCGATCCCAGAAATTTACCTTGGATTAAATCAGGTTAAAGAGGGGAGGATAAAAATATCTCAAACGTGTGATTTTAGTGCGGAGGCTCCAATGGCTTCCGACTTACCGCTGTTGGACATCTGGAACAGGTTGTTCTTTTCAAACTTCTTAAACACGCTTCCTTTGATTTCCACAAACTGGGGAAACAAAATCAGAGCTTCAGTCGTTCTGCTGCAGCGAGTTTTTAAGAGTAAATATTGAAAACAGTTACACTCACGTTGTTTGACATCATTATGGTGAGCAGAGACTTGTTATGGGAGTTGAAGGCTACATTCAGTGTCGTAGCCTGAACCATGATGAGAATGGCATGAAGGACTAGATCAGTAACAGCTGAGGAAAACTGGTTTGAGGTAAAACACAAGATGAATCCCAACAGTAACACTTATTCTAAATACAAAAGTTTACTATGAATATATATGTATGTATGTATGTATGTAAGTAAGTAAG
>NW_006799971.1:1183208-1250851 GCF_000485575.1 Poecilia formosa | reverse complement strand
GATTTTACACAACACTGTCCCTTTAAAGACCTTATTTTTTTTTCCCTGTTACTTCACATTATGTTTGTCTACCGGATAAAATCTCCCCAAAAATCCAAGTCTGACATGACAAATGTAAAAAAATTAAAGATTTATACATGGTTTAGTAATGCAGTGTAAGTTAAAGAAAACTAATAAGGAAGACCTGTTTTAATGTTGCTGGTATTAAAATGGTCAGATTTTAATACCACCAAACGTAGTATTAAAACGAACGTAGGAGCTGATGGCGGTAAATGAGAGGAAGCAGAAAGGCCTGTGGCGACTTCACGTAATCAACTGATTAACAGCAGATTTCACAGCAATTTGGGTCAACTGGTTCACAAACAGCTGATTAACAGGACACGTCTTCACGAGTCAGAGCTGGCGAGCGACAGCAGACATGAACTCCACGCTGGTTTGAACAGCTGAAATGCTTAAAATGATCAAAGTTATTCATTTCTTTTAGCAGGAATCTCAGTCGCAAATTTACGGATAAGATCAACGTTTCCAACATGCTCAGCGACAATGTTGCTGCCATAGTTACACGACTGTGGAAACTTAAATCTCCCCTTAGCGAAAAAAATAAAAAAATAATCTGCAAACAAACGCCTTCACACGGTCCTCCCAGTGATGTTAAAAGAAAGAGAAGACCCACACAGACGATCTCACACTAAAACTCCCCAGAGAAATGAAGCCGATGAGCTCGGAGGCTTGTTTGCATCAGTCCTTCTGAACGTGTTGGCGCCAGTGTCTGCAGAATGCCTTTATGCGCAGCTTAAGGTTTAAAATTTAGGAAAAAAACATCCAACATTTTCAATAAAAAAAAACATACTTTAAAGAGATAAACTTGTCAGATTTTTTTCTAAATAAAAAGTCGACATCTGACAACTTTCGTTCTATTAAAAAAAAACAAAAAAAAAACACTCTTTGTTCTAGGAATAATTGTGCTTTTGAAACACACACAACCTCACAGTCCAGCTGCAATGCTCCAACAATCCAGACTGGATTTCCTTTCAGTGGTTTTATTCTCCGTTTGGTTGTTTCCTGGTGTTCTTGCAGCACCCGTCTGGAAACGTCTGATGTAACAGCTTGATGCCTGGGTTGGTTTTTGCCAGTAATAAATAAATAAATACTCCAAGAGTCAGGTGCATAAGTGCGAGTCGGGTCTGAGCACGCTCCGTGACCCTCGTCAGATCCCAGGACATGGGCTGGGGTTCCCTTCAGCGGTCAGTCTATCCGGTTCCCACAGATGGTGAATCGGTCTATCTCCAGCAAGTCTTTCTTGGGCGTTCTGTGTTTGAGTCCGTCTCCTTCCAGCCCCATGTCATTGTTTAGAATTTTGTCCTCGTCGTCCTCGTCTGGCGTCGTCAGGAATGTGTCCGAGTCGCTCTTTGGGATGGCGGAGGAGGTGCCCTCTGGTTTTTCTGTGGGTGGAGAAACACCCGGTGTCAGTGATACTCCTGCTCTGTCTGACGTAGGCTCTGTTGATGAGAAAGTGTTTAAGAGTTTAATGGCACAGAAATATTCACACTGTGAAATTCCTTTGGTAGCTATTGGGCATCAAATATCTTAATGTAGACAAAGATGTGTAAAAAAAAAACCTTGAAAGAATTCAGGTTTTGAAGCAGTTGCGTGCTCTCGCACGACACAAAACCTCTTCAATATCAGTACATCTAAGTGGAGAAAGTAAGGAAATAAACAGTTTTTGGTACAAATACTGGTGAGTCCAACAGGCCCATCAAAATAAATTATAATGAATCATTTTCTAATTTGACACTCTACTTTTTTAAGTTAATAAAAATAATCATAAATTTTAAATGGGCAGTATTATATGTTTTCCAGTGACAGTATAATTTTATAACAGTCAAGCAACTATGTTAACTTTTGATATAACTTATATATACATGCATATCAAATATGTCTTAAACGAAACTTCAATTTGCAATTTAACACCTTGAAATTGGGCATCTGTCTCTTTAAGAATGTCATGTTCTTTCCTCCTCTATTAACCCTTTAACAACGTTTTTACCAGCGTTTCACTGAGAAGTAGCTCCTATAATGAGCTCAGCAGATGTGCAGGCTACTCTGAAGGATCGGGCTGCACAGTGGCGCAGTTGGTGAAACTGTTGCCTTGCAGCAAGAAGGTCCTGGATTCGATTCCCAGCCAGAGATCTTTCTGCAAGGAGTTTGCATGTTCTCCCTGTGCATGTGTGGGTTCTCTCTGGGTACTCCGGTTTCCTCCCACAGTCCAAAAACATGTGATTGTGTGTGCGTGGTTGTTTGTCCTGTCTGTGTTACTCTGCGACTGGCAACCTGACCAAAATGTCTCGCTTGAAAGCACCAGCACCTCCTCTGACCCCAGTAAGGACAAGGGTGTAAGAAAATAGTGGATAGTCTGAAGGAGCTGAGTGAGGGAGTCATGGAGGATGGCTGCTCTTTGAGGCAGAAACTTGGAAACCATAGGAAGCTAGGTTCACCAAGGCATTTTGCACAGCCATGGAAGATTAAAACATACCTGTTTGATGAGGTGCAAAGCTCAAAAAAGTCAATTTCACCCTTTTAATTGCATGTGCTGCTGTATAACCCAGAGAGTAGCTGTCTAACCTTGTGGCGCTGCAGTGTAAGTGTTTTTGCTGCGGTTGGCTCTGGAGTTAGCACGGCTGGAGGCGACAGATGGAGGCGGGTCGAACAGCTTCTCCTCCATCTTGGCCTCTTTGACAAACATGCAGGATGTTCCAAGGAGAACGATGCTGTTGAGCACCTTGAGCGTGATCATCCTGCTCGCAACGACAAAAAAATATGAGAGTACGACGCAAACGTGCGAAAGCATAACAAGCGACAACGTTATATTTCATATTTACCCCAAGTAAAACAGCAGCACACACATGAAGGAGAGCGAACCCTGGATCTTCACTGAGCTTGTCACCACTCTGATCAGCTGAAAATGGAAACAGAAAAAAACAGCTGGAACCATGCAACACTGTAAAAATGTAATATGGTACTCTATGTTTATGTGTACGTATCGAATGACGGACCAGCAGAGCCAAGGGAAGTGGAATGAAGCCCATTCTTCTGGATACGGAGTCGCTGTAGTCGGTGTAAGCCTGCAAACATTTTCAGAACAGAAAAGCCTCGTTTAACTTCTGACTCCAATGACAAATCTAACTTTGTTCTGTTGGACAGAAATGTGAGAAAACAGATAAAAATTCAATCTGCAATCAGAAACATGCAATTGTGTTTAATATCCACAAACTACAGGTTAAAAAGTTAATGCAGCTTTTTAAAGTTGTTCCTATGAGGATTAAAATAGTTTTATAGTACAAGTTTTTTCCCTCATTTGTTAAATTATAACCACAAATATCTGTGCATTTTATGGGAAATTATATGATGAACCAAAACCATGCAGTGCTTCATTATGAAAGAGAAAGAAATCAATAAATGTCTTTCTAAGTTTTCACCAGTAAAAATCTGAAAGGTGTGGTGTGTTTGTAGTCAGCCCCTCCCCCACCCCCCAGAGATAGTACTTTGTAGAAAAACCGTTCTAAGCAGTTCTGGCTGTAGATGTTTTGCAGTAAAACATAATTTTGTCCATGTTGGTATTTTTGGTGGTTTACAAAAGTGGAAAGAAAAGTCATCTTTGTCTTTTTTGGCTGTGTATACGAAGGCTGTGCACATTTAGCGTGTCGTCCCTTTGCGACGCTGCAAGCCTGTTGAATATTAATTAAGCCGAATAAAATTTTATGCATTTTAATATGTCATTACTATCATTTTAAAAACTGGCAGGCAAATACAGAAAATTAGGGGATTTTGTTGACCCAGTCAGTCAAAATTACAGAAAATGAAAAAGCCTAGCGTGACCTCTGACTGGAATTTAAGTTATTTTATGCATCTAAACTTGGTCAGATGTGCTTATTTCTTCAATAACTCTTACCAACTAAAAGTACATATTTTCTTTATGTATTTAGAGTCCATTAAAGTGGCAATAAAAATAATTGCAAAAAATCTGGTCCAGAGGAATCATACCATCAATATAACTGGCTGTGAAATATTTAAACTCTACAGAAAAGCAACAATTTTTTGCACTGCCCCCAATTCACATTTTGCTCCCCTACTAATACTGAGAGGTCTGTCATTATGCCACCTCTCCACAAATACAGTACAATCCAAAATGATTCCTACGATATGAAAAAGATTTGAACATCGGTGTAAAGACAGCTGCTAGTTCAAGTTGTTTGACTCACGTTTTTCTGTCGGCTGCTGACGAGGTCGAAGGCGAGGCTGGCTCTGTATTCTCCGTACACCTGGGAACACAAACAGAGAGAACCGATAATTCTCAGTCAACAAACCCACAAATAACCAAATGCTCCGTTAAAACAGCCAACAGAAGGTATGTGTGTCTAAAAAGTGATGGCAGAGAGATGTTTGTTGCAGAAAGTGAAAGTGGGTGCAAAAAAAAAGTGTGGTTGGATTTAACAGTGTGAAATAATCTAGTAAATTCCTGCTTTAACAAAAACCAGGAAGGAAGGAAGGTAGGAGGTGTAAAAACCACCAACATCGAAATGAGTGCAAAGAAGGTGGCTCAGCTGAAGGCAGATCCTGTTTCAGACTGAAATACGCATGAGTGAGAGAGAGGAAACAGAACATTTACGGAAGGTGGAAGAGGAGAAGAAACACAGAGACAAAAATGATCCAGGTCAGGTTGAGGTTTTGGAGGTTGGGTTAAAGAAACACCTGAGTGATAAAATACACCTCACAAAAATTTACAACCAGCAACAAGAATACAGCAAGTGGTTTCTGGATGGTAAATCAACGACAAAACACTTTTGTTTTCTAACAGCCATTGTACAGCGCATACAGTGGCAAAACCAGCTGACCAAACATGCTGGAGCTTTGCTTGGGTTGCTATGGAATCACACATACGCTAAGTCAAAGGACTCTGTGACAAAAAAAAGCCCTATTGGGACATCCCATTTTATTTGCCATATTATCAGAAACAGAATAACGGAAGGCATTGGTGAGAGGCTGAGTGTTTTGGTCAAACAGAAGCAGCAGATACACAGTGAGATGCACATTGCACAACATTGTTATCGAACTTTTCTGAGTGAACAAACGTGAACAAAATTCTGACCAATCACACAACAGTTTCACATGCAGGGTGGGATGAAAGTTCATCAGAGGGGTTGTGTTAACAAGAGTGGACAACATGACGCTGAAAACAAAATAATTTGGTTTTCGTTGCATAACTGCAACATCAGCTGCGCTTCCATTGCAAATGTGTGTAAACTTTGTACATTTTCCGCCAATGTCGAAAAAAACACAACATAACTAAAAAAAACGGAATTAAAGTCACATGTGAATAAGTTTGTTCTTGTGATAAGTCATTAAAAAAATCTTTTTCTTCACGGTTTGCGCAAGTGGCAGCATCCGGTTATTGATTATGTGACTTGTGTGATGCTAAAAAAGTGTTTCCATTCAACTTTTGCAAAATAAACCAATTCTGCTACAGCCAAAAAAAAACAACAAAAAAAAAAACACCTCATGCTAGTGCCAAGACTTTTTAATCAAAAAATTTGTTTTTATTTTCAAATTTGTCATGTTTCTATTGAGCAAATTTATTTCTGGAATGTCAAATTGTAGAATTATATGACAGTCAATCCTCTGATAACTGACAGACGCTCCAGAAACTGCCTGTAACACTATCACTCCACTCTCTAGTGCCATTTCTAAACACACCAGCTTCCTGAGGATCAAATCATTTTCAAACCCATCTCTGATTTAAATCTGATTTAAATTATTTTTTATCAGTGACTGTAAATAACCGGCTAACGAGACATTAGGGGACTCACGTCAGCACTGATGTCATTGAACTTGGTGATGAAGGCGTGCTTGACAACATCCACTGCCACCTCTGATGTGATCACCATGACTACGTCTGGGAACAGGACCCAGAAGTGGTCTAAGACAAACACAGGAAGCTGAAATCAGTATAATTATTCAGATACGTAGGCTGATGAGAAAGGAAGTTTGTGTTAAGGGCTGAAGCAGAAGGAAAATGGATCTGTGCTGGGAGCTGTGTCATGCTGCGTGCATTCTGAGCTGATATTAGTTACCGGGATTCCATGAAAACTGCTCCATGTTTCTCAGACAGACAATGAGCAGGAGGATGTAGTTGGTGAACCTCTCCTTTATGTCTGTGGGAAACAAAACAAATCAATCCTGGATTAACCTACTTTCTGCCCACTGCGGCTGAGCGCGATCCCAGAAATTTACCTTGGATTAAATCAGGTTAAAGAGGGGAGGATAAAAATATCCCAAACGTGTGATTTTAGTGCGGAGGCTCCAATGACTTCCGACTTACCGCTGTTGGACATCTGGAACAGGTTGTTCTTTTCAAACTTCTTAAACACGCTTCCTTTGATTTCCACAAACTGGGGAAACAAAATCAGAGCTTCAGTCGTTCTGCTGCAGCGAGTTTTTAAGAGTAAATATTGAAAACAGTTACACTCACGTTGTTTGACATCATTATGGTGAGCAGAGACTTGTTATGGGAGTTGAAGGCTACATTCAGTGTCGTAGCCTGAACCATGATGAGAATGGCATGAAGGACTAGATCAGTAACAGCTGAGGAAAACTGGTTTGAGGTAAAACACAAGATGAGTCCCAACAGTAACACTTATTCTAAATACAAAAGTTTACTATGAATATATATGTATGTATGTATGTATGTAAGTAAGTAAGGAAGCAAGAAAGCAAGGAAGGAAGGAAGGACAGAAAAAGACAGGTAGGAAGAAAAGGGTTAAAAAGAAAGGGAGAACAAAGGAAAAAAGAAGGAAAAAATGAAAGAAGTAAGTAAGGAAGGAATGAATATGGGAAATAAATGTTTCATATTTGTTATCCTTTTCCAATCATACTCAGATGTAACTATGACTTGTAGAGTGTTCTGGTTTTCCAGACTGTAGAAACCCTTAAATGGTGTAAAACAGATGAAAATGCTCCATTCAGATCAGAATAAAAATGAGAACATGATCATTTGGCTTCAAAAATACAAACTGCATTCAGCAATGAAAGGCTGGTGTGTGTTTCTAAGCTGTTCCACTCAAACTGTCCTTCGGACAACTAGTCCATTAACTAACACATAAAGATTGTTATTTTTAATAATCCAGATAGAGTGCAGTCCGGCAAATATTACTACATTAAGTCTGTTTTCATCTCAGTGTTGTGGACTCTTAGAGGTCAGTCCCAGTGAGGATACAGACGTAGAGAACAGCCATGAGGAAGTGAGGAATCACTCCTATGTGTGCTCTCTTCTTCTCCTTGGGCTCGGTGGCGGTCCAGTACAGAGCATCCAGGATGTCTTGGCCAAACGATGAGAAGAGGCGATCTGCAACCTGACGTAAAGCACCGACAGCAAATCAGTGGGTGGATGTGAAATCAGCAGACAAAGCCAGAACCCAGAGACAACCATGTGACTCTACCTCCAACATGTTGTAGATGATGTAGAGTTTGATGACGGACTGTCCCCGGATCAGATGGTACATCATGGAGTAATCCACGTAGCTCATCATTGAGTAGCACAGCACCATGATGAAGCCCTTCAGGACGTCGCACACCTGGGCAGGCTGCAGTAAACGGGAGCCGCTGGAGCCCAGAAAACATTAAAGGAAACAGAATGTTACATGATGGAAAAAATCCAAGCTAAAATTCAAAACGCAAGAGCCACAAAATGCTGCTTATTATTATATAATCAAACTGAATGAGTCGTGCCCTCTGCTGCCCTCTGGTGGTTAAAATTATCATTGCACTACATGTAAATATTGCCACGGGAAAACGTTCCCAAAATTTCAATGCGCTTTTACTTACAACTTTCAAATAGTATGAATAGTATAGATACTAGATTTAATCAAACATATAAGATATAGAAAAAAAGTCACTTTTATAGACAATTAAATACTTTCCTAAAGACTTACAATGTAAAAAAAATCCCCATTAACAACTATAAATGATTCTGCTTTGCAAAAGTATCTGGAGTGTTGAGTTTTTCCACACCTGCTCATGTTATCCCTACAAACTTAAATGTATTTGAATGGCATTTTATGTGCTAGAGCAGGAATGTTGAGGTCCAGTCATTGACTTGTGACAAGACAATATGTGGAAAATTTTCAATAAATCTGTATTAAAATCATCTGCAAATTATATACCTGCAGATGTAAAATAATAACATATTTCAAACTTACAGCATCGCTTAATCTTCTGTCTTATTTATTTTGCTTAAAGGGGCAGTATTATGTGTTTTACAGGCACAAAGTGCCATTTGATAGCACAATCATGTAGGCTAACTATGTTGCCTTCAGTTATCATAAAAATGCTCTATATGTATATCAAAAACGAGTTAAAAGAAATTTAACTTTGTAATTTAACGCCTTGAAATTTGGCCTCTGTCTCTTTAAAGACTCCTTCTCTTTCTGAAACTCTGCGTCCAGGAAGTCATCAATACATGGCTCCTCTATTAACCCTTTAACAACGTGTTTACCAGCATTTCACTGACACTTAGTTTGTATGATGAGCTAAGCAGATGCGTAGTTCCAACAGGTGCTTGCTAATTGCTGCTGGCTAGTCTATAGGAGCTGAGAGGGGATTGCAGGAGAGGACTGCACTGTCAGGCAGAGCCTTGGAAGATTTATCAAACAACCATGAAAGAATCAAGGCAACACTCCAGGTATGTTTTTGATGATGGGATAACATTAGAACATGATGTGAAGCTAAAAAAAATTTGATTTTACATAACACTGCCTCTTTAAGCATCTATATCTGGTTTCACTTTAGTATCTGCTTATTACCCATTGAGTTTGGCTTCAACCTGTCTCATTCCCCACAGCTATTAGTGCAGATTACCCGAGGCCGCAGCATGGCACAGTCAGGAGTCGCAAAAGGGCCAGAATCACTCGGAGCGGCAGGAGGGTGAACACGTACAGAAACGTATCCAGACAGAGGAAGAAGCCAAAAGTCATCAGCTGCAGGGAGAGGCGACAGATGGACATGTAAACGTGTGTGTTTAACTCTGGTGGGAGTGATCGATGATGGACTTCTCTGGAGCTCGTATGCTTACCTTCTCCAGCTCTTTGGGGATGCGGAGGCAGGTGTAGACCCTCTCTCTGCGCTCTGTGTATTTGGCCTCATTGTGTTCCAGAAAGTAGCCTCTGGTTAGCTCAGTGGTTATGAATCTGACCAGAGACAGATCTGGAAGTAATCACACAGACATATAAATAATTAAAGGAAGAAAAATGGACATTAGAAATTAAATAAATTCCTTCATCAGGTCTTCTTCAGAAGCCACCATGAGCTGGTTAGATAAGATGTGACCTTCTTCTGATAACACTTAATACATGAACATCAATTTCTAAATGAAATGCTAAATTTACATTAATCTGATCTAGTTAAAGAGTAGATTAACAAAAGGAATGTGACAGCTCCCATATCCTGGAAATATCTGTGCTTGGCAGCTCTTGAAGCTCAGACTTCCAGTCTCCTCCAAACTGTGCTTCAAAAATTCTCATGGCTGTGATTACTCCTGCTGCTAGTGGAGCTTTTTCTCGTTCTTTGTGACAACAGGGTGGCAGCTCCAGGTCATAAAACCAAATATGTTTTATGATCTGGAGGAAAGGTGCAGAAAGAAAAAAAAATGATTGTAAGAATTGCAATTCATAGTTCTGGGAATTCTGAAACATTTTAAAATGCTCAAAAATTGATTTTAGTCTGCTTAGTTTTCAGTAAAATACTATATTTTGGATAATTCTTGTTTTATATTTACTTAAGAAAAAGCCAAGCCGTTAAACTAACTTAAATACTGCTCATTTAAGTTACAGAATTTTTCCCCAACCTATTTTTGTTTAAATATAAACTGATGGAATTTGGTACAGAACAGAACCTTACAGCATTGTTTCAAATTAATGTTACATTTGTTTACGCTGTCTTCTCCCGTTTTCAGTCACATAACTTAAACATAATCTGTAGACCATTGGATAGAAAGATTAGTTTCTGAATCACATTGTGGTCATGTTTCAATATATATTGGCTATGTGTAATACATAATTTCCCAAAACATTAAATATAGTAAAAATCTAAATTAACAGATATAGACACTTAAAGTATGTAAATATCTGTGCAATATTTCTACATATGAAAACTTTACTTTTTGAATTTAGTTATCGAAAATGATTTTTCAATTCATTGTGTGCATTCACGAACTCAATTCTGTAGAGAATGCATGCTGTAGTTTTTGGACCTTGTAAAGAAACGTGAAAAAAGCCACAGACAAAGCAACGCCTGTCACAGAATTACAAGGTGTAATGTAATGAATGCAGCACGAACGAAGGAACCAGGCACGTTCACTCCGATTTTGGAGAGACGAAATTCATAGACAAGGACACTGATAATTACTCGTTGATTCATACGATTTGCTGCAATTAAAAACTAACACTTTGCACACAAACGCTTATGTGAAAAAGCTTGCTAATGCGCCTGCGCAATGTATCTACGTCCAGCAAAACGAAGACGCAAGCAGCCTGACCTGCACGTTTACATCAATTTGTTACCAGAAACCGCTGTGATAAAATACATAATACTTAGATGCATCGCCACCGGATATGTCTTTGTATTGTTTTGGTCAATCTCAGTGTGGTAAACACAACTGCTGCATCTGACTAGACACTGCTGCACAGCTCCACGTCACTGAAATTCATTTAAACTGAGAGCTGAATGTCTTTGCTATAATGCAAGGAGCAAATATGCGTGTAAGTGCTTGTTGACAAATAGAAACAACAGCTCCAGCAGCCTGTTTGTTTAGTGAAATTATAGAAACCCGGCTGACTCTCACCTGACAGGTTGCCTTTTTGGCCTCTAGCGCCGCCATTTTTATCATGAAACCCCCGCGTGTCAGCAACTTCGTCTTTCTTTTTATTCAGGTCCACGTTAACGGCCTTGGTGGCTCTCTCCTTGTCCTCTTTCTCATTTTCCTTCTCCTCTACCAGACCTGTCGACAGCGAATCCGCCATCTTCGACAAAACGGCCTCAGCTGCTGCCAGGGAGACTGCGCAACGCGCCGTGACGTCACCACGCACTGCATCTTCACCATTTCACCAGAAGGTGTCGCCAAAGTTTTTGTTGACTTCTACCTGAATCTTCAAAACCTGATGACTGCTCACAGTTAGTTTGATCAAAATACACGCTAAAAATTATGGGGGGATTTTTCTGCCCATAAAGGACTTTGTAACTCCTCAAATGAAAAGAGTCAGTGTTTACAACACTGAGACTGACTAGTGATCAGTGACCAAGAAGTGGTTTAGACGTTTTTGCAGAGTATTCAGCAGAAATTTTACTTTTACTTTTGTTCAATTTTGGTCTTATATCTTCTTACTGCTTTTTTGAAATAGCTCTTTATTGGGTCTTTGTCCTAAAAAATATAGACTGAAAAGAAAAATCTTCTTTTTTTTTTTTTACCATGACAATGACCATTAGAATGTGTAGTTTATTGTTTACCTCTCAATATATTTTCTTTGACAACAAAAAGGAAAAAAAAAAAATCATAATATTTCTCTCTGTGTAAAATATATTTTCTTAATTTTCTTACATAGTGGATATATACCATATCACATACCATGTGTTGGTATATAGGCATTATTTTCAATTATTTTCAAATATCCTAATTTCTTTTAAAGTTCATTAAAGTGGATTTGTTTATTTACAAAGATATATTTGGCATTATTATTTTGTGAATCCATAGAATATTGGCACTCCTCACCCTACTCCAGGCTGAGTCTCTAGAGAAAGGTGATTTCATCACAAAGCACTGTAGCAGGACCCAGGTCTCTTCAGAAGAGGCAGCAATTTATCTACTCTGATTTGGTTCATATTCTTCCAAAAATATTGTACAATAAACACATATTTTAAAAATTCAAGGTTTTATTCTTTAAGTATTTTCTTAATAGACAAGATTATGTTTTACATTTTTAGAAGAGAATAAACTTTTCTTCATAATACAAATCCCTAATGTTGGATTTATGCAGAAGCTGTCAATTAATTCAACATTCTTACATTTTAAAATACTGCCAAGCTAATTGACATTTTAAAACAACAGTACAGTTTTACTTGGAAAAAGAAAGAGAAGTTTCCATTTTTAAGTTGGAAACAATAACATAATGGGAAAGTCAGGTTTTTACAGTAACCTTAAAATCAAATATGTCTTGCATCTAAAACACTGTCCTGATTGATGATAGAAAGTATTTAGTAATTATGTCTTCTTTTTATGTCTTGTATTTGTTGGTATGTGCCGGTGCATACTGTTTGACATATAGCAGTTGTTAACTTTAAGTTCATTTGGATCCCTAACTGAAATCATTTGAAACCTGCAATTCATATTTACTCAGGTTAATTTTGCCTGACAATAAAAGTTATTTAATGGTCTGAAATTTTAAAAGTAACAAAAAGGCAAAAACTAAAATAAAAATGCTTTTTTTCAACAGAGCTGGGTTTGTAATACAGTTTAAGCATCATTAATTTAATTGAGGAATTGAAGAAATGAAGGATGGGACATTATTCAGGTCAACATGTTGAGTCGATGCTTTCAGTTGACCTTTAGGGTCATTGCTGTATCAGCGACCCTAAAGTCATTTGACTTTAAGAATGCGTTTAATTTTACAGCTGATTGAGGAGCTCAGCCTATAAGCCATAAGAAATGATTGATTCAAAGTTGGAGTTGGAAAAGGTTAATTTCTCCCGTGAATAAATGTGTGTGTGTTTGTTTGTGTATGCGCGCGCAGAAACCGGGATGCGGATCGAGTTTCTCCCGGTAAGAGATCTCCCTGACGCCCATAGATTCAATTTCTCCTCCCGTGTGACTTACACATGAATAGATGCAACATCACGCCGGGCCCAGCGGCTTTTCATGAAGCTTCATAGCTTTACTCTTCCCGAGCTGAGAGGAGACGATAAACGACTCCATAAACCCATGGTGATCCCCGAGCCCGCCCCGCGGCCGCTGCCCGGCGTCCTCTTACCTTCCCGGGGCACCATGAGCTCGTAAGATGCCTTCTCTGTGGAAACGAATAACATTCTCGGTGGCCTCGGCGCTGTGTGTCGGCTCGGTGGCCTTCCTGGTGGTGGCCCTGTCCACAGAGCGGTGGGTTGTCGGACGGATCCTGTGTAAAACCGGGGTGGACATAGTGAACGCGTCCAGTCCGGAGCTGGACCAGTTTATCGGGGACATTTACTACGGTTTGTTCCAGGGAGGAAAGACCAAGAGGTGCGGACTCGGAAACAGGCGCTCCAAAATATACAGTAAGATCCAAAGTGACTGTAATGGAGAGAGGTGGAGAGTACCGTACACATTCAAGTAAGAGTAGCACTACTTCAACTTTACTCAAGTTAAAGTAGAAAGTAGCCGTCAACAAAAAATTACTCAAGAGTAAAAAAGCGTTTGGTAAAAAGGCTAGTCATGTAACTGATCAAATCATCATTTAATATTTAAAAATGACATCATCAAAATATTAAGTTATATGAAAATGCTGGTATTTTAAGGACCAAAATGGGAATAATTCATGTAAATAACAGCATTACAAAATATCAAAATCAAACAATAAAATTCTTTCAAAGTAAAACTTATGAAACTTTAATAAAGATGAGTAAAAGCTTTTTTTCTTTTTTTTTTACTTTTACTCAAATAAAAATATGTCGTAGTGCTACTCTTACTTAAATACTTTTTTGACTACATCTCTAATTAAAAATATAGAAAGGGAGGAAAACAGAAAAGCCTCAGAGCTTAAACACAATCTTCAACAACTTAAAATCACTTAAGATCAGATTTATAGATAGATAGATATTTTTTATACATACAAAAGGAGCTTTTGTATGTATACACACATACAAAAGCTCCTAAAAGCTCAATTTTAGGAGCTTTTGTATGTGTATATATATTTATGTATGTATATAGGTTTTTTTTTTTTTTTGAGCCGGTGTAATGTAATGTTAATGTTATTGTGTGGCAGTTGGTTCTGTCTCCCTATTTGTTGCTTGTTTGTCTGTATTAAAATGGAAAAATAACTAATAAACATATGTTGGAAAAAAAACTTAGGAGCTTTTTTTCACTTAAATGCTTCACAGGTCAAAGTCAAGTTGTTTATCAAGCAAATAAAGAATATGCTGTCAAAAGGTTCTGGACTGAGAATAAAGAAAGAAAGGATCTGAGCGTTTCCTCCCTAAGCTCGTCCCTCTGTTCTGTGCGCCTCTGTAGTTTTTCCAAAGCTGGTGCAGACGCTGAATGGGGGTCTTCACATGATGGTGATTCTCTTCCTGCTGGGGGCAGTTGGCTTCGCCCTGGTCAGCCTGTCCTTTTGCATTTACAACGCACGCAAGGTCCCCTACCAGAGCATCAAAGGGCACAAAGGACTTTACCTATGGAACTTCATTGCTGGTAAAAACACTGCACTGTTCTGCTTGGCTTCAACATGTTTTGCCTTTATTAGGCTTTTTTGTATTATTTATTTATTTATCTTTATAATTTTTTAAACTAAATTACTAACAATTACACCCAAACATTTTTTAATCCCTTTAATATTTAGGTTTAAAATATTTTTTTATTCAATCAAGAGGTTTGTGTCTAATATAAAATAAGGTAAACATTACTCCAAAGTGATGTAAAGAGTGTATTCATTAAAAATAATAATACTAATTAATAATTCATGAAAACAAATTTTAATAGCATTACAATAATCAAACACTTCTTAGTGTTGCTGACTAGCCTTTTGCAGGTTTCACTGATATTTGATGATTTATCTTTGATAATGAGGCCCAAGTCCTGGAGGTTGGACGGCCTCGTTGTCATCTCCCTAATCTTTCGCTGATTTAGCTGAAGCTGGTGTAACAGAGTGATTATTCACAGTGAAACATGTCCTGTACTGACATGGACCTAAAGGCCAGTCAGTGAGGAAGAAGTCATTCATCCAAATGAAACATAAAAAAGGCATATTTCAGTTTGATCTTTATTTCTGGAGACATGTGGTCTGAATTTCCAAGGTTTCTGGAAGGTAACCTAGGAGGCTTTTTTCTCCGCCCCTAGTATGCCATAGTACTGTATACAGATATCATAAATATAGATATTTAAATCTGAAGGGAAATTAAGTTCTTTCTTCTGTTTGCAGCTCTTTTTGGTGCCCTGGGGGTTCTTTGTTTCCTGGCAGCTGTGAAGCACCACCGTCTGACTGAGCGGGTGGCAAACCATGGAGAGAACCTCTTCGTCCTGGAGGTTCTGGATGACAGCCTGGACTGGTCCTTCTGGCTGGGGGTTGGCAGCGTTGGGACTCACTTCGCCGTTTGTGGAGTGGTCGCTATGAGTCGCATGAAGTTGCCCAAACCAGAGATCAAGAAGCCGGAAGAGCTCACAATCTCTGCCCTGGACCTGCTCTACTAAAGAACACACACACACATGTTTGTGTGGCTATCTTTGTGTGGACTTTCCATTGACTTCCATTCATTTCTACAGCCTAAACCTTACCCTTAACCTAACCCTAACAGAAACCCAATTCATACCTTAATCCTAAATCTAACCCCTGACCCAAAAACAGTGTTTCCCCTTGTGGGGACCAGGCTTCGGTCCCCACAAGGAACAGTGGATCCCCACAACGTAGTATGTGTCAGGAAAATGGTCCCCACAAGGTATTATAAACAAACACACACGCACACACACACACAGAAAAATAGTTATTGGTTGTGTCTTCTGCTTTTAGCGTGGAAAAGAAAAAAAACCACTTACTGACATTTGTGATGACACTGTTTTATAGAAGCTAAACTTATTTCACACTCATCCTCACTGAAAACTGATTTTAAAGAACCTCAATGTTTATTTGCTCTTATTGGTTCTGAATAGATAATTGATGAAAAAGCCAACTTGTCTAGTTTAGACATAGGGATTTATTGTTGGGTTTACTTTGGTACTGTGGACGATGAAGAGTGATCCAACAGAATCATTCTGAATATTTTACCTTCAGTATTGTAAATTCGGTTTGTGTAGTAAATAAATGTCTGTAAATATGCTATTTATTTTTTCATTGTACATAGAGAATGTGAATTACAGACATTTAAAATATCATTCCCAGTTATCTGATCCTTTTTTTGTGTGTCTGGTTCCTATTCAAAGCCCTTTTTAAGGCATTCGGTTACTCTGTATGATTGCCTGTTGGATCCATTGAATTAATTTTGCATTTGTTCAAGAAGCATAAATGGGGGAAAATGTATCTTTGGTTTCTAATAGTAGATATTTATGAATCTTTATGCAAGTCAAGAACTTTAAGAATTTTATGGTAAAGTTCTGCATTTCTGAAAGATGATTAAGATGGCCTAAGTTTGAGCAGGAAGTTTTCTTTTCATTCAGGAAACCACCCAATGCAAACAATAAATCTGAAACGTATGTAAACAAAACAATCAAGCAAAAAACATTTTTTTAAATATAAGATTGCATGTAATTGCATATATGATTCACTGAATGCCCATGTTACAGTATCCATAGATTAATAAACCTGCCGCATGATAAGTTAAAATGACTTCAATAACTTCAATTGTGATGATTAACACATTTTCAAAGAAAAATTTGTTTATGGATCTATTTCAATTATGGTTTCAGTTGTGTGTGTGTCTTATATTTATGTTTTATTTATTGTTTTTTGTTGTGTTTTATTTAGGATATTTAACATATCTTCCAGTTCCAGTGTCAAGACCAATAAATTTTTATTCTTTCACATATCAAACTGCAATACCATGCTGTTATTAACATATCATTTGAAAATTATCTTAAAACAGCAATATATCGTTTATTGCAATAATTACTGGTTTATCATCAAAATTTGGTATCGTGACAGAAAGGCCTATAACATTTTCCATATTTGGTCAAATTAGAATCATAAAGTTTAATGCATTCTATTGTAAATTTACATGACAGAATTGCATTTAAAACACACTTTGTACTCCACAGGACAGACAGTGACATTTTGCCGCTAGGTGGCGACAAAACCCCCGTCGTCCTATCTCGTCGGTGACGCCACTTTAACGCGACTCTGTCGGGGGTCGTCTGCCTTCCTTTACCGCATGAGAAGCGCCTGACCTTCCAGTGAGGTAAAACTAGGATATTAACGCAGATTATTACATGTTGAGGAGGTGACAATGCTTGTTGTGAGGAAAGCTGCGCAGACGGCCGTGAGGAAATATCTCTGCAGGCCGTTCTCTGCTTCACACACTAACCTGCAGGAGAGAAAGGTGAGTAGTTTACCAGGTGTTCAGTGATCCTGAGAGTCTCAGCAGCAAAGTGTGGACCTGTCAGTGAGTGTGTGTGTGTGTGTGTGTGTTTGCAGGGCCTGGTCCTGGGAGTCTTTGAGAAGGACGGAGAGGAGGAAGGTGTTCACCTGACGGAGGCAGCAGCCAGGTTTGACCAGTCTCTGTCTGGAAAGCTCTCAGAGCTGCTGAAAATGTGAGTCGCTTCTTTTGTCAGCTGATGTGATCAACAGTTTACATGCGCATCAAAGTAAAATAGAGTATCGTTGAAAGCTAACTGGTGATTAAATTTTAAAAAGTAAAAATCGTGTCTGGATTTATTAAAATCACAGTGGGATATCTCTAGAACTTTAGTGTTTTATTGTGACCTGGTGTTGGTTTACACATCATGAGGAAGACTGCTTGCTGTCTTCAGACAGTCAAATGTGTCTTCCTGGTAAACATTGGAGAACGTGCGTCAAACATCTTTCAGCCAGCTGGATAGCAGTGGAGAAAACTCCTGTCACTAGTAACTGGCTCATATTTTACTGCAATACCTAAACACACCAGAAAGTCTATGGTCACATTTTACCTTGGAATTATTGCCTGTTTTTGTATTGCCAGTTTTTGACTTTTCATGGATGCTGGTGGACTGGGTCACCAAAACAAATTTTGCTGGATGATAAATTGTCCCTAAAGTTACTCCGATAAACATTTTATATTGTTGCTTTGAGACCATTTTTAAGTAACATAATTGTTGTAGCATAATGATGCAAGAACACATTCTCAAAGAGCAATAAACTTTAAATTCTAATGACAATTTCACACTGGAACTGGAAGACATTTTAAATATCCAAATATAGAAAACAACAAAAATAAATTATGAAGACTCTGTAAGCAAAATTATCCTCCATAAAAGGGGCTGGTTGAGGCCAAAGCACCAGACTGAAGACATCCAGAGAGAGGAAAACAATAATTCATGCAAATGGAAATTATGAAGCTCCTGTTAAATTATCATGTGATTAATTGAGTTATTGCTTATTTTGTCATGTCTAGTAATAATCCACCGATTACTATTTTCACTTCAGATACGATACAGATATCTGAGGCTTAGTATCGGTTGATACTGATCCAATACAGGAAAACAGTGAAAAAATGTTTTCAATATTGAGACCAATACAGATATTAATATGAGATCGGTGCACCTCTAGTCAATGGGTCTGCTTGTTATTTTTACTGTAGTTTTTTTTTTCTTCTTATGTTTATCTTACTCATTCAGGAAATGAGATGACTGCAAAATGAATAAACTATTTATGGACAGCAGTTGAGTGTTTTTAAACATTTTGTTTTTGCCCTCAGTGCCGGACCTGGTCTGAAGAAAGGCAAAAACAGACTGTTCTATGGGATTCACCAGGTAACAAGACGCTGCTTTAACATTTCACTCCCCGTCTTCTAATGGTGATGGAGTAAAACGTGCTCTGATCTCCTTCAGGACTTCCCCTGTGTCGCAGTAGTCGGGTTGGGCAAAGAGAGTGAAGGAGTGTGTGGGGCTGAGAAGTGGAACAGCAAGAAGGAGAACATCAGGCAGGCCGTGTCTGGTACGATCCGCTCCGGCGTCTGATCTCACATACGGTTTCAGAAATGGTTTTATTGATGTTTGTATATGTACATATTCTTTTTGTTCAGCTGGCTGTCGGACTCTCCAGGAACTGAAGGTGAGTCACGTTGAGGTGGACGACTGCGGTGATGCCAAGTCGGCAGCAGAAGGCGCCATTCTGGGATTGTTTTCCTACGATGAACTGAAGTCTAAGAAGAAGACCAGAGTGACCTCACAGCTACATGGAAGGTAACCTGAGCTTTTAAAATCTTTTGATTAACATTAAAGTCAATATGTTTCTTTTTAAGTACGAAAAGTATTTTCTAAAAACCTCTGACTACATTTTTTTAATAAAAAATATATATTTTTTCTTTTTTGAGTAATTTTAAAAAAATGTTTTTTCATCTTTTCTTTTTTCCTTGATTAATCTGTTTTGTATTATTGTATTTTCTTTCCTTATTTCTCTATTTATCTTGCTTGAATTTGCCCTGTGTTTGTTTCAAAGTGAACTCTTCTTACATATTGCTTTTGATGTGCTGTTTATTAATGCAATACCTGTTTGTTTTGCACATTTTAGTTTAATAAAGTTAAAAAAACAACAAAAAACATTTTTAATCTTTTTTTTAACCACCCATTATTACAACTTGACTTCCACAAGCTATCTTTTGCTTTGTCCTTTTTTTTTTTTAAATCTTTGTAGAGTCTGTATTTAATTATTTTCTCTCTCTCTCTCTTTCTCTCTCTCTCTTTTTTTTTACATTCAGCTGAACATTTTAGATTTTTACTCTTCTGTATTTTGAGTATTTCTCAGTCTGCAGGTTTTCTTGCCCCACTGACCGTCCCTCTCTGTGTCTCACCAGCGCTGATGTGGACGGTTGGAAGAAAGGCGTAGTTTATGCAGAAGGTCAAAACCTGGCGCGTTTTCTCATGGAAGCTCCGGCCAATCGGATCACTCCGACTGCTTTTGCCAACACCATCGAAGAGAAACTGGCTCCGCACGCTGAACGAGTCACCGTCAAAAAACGGTTTGTTGGGTTTCCATTCTCCTTCACTTCCTGTAAACTGCATGTATCAAACCAAAACGACAATAAACTTTGTGTCTGTTTTTAGTAGATTTCTGACTTGTTTTATTGACTATAAGGCTCCTTTGGAGTTCTGTAACCCATGTGACCATGAGCCAAGTTTGTTGTTTTCTGAAAGCCTGTCAATGTAACAAATTTTGCTGGACAATAAATTGTCCCAGAAATTATTGCGATGGATGATAATGTTTTTTGAGACCATTTCCAATTCATATATTGATAATAATATAATATTGCATAAACTCTATTTTTGTAAAAAAAAAAAAAAAAAATATATATATATATATAGAGAGAGAGAGAAATGCTACACTATTTGCACATTTGCTTATTTATGTACTTTATTTTCTTGCTTACTCATTAGATACCCTCATTCTTCATTTATTGTCTTATTTATGAAATTACTTGTATTTTTTCTGGTTTTCCCACTTATAAATTAGATTTGCCAAACTGTTTTTTCTTTCCTTGCTTATGTAACTGAATTTGAAGTTATTGATTTACTCAACTATCTTAACTTTAATGATTGAGATATTAATATGATTTGCTTACTTACAGGTATTGACTTGGTTACTTTACTTATTTATGAACTTTGTTTTTTACTTTGTAACTTCTTATTTATTGTGTTTATTTGTTACCAACTGTTTGCTGCTGTATGACTGAGAATATGCTGATGTTAGTGGTAAAATATTTCCAGTGTTTCTCTTGTGAGATTATGATTATTGATGATTGCAGAGACAGAAAAGTAGTTCTTACTTAGCACATAACCAGATTTATTATTATTACTTATTGATGTTTGTGTATTTTACCTGCAGATCAAAGGCCTGGATGGAGGAGCAGCAGATGGGAGCGTTTCTCAGCGTGGCCCGGGGCTCAGAGGAGCCCCCTGTCTTCCTGGAGCTGCACTACAGCGGCTCAGCAAACAGCCAGCAGCCGCCGCTGCTGCTTGTGGGGAAAGGCATCACGTTCGACAGGTTCATCACAAACACACCCACAACTCATATTGATTATCATCATGTCGTCTCATTGTTGGTAGACTGTGTGTGAGCTATGCCCCCCTCTGATCCCTGTGTGTGTGGTGTGTGTGTTTTCAGCGGTGGCATCTCTCTAAAGCCGTCTCAATCCATGGACGCAATGCGAGCCGATATGGGCGGAGCCGCCACAGTTTGCGCCTCCATCGTTGCCGCAGCGGCTCTGAAGCTCCCGGTGAACATCGTTGGTGGGCTGCTTCTTCTTCTTCTTCCTTTCTGCCAGTGCCTCCATTTTTATTGTGCCCAGACCAACAGCCTTCATGTTTGTGCTCGGAGCAGGTCTGGCTCCGCTGTGTGAGAACATGCCCAGCGGGAAGGCCACCAAACCAGGCGATGTTGTCACGGCCAAGAACGGGAAGACAATCCAGGTAAATGAAGACGTATGATTGGTCCAAACAGCTCCCTGACTGTGTGTGTGTGTGTGTGTGTGTGTGTGTGCGTGTGTGTGTGCGTGCGTGCGCGCGTGCGTGTATTTACTAATGAGGTTTTTGTTTCATGAAGGTGGATAACACAGACGCAGAGGGCAGACTGATCCTGGCTGACGCTCTCTGTTATGGACACACCTTTAACCCCAGAGCTATCGTTAACGTTGCTACGCTAACAGGTGAGATCAGGTTGCAGGATTTACCACTACTGCTCTGTTAAAGTTAAATGTGTTATTATTATGGTATTAACTGAATGGAAGCGCTGTAGAGAAATGATGGTAGACGGTGTCGGACCTATTGTTGCAGGTGCCATGGATGTAGCTCTGGGCTCGGCGGCAACAGGAGTGTTTACCAACTCAGACTGGCTGTGGGAGCAGCTGCAGCAGGTAGACAGGAAGCACAGCAACACTCACTACTGTACCAGCTTCTCTGTTGGCTCATGCTCTGTGTGTGTGTAGGCAAGTGTTGTGACAGGTGACAGAGTTTGGAGGATGCCTCTGTTCCAACATTACACCAACCAGGTCACTGACAGCCAGCTGGCCGACCTCAACAACATCGGCAAATACAGCCGGTACGTAGCAGACCGCTGCTACACTCAGATCCTGTTTTACCCGACCGGCTTTACATTGAATCCCATCTCTTCATTTCTTACTTTTTTGCTTGACTCTTCTTTTTTCTTTTTTGTTTTACTCCTTCTCACTCATTCTTCCTTCTTTCCTTTCATCTTTCCTTTTGTGATTTCTTTTTGCTTGCAGTCTTTGAGCTCTTTCCTTCTGTCCTCTTATTGCTTTACTCTTTCATTCTGTTCTTTCTTCCTTCCTTTTTATTATCTGGTTAATAAAAACAAAGTCATTAACAGACATATGGGTGAAAGTGGCCTGGCGGCCTCCTGACCCAGCTCTCTGTTTATCCTATGCAGTTCTGGTGGTGCGTGCACAGCCGCCGCCTTCCTCAGGGAGTTCGTCACGGCTCCTCACTGGGCTCACCTGGACATTGCTGGAGTGATGAGCAACAAAGATGAAGTTCCCTACCTCAGGAAGGGCATGTCCGGGAGGCCGACGCGCACGCTGCTGGAGTTTGCTGCCGGTCTGGCCCACAGCGGCTGAGAGGAGGATCAGATCTGACAAAGAGCAGGACTCTCCTGAGTCAGAGATCACACAGCTAACAACATAGATATGAGTATAACAGATGTTACATAGGTAACATAGATGAGCTAATACGGATTTATATTATGTATTAGTATTACACTGTGGTGTGAAAGGATATTTTCCCTCTTTCAGATTTCTTCTGTTTTTATTTTCTCACACTTAAAGCTGAAATATGTAACTTTTATATATTTTTTGTCACTGTCGTATGAGATGGATAATCTGAGAACAAAATCCAGCTCCTCTGCCTTCTCCCAGTGCTAACTAGAAATGACCAATCAGAGCCAGGAGGTGGGTCATAGTGCCATCAATCACCCTCTGTATGGCTGCTCAAACAGACCGTGATCAACCTCAAGTACAGTCAAATACTTATCAACATAGGGCCAGGTCGGTTTGGGAAGCTTTTCTTCTATATAATGTAAGTCGAAATTCAAAAATTGCATTTTTGTATGTTGTTTTGTGGGGTTATCTTTCTCATATTAACATTAATTTAATCTGAAATGGGGGTTAAAAAAACGCAAATCAAATCTGTGAGGGACAGATCAGTTTCACAGCATTGTAAAAAAAACAAATATATTTTGTTACAGAAATCATTGTCTCCAGCACATTTTTTTGTAATTGACATGTTCTTAAAATGAGCTATAATTGCTGATTAAAATCATCAGTTGCTTTTTTACAGAGTGTGTGTTCCACCCAGGCAGAAGGAATGTGAAAATTAAACATTTAAAACTGTTAAATATTGCCTTATCTACCACCTTATTTAAAACCAAATCCATCAGTTAAATTGAGAATATTTAGTGAAAATAAATATTTTCACTACAAAATAGCTGATTTCACTAAAATATACTGTATGCTTTGTTTTTTTATGTTGATGGATGGATGTCTGTGGAGTTATTTCCCCATGACTATTTTTTTTAATCTGTTGGGTATCAGTATGACACCCAGTCGGCTGTTTCTTTATATTTTTTTCAGACAGCTAATCAATTCTTTGAGATTATTTCTATTTTGAGATTGGATCTCGTTTTATTTCTTCCACTTATTATTTAGTGTAGAGTATTGCCCTTTGTGCATCTTTTCACCTCATTTATATTCATAAATTATTAAATTCGTTCATTAGTTATTTAGTTTTCTTTGCGGGGTGCCCTTTATTGCTGCCTCAATGCTGTGCGCATGCGCATAACCCGGATGGCCAACAGTGGAAAATGGCTTCGTCCATGAACGGTATGTTTCCAGGCCAGCAGCCGCCCGGCGCTCATCCCGTTGGGGGGCCTCCTGGACCGGCTCAACCGAGCTTTCCCGGTACCGCTCCCCGGGTTCAGGGGAACAACACCCTGGTGGACGAACTGGAGGCTTCCTTCGAGGTAGGAAGGAAAAGGGCTTCATTAGCTCTGTTGTTAGTATTAGCTGTTGTGGCTAACATACTTATGAGCTAACTGTAGTTAAAATGTAGCATTTTCTATGAGTTGACCAGTTACAAACTGGAGCTTCAACTCTCCGTTTCACCGAACCATAATCACAATTTTACGACAACGTAATGGGACCATTGCAGAGTGAAAGAAAGGGTAATGTTCTGCAAAAATGAAAACAAAAAAATTCTAGATCAAACTAAAACAAAAAAACAGTTTTCAAATCTTTGAGTCAAAGTGGAAAATGTTTGACTTTTGAAACTCAGAAATTTCTAGAAAAAAATGCTTTAAAATTTTTCCGTTTTTTGGCTGCAATTTACTCATTTCTTTCTTCTACGATGGCACTAATACACAGTCGTACAATTTCAAAAACAAAAAAAACACACCAGAAATGTAGGTGATGACAGTTTCACAAGCATGACTAGAAAAGCAGTTAATTCTGAATATTGATTTTTTTTCCCCCCCCACTTTAAGTCTCTGATAGTTTCTCCCTGAACGCTGCTCTGTTTATCTTCCAGGCTTGTTTTTCATCGTTAGTTAGTCAGGACTATGTGAACGGTACGGATCAGGAGGAGATTCGAACCGGTCAGTCTGCTGCATTGTTATATTGGAATGGTTTGCTTGTGGTAGTGTGTGTTTCAAAGCGTTCATGTTTATGTTGAAGGCGTGGACCAGTGCATCCAGAAGTTCCTGGATGTGGCTCGGCAGACGGAGTGCTTCTTCCTACAGAAGAGGCTTCAGCTTTCTGTGCAGAAACCAGAGCAGGTGTTGAAAGAGGTAAACATTTGGACCAAACTGATATTTATGGGTTGGTAGTTTCTTGCCGTAGTATACTGTGGCTTCTCTCCTCTCAAGTCCTGTTCTTCTCTCTCTCCAGGACGTGTCGGACCTGCGTAATGAGCTGCAGAGGAAAGAACTGCTGGTTCAGAAGCATCTGGCCAAGCTGCACCACTGGCAGCAGGTGCTGGAGGACGTTAGCGGTCAGCATCGTAAACCCACAGACCTTCCTCCTCCGGGACCGCTGGCCTTCCTGGAACAGGCCTCGGCTAGTCTGCCCCCAGCTCCTCTAAAACCCAGCTAAGACACCAAAGCGCCTTGTGATCTGTAGAAACCGCCATGCAGCCCTGCTGTGAGCAGGAGAGCCGCCATGCTGGAGGAGAAGCTGCATCAGGATGGAAACATGCGTTTCGGTTTGTAGACTGTATAGACGTTGGACTGATGTACATTTTTACTTTTACGTTTTCTTTTTATTTCTAGTTTTTGATGTAAATATTTTTGATATTTTTCTTATGTAAAAACAAAATAAACGAATCTGATACTATTTTCTCACCTGACTTCAGATCATGACTAAGGATTTTCATGAGTCTGTAATTTGGTAAAATTATCAGTACCAACACTCAACATGCGCATGAATGTGATATTAAAGAGGCAGCATTATGTAGGCACATAGTGCCTTTTTATAGCACAATCAAGTAACTGTTACCTTCAGCTGTTACAAACATTTTGAATCAAATATGACTTAAAATAAATTTGACTTTATAATTTAACACCTTGAGATTGTCTCTTTAAAAACTCCTGCTCTTTCTGAAACTGCCTTCAGGATGTCATCACAACATGGCTCCTCTATTAACCCTTTAACAACTTTTTTTTTTTACCAACATTTCACTGAGAAGCAGCTCACATGAGTCCAGCTGATGTGCAGTTCCACCAGGTGTTTGCTAATTGCTGCTGGCTAGTCTGAAGGAGCAGAGTAAGGGAGAAGGCTGCTCTTAGAGGCGAAAGCTTGGTCCCTCCAAGCATTTTGTACAGCTGAATGGTTGCAATGGGAGATGAAAGGATCAAAACACTCTATGTATGTTTTTGATGAGATAATACTAACATGATGTAAAGCTCAAAACATTTTTCTTTCTTTCTTTACATAATGCTGTCCCTTTAATGGACTTTTTTCATTTGAATGATTTGAGTCTAACATAAAAAACAGTAAGTTGGTGAACAAGTCTATTTATACCTATACTTAGATTTGGGGAAATCCCACAAATTGCAGAAAGACTAAGATATTTCTTTCTTTTCTTTTTTTTTTTTGGTCATCAACAAAGTCCTGCGGAAGAAGTTAATATCTGACCTCTGATCAGAAACAACGGAGCTCAATTGTTTAAGCTGGTTGGCTTTGAGGGGCAGGGATAAAGCAAGCTAACATCAAATGTCTGGAGTGGTGAATATTTATGCAATCACTTATTTTCTGTTACATTCATTGTCATTTTGCAGAAACCAGTTTGTACTATGACCTTAAAGGGAGTTTTTTGCAAAAAAACAAAAAAAAGTTTCTGATAATTGATTTGTACAAGTAATAAAAATATAAAACATCCAGGGGGGGTTAATGCTTTAGAAACATTTTTTTTAAATTGTTGCAGTTGTATAATTATCCCAAAATTAAAATGGATCAATAAAGCCCTGAATTAAGGATATCCATTCCTTGAGATTACATAGATATCTGATCAGAACATAACTTAAAGTGAAAATCGCCAACAACTGTTTCATTTCTCTCTCTTCTCCTTTAAGAAGTGTTTTTGTGCAGTAGCCTGAGTTTGCTTTTTCTTCTTATTGAACATTATATCAACCTGTCCATTGTGACTAGGGAAGAAAATTAGCCACTTGGCTAAGATCTCATGTATTTTGCCTGTAAATGTTAATAATGTTCCATTTTAAAAATTACACTTGAAACAATCAATAAAAACAAAATAAAAAAAATCTTAGTGGTCGTAAAACAACAAAAGGGCATTTTCTGTCATCTTCTGACATAAAATGCTAATCTGCTAAAAATGCTAGAACCGCCACTGGATGCCTCCCAGGATCAAAACAGTCTTATTGTGTGATGCAATAAATAACTCTTGATGTATCAGCAAAGAAAACATCCTACTAACTATATTTAGATCTGTAGCTTAATGTCAGTCATTTGCCATTCATTTGAAACCATTTTTATTCCATGTTTTTGCATTACATAATTTCAAAGAAAGGAAAGCAGTGCTCTCACTGTAATCTATTCAGTGTGTTCACACCAGAACAGACTTGTTCTGCTCGGCTTCACAGCTCCTGCTTGTTCCTCACAGATGGGTTCTGGGGAAAGAGCTCTCACCAAAAACCAGGGGCTCTGCTCCTCAGTAGACCCAAGACTGATATGGAATTTCCTACTTTACAGTCAGGAGTTGTCTGTTTTTTTGTTGTTTTTTTTTGTCTGCCAATTTTACTGGTACAACCTAAAGTACACAGAAATGGTTTGTTAAGTATGTAGTAGTTTATTCTATTGAAGGCATTACGTCACAACCCTACGATTCCTGATTAGCAGATCAATTTTAGGAGATGGAAAAAGAAAAGGGGAAAAAAAGACATGCATATCATAAATGAATTAGATACTCACGGTTTGGAAAAATTATGCAAAATTTTTATTGCAGAAAATTAATTACACTTTGACTCAAATTTCAGTTCAAATGGGGAAAACATCAATTTTAAAAATTAATATTTAAGATTTATAATTTATTCATTTAAATTTTATTTAAAATATCTCAAATTAGAACTGGTAATGCTGCTTGATAGTTGCATGTAATTGTAGCTAATTAAAGTTGTACTTCTGGAGATTGAATTAAATAGGTAATTATTAACATTTATGAAGACTGTAATGAGCAAAATAAGGTTATGACTTCCTGTAGCAAATATTAGCGTAAATCAAACACTTCCACTTCCACTAATTAGCTTAGCCAATAAGAAAAAAGTCTGAGCTTAAAGAAGGAGAGTTAAGTCACTGTGACTTTATAAGTTTACATTTCTACTCACTCCTTTTAACGTTTATTATTTATTTCTGTAATTTTACTTGTAGCTTTGAACTTCGAAAATACGAAAAATATTGTCTGTATGGCAAGACGATGTATCATATGATACCATTACTGAACAGGTATCCGCAATAAAACCTTTTCATTACAGACATAAGGAATGTCAATGTCAATTTTATTTATAAGAACATTTATCAGAACATTTTCATAGGGGTGGACAGGCCGGGCCAGTAAAAAATTTGGGGTGGCACAGTTAAAAGAAAACAAACAAAACAAACAATAAATAAATAAATAAATAAAGAGATAGACTCACGCTGTGTGTGATGGAAAGCGAACATGCTGTTTAGATGCTTTTCTTCATCAGAAAGCTGGAGAAGCTTGTCAAAGTTTATGGAAAGATGGATGGGCCTAAATACAGGAAAATCCTGGGAGAAAACCTGTGAGAGGCTACAAACAAGCAAAAAATTAAAAACAATAACCTTGAGCCTGGGATGGGCTTTATTCTCTGATAGGAACACTCTGAACATACATGAAAGGTTTAGATGAAAGCATTTCCATATCGCCACCTTTCTGAAATATTTTATTTTGGCAAAAGTGATTTGTTTTCCCCCAGATAATTTTTCTGGCAAAAATTACTTGGACCATTAGGAAGGTGACAATGACAATATGTTAGAATGGCCTAGTCAAAGTCCAGATTTAAGTCCAAGTGAGGCTATGAGGGAATACTTGGAAATTGATGTTGATAGATACTCTCCATCCAGTCTGAGTTTCTAATATTCAGCAAACAATAATCTACAAAATATTGGTCTTCAGATGTGAAAATATAAATATAATTGTATCTATCTTGTAACTATTTAAATTGTTGTGTGACTCAGGAGGGGCGGAGAATAAAAATAATATGGTTCAATCCCGGCAAAAATGCTCAAATGTCTAAAACTGCAGCGCTGGGAGTGCAGTGTGATTATATGTGAAGACAGACTGCCAAACCCGACAGAGTTCACGCAGCCTCCTCTGGTCAGTCTTCCACCGCTAGAGGGAGACAGCGCTTTCTTCTTGGACGCCTTGGCCGCTTAAAAGACCGTCTTTGCCACCCTGTCCTTGTTTGTGCGTTTTAATCAGCTATTGGAAAATAACAGGTATCCTTCTCCGTTCCCCCTCTGGCTCCCAGAGACACCCAGGAAGGCACGGACACCTAAAATCAAGCCCGTCTGGTTCGGTGTGTGTGTGTGTGTGTGTGTGTGTGTGGTGGGGAGGGGGGCGCTACCTTCCTGACCGAAGCAGAAGAACAACTGCTGCCGCTGCTGGCCACGAGCCGCCGAGCTGAACCGAAACGTGTCCACGGAGAGAGTCACCGCAGTGGGCTGGGTGTTGATGTGAGACAGGCTGCTTTAATGGGGCTGCTGTCAGCCCGCCTGCCCGCCCTCTGAGCCCCGATTCACGCCTGGATTCAGACCCATAAAAGAGCCATCTGTGGATATGGAATGGTGCATTCTGCAGGGCCAAGTTTTCAGCCTCTGAAAAACACCGGAATCATGGACAGTCATCCGCTGTAAGTGTGCGCGCGCGCGTGTGTGTGTGTGTGCGTGTGTGTGTTGACATTTCCCAATGGCTGCTTGACGGATGGTGCCGCAGTAGCAGAGACCCTGGGCAACCGGTGAGGCAGCTCACTGAGCGGGGGAGAGTTTCTCCCGCAGCCTGGCGGTGCGGCGCGGTGCGGTGCAGGGTCTGAATGATCTGGTGGCTGCAGCAGCAGGAGGGGCAGGCTGCAGGATCCCGATCCGGGGATTTTGTTTGTTCTGTTTTTGGCCAAAGATTACGAGCGTGGACTCCCACAACGGCGCGCGTGTGGGTGTGTTTGTGACAGAAAACAGGAGCGACGTGATTTTGCCACGAGCGGCATAAATGATGTTGTGTTGGTACTTTTATTATGAAGGAGAGGCCGGAGGTGGGGAGATTTCTAAGATGCATCAACTACAACTGTTATCTGTCCAGCAGTTTTAGCGCCGTGTCTTTACTCTGCTGTATCAGTTTCCAAAGTGAGTCCCGGGGGCCATGTACGGCCCTCTGGATGATTTCGTTTGGCCCCGTGGGTCCGCAATTCAGGAATGGAGCAAATTTGCGATTAATTTGCTCTGCCCTCCCCCCCTCCCCCCAAACGTAAAATAAAAAAGAAGAAAAAGCGGACAATAATCTCCAAAACAGTTTGGGATTTGTTTTAACCCGACATTTAATACAGCGATTTTGTAACTTTTGAATTAACAGTGATTTACAGATTCCTTTTATTAGTTAATATATTAACAAATGTCTTAAGAACAAAATTTTAAGTTTTAGTGGAAAAAAAGTGTCTTGAAGATTAATTTTTAAAATATCTGTATTTTTCTTCTCCATCACACTTCTTGGGTTTTTATAGATTAGTGATGTCAGTCAGTCCACCATCTTGTTTGACAGGAGTGTTTTACAGCTTCATCACATACATACTTAATCTTTTAACACATCAGCATCCATTAATTAACAGCAGTTGGTGGGATTTTGAAACAATTGTACAAACAACTGAGTCTGTCTGGAAAAAGACTCTTAAGTTTAAGACATTCTGGTAAAATGTTGTGTTAATTTTATGACTAAATTATTATAATTAAACATACATTCTTGTAGAAGGAATGATTATTTCAAAATATTTTCTAGCATTTGTAACTTTTTTTTTGCAAAGAAAGCAAAATAAAAATTAAAATCAGATCTGGTATGGAAAAAAAAATAGATTTTATTTTTAAGCCTTAAGCCAGCTGTACTTGGGAGCATGAATAAGGTTTACACAACAAATTTGAGTTTTTATGCTGTAATCGTTAATTTTGTGGGTTGAAAAACAAAAAACGGTTAAATGGTCCAGTTAAAAACTGAATAAATACTTAAACCTGAGTTAAAAAGCTTCATTGCAAGGATTGTGATATTTCTTATACTGTCCATCCTCCGTGCAGAAAGAATCCAGGTAGTGAAATCAGTGCCAGACGCTTGATGATTCTTTAAAGTGTGGTAGTGAAAATCTGAGCACCAATGTTGTTCCTTCAGTCTTTTTCAGCAACCATTTTTAGAAGTTGCCTGCCTGAACATGTTGCTTTATTTTGAGTTTTTTATTTTGGATGTCTGAGGAAGTTGGTGGTGTTGAATCTATAGCTGTGAAAAGAGATATATCAGAAATGAAAATGTTTCATCAACAGCTCCATACTGTAGCCATGACAACATTATGTTGTACCAATAGGAAAAGTCAGAAATGTTTGAGTTCTGGTGTCGAGTCGTAAATACACTCACTATCAACAGCCATAGATATATTCATCTAGAAGTTTTAGTCATGTGTTTCATTTTTTTTTTTTTTTTTTTTTTTTTTTTTTTTTTTTTTGCGGAATTTAACATCCAACTTGACTGATGTTTTCTTATTGACCTTTTAACTAGAGGTGCACGATAAATCGGCCAGCTGATAAAGCACCGCTAATATCCTTCATTTTGGGAGATCAGCCGATACTTCTACGTGAAGCCGATCTGCCAATCTTATCCACTGATCTCATCAGCCTCGGCAAAGGTCTAAAAATCAACCACTATCCTCTTTTGCTATTTCAGACAAAAAAAAACAACAAAAAAAAAACAAATGTCAAAGCAGGTTGAGCTTTTTAAAGATCGGTAATCAGTGATTAGTCAGAAAGCTGCAATTTGCGCATCTCTCTTTTTAACTGATGTTTAAACACAATATGATGCACTTGTATATATCTTAGTGATGTTGAGGGTTTTGTCTAATCCAGACTGTGGTAATCAGACTTTGATGGCCCCACAACACACACTTAGTGTGGAGAACTAAAATATTGTTTTAGATGACTTAATGGTGAATTATGATTTATTTAAACCTTGCAGTATAGAGAATTAAATAACATTTTAACTTTTGACTGTGGAGCTCAACAGTCCTGAAGGCGTAAAACCTGCACAGATCTTTGGTTGTTAGACCCGTCGCAATTAAACAAGTAATTACATGATAAATTAAAACAAGCTTAATAACTTCCATTTGCATGATTTCTCATTTTTCTCTTTTCTCTTGTTCTACCAAAAACTGGATGACTGAAGTCTTCAGTCTGGTTCTTTGGTCTCGGTTAGCCTTTTATTTTTTTAAGCATAATTTTATTTTTACAGAGACTTCCTAATTAATTTTATTTGTTATTTCTGTTGTTTTATTTATTTATTTTGGATATTTAGATTGTCTTCCAGTTCCAGTATTAAATGTTCTTTGGATTTTAAAGTTTTCTGATCTTTTAGAATGTCTAAAAGATAATTTTAGACATTCTAAAATGTCTAAAATTTATAACTAATATATATTAAATATATTAGTTATATTTAATATATTTATTTATATTAAATATAACTATTTAATATAAATGTAAATAGTTACATTTATATTATTTGAAAGTGGCCTAAAAACAACAATATTATTGTTTATTACAATAACTTCTGGGACAATTTATTGTTATCATGACAGGGCTAATTACCACGCCTGCTCTAATGCCTGTGTATGTTTATGTTCTGTATTAATGTGTGTGTGTGTGTTCTAGGTGTACTAGGCTGTGTCCACACTCTCTGGATAAGGAGGATGGAGTGGAGAGGCAGGGCCCCGTCACCCTGAACCCTCGGCACATGAGGAAGGCCTTTAAGGTCATGAATGAGCTGCGCAGGTGATTTGTCCTCTCTACCGGGTTGTTTGTCCTCCTCCGCTGTCGGTGTAACCTGCAACCTGTTTCCCGCTTCATCTCCTCTGTGCAGCCAGAGCCTGTTGTGTGATGTGACTATAGTCGCAGAGGATGTAGAGATTGCTGCTCACAGGGTGGTTCTGGCTGCCGGGAGCCCTTATTTCCACGCCATGTTTACAGGTATGGACTGTCCTCTGTCCCCGGCGCGCTTCAGTTAGGGCAGGACGATATGGCTAAAAAAAACCCCCAAAAAAACATATCACAATATCAGCGTTTCATATCAGTCCATATAGATAATTTGTAGCATCCAGTCAATGGTTAAATGATGATTTATTAAAACCATTCGTATCATTCATCAACCAATGTAAGAGCTAGCCAAAGAGAACAGATAATATTACAACTGCCATCCGTTGTCGTACATCCTGTTCAGTTCCTTTAATTAATCCCATCAATCGCACATTTTTTCATAAAAATCTCAAGATTCTCACATTTTAAATTTCAATCCCAGTTACTTCTTCCATCTTCCCTTATTGACTGAAGCTAAAAGTGAGTTGCTGTTGATCATTTTTTCTGTTTTGCTGTTAACCTTTTCTGTTCATTGTGTTTAACTGCATTCCTTTACCTTAAAAGGAAAGTTACCAAAATAAAAGCGTATAACCTTAACAGGAATTACAGTAACTTAACTTCACTCAGTTAGCCTTTACATAATTATTGCTTAGTTTTTTTGTTTTAAATATCTGAAATACAGACAAACTGGTGACCTTTAATGTTTTATCCACAGTTTTAAATTTCATGCCATTGGTTTGTATTGTTAAGCAGTTATGAGGCTCAGTGCAGAAACCTGAAACTGCTGCTGTGCAAGTCACTCAACAGGTTGTTGCTAGGTAACCAAAGAGTGAGTGAGTTGGTTGATGCTAGTCATCTTGCCTAGCACTCTTGTGAGAGGTTGAGCAGCTAAAGCCTTTCCTCTGCCTACATTCCCCAGAATGCCGTGCGGTTCTCGATCATACTTCAGTGAATTTGTTTATATTAAATATTTTAACAGACATATTATCTACTAATATTGCTCACGTGTTTATTGGAATATATATTGATATTGATTTAGTGTCCAGCCATAATTTCAGTTTCTGTCTACCAGCTGCGTTTGTCACTAACTGAATCGTGACGTTTTTAATTGCTGTGGACAGGAGAGATGACGGAGAGCAGAGCCAAACGAGTGAGGATAAAGGAGATGGGCGGCTGGACTCTGGGCCTGCTGGTGGACTACATCTACACAGCAGAGATTCAGGTCACCGAGGACAACGTCCAGGTAACCAAACACACCGTGGTCACTGGTCAGACACTGACAGCGACATGTAAACATATTCGTACCTCTTAAACTTCTTCACATCACAACCAGCATATTTTATTGTTTTTTTTTTTTTATGATTGACCAAAACAGAGATGTGCATTACTGTGAAGAGAAAGGAATCTGATGCATGGTTTTAATTTTGACCAATAAAAGTCAGGGAGTTCTGGGATGCATTTCTATTCTCAGCTGGATTTGTGTCTGGACTTTCAATCACATGAATAGTTATTTGATCTAAATCCTCTATTGTAGCTCTGGTTCATGTCCGGGTGGTTATCCTGATAGGAAGTGAACGTTGCCCCAGTGTCTGGTCCTCTGCAGCCTCTGACGGCCCTGCTGCTACGAGAAGAAAAATGGCGGATGCACAGAACTGATTAGTTGTAAATTCATGACCTTGTTTAGCAGTTCCACAGCAAATACTGTGACGGAATAGATGAGAAAATGTCCTGGACTTTAGAGAAAAAGAAATGGACTGAAAAAAATGACCCATAAAGAACATAAAGATATCTGTGCAGCACAGAGAATACATGTAAATTCTCTGCTCTCCTACACACTCAAAGAGCACCAAAAATGTATTTAAGGGTTAAAAAATTAGATTTTTTATGGTATGTCCCCTTTAACTTCCACTTACTTCCATGTCTTTGCTGAGGATGATGTCACCACTCCCATGTTTCACAGTGTTGGTGGTGTGGAACATTAGTTTTCAGAGTTATGGTCTCATCCAGAACACCTCCCTCCAGCGGCCCCCTGCTCAGGTCTATGCTAAACTGTAACCATGACAGCTGCTGTCTTTCTCTTTGCCACTCTTTGTGTTTGCGCCCGCCAGGCTCTGCTGCCTGCAGCGGGACTGCTGCAGCTCAGCGAGGTGAAGAAGGCCTGCTGCGAGTTCCTGGGCTCCCAGCTCCACCCGTCCAACTGCCTGGGGATCAGAGCCTTCGCCGACCTACATGCCTGCTCCCAGCTTCTGTGTCTGGCTAACAGCTATGCAGGTTTGTGTCCTCAGACTCTGGCAACACTTCCCACTGCTTCATTAAGTGCAGTTTGCATTTGTTCGGGTCTATCTAGGACAGGGGGGGGGGCGGACGAGACAGAATGAGGACAGGTGTAATTAATGGAGACGCTGTGAAAAACTTCTGTTGGTGCCTGAGAAGTAGTACCGACGCATTATGTCTGTGCTGACAGAGCATAATTTCACGGAGGTGGTGGGGAGTGAGGAGTTTCTGAACCTGGGCATGGAGCAGGTGTCCAGCCTGATCGCCAGTGACAAGCTCACCATCCCGTCAGAGGAGAAGGTGCACGTCCCCGCTGGCCTGCGCTCAGGTGTGACACAGCAGACACACACACACCCCTCAGCCTTACTCAGGTCTGTGTTTCTGCAAAGGTGTTTGAAGCAGTGATCGCTTGGGTCAACCATGACAAAGATGTCCGACAGGAACACCTTGCCCACCTGATGGAGCATGTCCGCCTGCCGCTGCTCTCCAGAGAATACCTGGTGCAGGTACGCTCAACCTGTCTGCTTTTTGTTCATCAGATAAAATACCTACATTATTTCAGCAGAGAAGACTTCTTCTTACTGCATGAGCCATGAGATTCCAACTTTTACTTCATCAAAGGGGGAGTATCAACCTTTTTGAGCATTACATCATGTTATAATGTTATTCGCTCAAAAACCATATCTTGGGCATTGCTTTGATTCTTTCATGCATGTTTGAGAAATCCTTTAATCTCCATGGCAACCATTCAGCTGTGGAATCTGTCACCACCTTTCAGTCGAGCTGCTCCTCAACAACTGAACCTGTGAGCTGCAGTTTCCAAGCTTCCACCTCACAGGAAGCTTGGAAACTTCTTGTGAAATTCCTTCAGACTAGCCAGCGGCATTTAGCAAACACCTGGTGGAACTGCACATCTGCTGAGCTTATATGAGCTACTTCTCAGTGAAATGCTGGTTAAAAACATTATTATAGGGTTAATTTAACCCTTTTCACCCCTTGACATCACACCTTTCATTTATAGTGAACTGGAGTGACTGTATCTGGAAGCTTGACTCGCCTCAGGATGAGTGATTTTTAAAAGTGAAGCGTAGGCAGTCACTTACTGTCTAATTAATTCATCTTTTAAAGCCTGACCTCTTGGGGAAGTCATGTCCTTTCAGAAAAATAAAATGGATTGGGATGGTGGTGAACAGTAATGCATCAGGTGAAATTGCAGCATATGAACATTAATTCTACCTCATTGATCCTAGCATAAAACTGCTGTCGGAAGCTGGCAGATCTAAACACATAAACATGGATACTTCTGAGACGTGACAGAACCTGAGTTAATTACAGATTTGTTTGTTGGAAAACCCCCCAAAAAGGACAAACATCATTTGTGCTTTAAAATGACTTTTGTCAAATAGTACAGTAGGAGTAAACTAATCTCCAGACAAGCCCTTTTTACACCAAATCAGTAAAATTAACAGTTTTTGCTATAGCTGGAGGCATAGAAACAGATACTGTAGTCTAAATTATGCAGTTTACATTTAATAAGTCAATGCTGAAGATTTGATTAATTATGTGAACGAATTCAGTTGAGATGGACAAAATTATTTATTTAAAACCTGAGAGAACATGCAGTCTAATAGAAACTGAATCTGAATTGACTGAAAGCATCCAACTGTGGTGAATAAAACACCTTGACACAAACAAGCGGAGCAAGAAGCTCTCAGTCGACGTCCCAGCTGATTCAGCAGCTGAGGTCTGTCAGAGATGAACACAGATGGTCACGACTCAACTGTTCCGTACGTTTGTTTCTGACTGAGTGCGAGATGATTATTCATGCTTTAGTCTCATCTTATTTAGACTCTTCTAATAATCCTTTTACCTATTCAGTAGGAACAAGTTGGCCTGTTTCCAGGCAGAATTCTTTACACCTGCTTTAATCTCTTTACAGTGACTGCTGGTAAGTCTTGGCATGAGTTGTAAAATTTCCAGTCCTCCTGTTCAGAAGCAAAGCTGTCCAGCTTCAGTTTTTGAGTCTGAGTAGTGACAGTTTGTCTGGTCAGAGGGTAAATTAGTAGTACAGACTCATGTAGTGCGACAGCAGACCATAACGCATCACTTCAGTCTTTGACTGCTGTACATTATGCTGAAATCTAAGTCATTTAGACTTAGATTTATGTTATTGTCATTGCACAAAGACACAACAGTGAATTTAGTAACAACATGTCACTGAAAAATCACTGAAAAACTATAAGTATTACTATTTATACATGCAGAGAAAGATGTATACATATGAATACATACAAGTTACTGGTGCAGGTGACTTAAATTAGGTAAATGTAAACAGAGTTTTGATGGTGAGATTTTATAATTTCTTGTTTTCATTTTGACTTTAATACTTAATACTGTTTTAGGTGTATCACATTTATTTCTATGTGTTGTGAAGCACTTTGTGATTTATAATTGTGAAATGATTTATATAATAAGATGATATTTACTGCAAAATTGGCGATTTGACATATGAAGTTACTGAAATAACCTAAATATCCCTTCTTAAGTCCTGGAATAAATTGTATTACTTTTTAGCTGCTAAGACAGGGCAAACAGAATAACCTTTGACTTAAGAATTTAAATGAAAGAAGTAACTGCTATCCAGGATTCCAAAATCTTTGCAAATCCTGTAGAGTTTAACAGGCCAGGTCAGTTCAGTGTCACATTCACAGAGATGTTTGAATTCAAATAAAAATGATTGATCCCAAAGGAAAATTTAATCTTGTTGTAAATCATAGAAAAGGGCCGAGATGTCATCCCTGAGGTACTCCACCTCTAAGCCAAGCCACTGCAGCTAAGTAACAGCAAGTCTCCTGTTAATTTAAATGGATGACCTCAACAAAAACGCTGTGATTGTAGACATTGAAGAGAGTGCAATGATCATTACTATCTGAGCTGATTAAACTGTAGTGGATGAGTATTTGCACATTTTAGACATTTTATATTGTATGTTTGTTCTACAGTTTTTGTCTCTGGCAAGAAAATGTTTGCTCAATTTAAATCAAGAGTTTGTCGATGTAAATGGCCAATACCAAGAACGTTTGCTTCGGCTTTCTTCGAGCTCGTCCTTATGGTTACCAGAACCTGGTAGCTGGCTAGTTCCGTTTTCTGATTGGTTTCCGTTTGGCCATCAGCGTGTCGAAGAAGAGTCCCTGATAAAGAACAGCAGTGCCTGCAAAGACTACCTGATCGAGGCCATGAAGTACCACCTGTTGCCAGCCGACCAGCGAGCTCTGATGAAGACCGCTCGAACCCGGATGAGAACGCCAGTCTCCTGCCCCAAGGTACAGATTGTCACCACTCAGAGCCTTTTCTTCAGAGGAGCGGAGATGTTCCAAGTGTTGTTCAAACACTCTTTTAAGTGCTGTGTCACTTCTCTTGCATTTAGGTGATGGTGGTGGTTGGAGGTCAGGCGCCGAAGGCCATCCGAAGTGTTGAGTGTTTTGACTTTGAGGAGCAGCGATGGTACCAAGTGGCTGAACTTCCTACTAGAAGATGCAGAGCAGGTAGGAAAACCTGAACTGCTAAAACTGCCTTGTGATAGTATTCTCACCCCGTGAACTTTTTCCCATGTTTTCCACATTACTGCCACAAACCTGAAAATGCTTAGCTCAGATTTTATTTCGGAGAGCAATTCAAAGTTGTACTTAATTATAGCAAAGTGGAAGAAAAACTATGGAGTGCTTGTGATAGTTTCTCCCTCTAGAGCTGTGGACCTTGATTTGGTGTTTGAACTGGGCCAAATGTGAAATCCCTTCTAGGGGAGTGAATATATTTGCATTGCTCTGAATAAAGTGCTGTGTACTCTGAAGATGGTGGAAAGCTGTGTCTCCAGAGCACGTATGGACCAGCCTAAGGCTTCCTCTAAGATTTATTGAAACCTCTAAGAGAACACCAGTAAACAACTACTTGGTGTTAAATTCACTGGTGTGTGTTGGGTCTCCAGGTGTGGTGTACATGGGTGGGTCTGTGTATGCCGTTGGTGGTTTCAACGGCTCTTTGCGAGTGCGGACGGTGGACTGCTACGAACCGGTGATGGACCGTTGGACGAGCGTGAGCAGCATGCAGGACCGCAGGTCGACACTCGGCGCCGCTGTGCTCAATGGACTCCTGTATGCCGTAGGGGGCTTCGACGGCAGCAGAGGTACCGCTTCCTCCTTCTCTGGTTGAAACCTGACGAGACGCGTTTGTGAAGTGATGGATGACGGACGGTAGTTCCTCTTACTGGTTCGTTCTCTGTGACTGCAGGTCTTTCCACAGTTGAGGCCTACAACGCCAAGACTGACGAGTGGTTCCACGTGTTGCCCATGAGCACCCGGCGCAGCAGCGTAGGAGTTGGTGTTGTCAACGGTGATTGCAGCTCTGTTTTTGATTTGAAGGTTGACAAATAGGCGGTACAAAAAGCGCATGAAAAAACAAATGTTTAGCCGACCGCGGTCTTAGGAGCCGGGTTCATTGAACCCCGCAAGCTTTTTACTACTGTCCAGAGGAGTTAGCTTTTTAGAGTTTTTTTCTTTGCCCTCCCCGCTGTCCGAACGTGACACCTGCCATGCTCCTCCTCAGTGCCACGCTGAGACCGCTGTATTTTAGTTTTACAGGAAACCACTTTAAATACCATTAGTTGTTCAATTTGAAATGATTTCCGATGCTTCCAGGGATCCTGTATGCTGTGGGAGGTTACGACGGAGCCACCAGGCAGTGCCTGAGTACAGTGGAAGCTTACAATCCTAAAAACAACGCGTGGAGCTACATAGCAGAGATGGGCACGAGACGCAGTGGAGCAGGTGTGTGTTTGTGTCATCAAATGTGAGAGTTTAGGTTTTATTAAAGGGTTAGTGATATCTATTACAAAATTAACTTTTGTTAATCTTTACATCATGTTACAATGTTATTTCCTCATCAAAAACATAGTGTCACCTTGATTCTTTCATGCATGTTTGAAAACATTTTTAAACTTTCCATGGCAACCACTCAACTGTTCAAGTGGACCTTACACAGGTCCACTCTGAGGTCAGAGGTCAAACGATAAAATAAAAACAAATAAATCTCAGTCAGTGAGTCCATGACTCCATGCAGTCTGCAGGGTTTTCTTAGAAATATAAACTTTTTCAACTACTTTGCTTAATTAATTGAGCGCACAGTATTGTTTGATAAGTAGGATCAATTGGAATGTATGTGTGATTGAATTGAAATTATTTTTTAAAGTGCCTTGAGACTATATTTGTTGTGATTTGGTGCAATACAAATAAAATACAATTTAATTCAGTCGGTGATTGCGCCACATGTAAGAGGCTAGTTTGTGCAAGTAACAACTCTTTGGTGTAGAAGTTCTTACTGTGGGAAGAAGACTCATAGTTTGGTGGTTTATCTATCTTGATGTCTCCAAAATATAAGAAACTACTAGAAAAACGCTTTAAAAAAGGCACACTACTAATGTTGACAGCTCTAATCCTGCTTACTGGTAAAATGAGATACTCAACAGTTGTGTTACTGCAGCACAATAGATCTGATCCTGTACGGTGCTTTTCCCAGGTGTGGGTGTGTTAAAAGGTTTGCTGTACGCTGTGGGGGGGCATGACGGTCCGTTGGTGAGGAAGAGCTGTGAAGTTTACGATCCAGCCACCAACAGCTGGCGGCAGGTAGCCGACATGAACATGTGTCGACGGAACGCAGGTGAGTCTGGAGGACTAACCCACTCGGAGGCATCAGATGCTGGTTTTTCCACTGGTGGATGTTCGTTTCTGTGTGTCTGTGCTCTCAGGTGTGTGTGCCATAAACAACCTGCTGTACGTGGTGGGAGGCGACGACGGCAGCTGCAACTTGGCCTCAGTGGAGTTCTACAACTCAACCACTGACAAGTGGACGCTACTGCCAACCTGCATGAGCACAGGCCGCAGTTATGCAGGTCACTGAGCAAGTCGAGCCCCAGACACAATGTGACTTTTACCAAGTTTTTTTTTAAAACCCTTTTTTTCCAGATAAAAATAATTTAAATGTGAATTACTGGGTTCATACTTTGAAAACCACATTTTGCTGCAATTAAAGCTGCAGATATTTTGGAATATGTCACCTTCCACATGTTTGCTGTGCTTTGGACTGAAACACATTTGACTTTCCTCTACAAGAACACTCAGCATGTCCACTATGGACTTAAAGTTTCATCACAAAATTTTGTGATAAAATTTTGTATTATTATTATAATGATCAAAATGACGATGAGAATTATTTATTTTTTTGCTTTTTTTTTTTTTTTTTTTTTTTTTTTTTTTTTTTTAGGTATTCCTGTGACTGCATGGCACAACAATCATAACTCCTTTAGTAAACCTGTCACATGAATATAGTAACTGCATTAATCATATTGATATGCCTTTATTGAACAAACAGTGGAGAAAAAAAGCAAAACTAACAATTTTGACAATATGGACAGTTTTAGGGGTTTTTAAACTTCATCAATTGGAATTTAGTGGGGCAAGGATAAATCAAAATTGTATTGTGATAAATTTATCACAATAAATGATAGATGATACAACAAATGCCTGACCCTACGTCTTCCATCCTCTGCTCAAAAGAGTGGTGACAAAGGCAGGAAAATTAATATTCCTTAAAGTGGCAGTATTGTGTAGAATACTGCCTCTTGTTTGAGCTTTACATCATGTTATGTAACATTATGTAACATGATGTAACATAACCTGATATGTTACATTTTGTTATGTTGCATAACATTATGTCTTTCATGCACGTTTGAGAAGTCGTTTAATCTCCCATTACAACCAGTCAGCTCCAAAACACCCGGGTGGACCTAGCGCCTCCTTTGAGGCACAGTTTCCAACCTTCTGAGACTCCCCCTCTCCTTCAGACTAGCCAGTGGCAATTAGCAAACCACTGGTGGAACTGCACATCTGCTGAGCTCATTATAGGAGCGACTTCTCAGTGCAACGCTGATAAAAACATTGTTAAAGGGCTAATAGAGGAGTGATGTTGTGGTGACTTCCTGAATGCGGAGCTTCAGAGAGAGCAGGAGCTTCTTAAAGAGGCAGAGAGGCAAGGCGTTTAAGACAAAATTCTTTTCAGTCATATTTGATATGTACAGCATTTTTACAACAACTGAAGGTAATATATGTACCTGATTGTGCTATAAAATTGCAGTAGGTACCTGGAAAACCCCTTAAATATTGTTGCTTATCTGATAAATCCTAAATATTTAGCAGTTCTAGCTCTTGTGTTGAAATGTTCCCATTTTATGTACAGTTTTCTGAACATCTAAAGGACTTTCATTTTATATGACCTATGTGTGTGACATGGCAGCAGTAATGCAGCTCTACTTCCTCCCTGTTGCAGGTGTGACGGTGATTGACAAGCCCTTATGACTGCTCCTGACTCCTGCCTCTGATTAAAAAGCGGAACGCATTCTGCTGAACACCGATCTTGGATCTGTCTTCGATGCCAATACGGAGATGGGCAGCATTAGCACAGCCACCGACGAAGATGTTGATGCTGGGAATGATGAAGGTTCTTGCACTTACATTGGGAGGCGCCGCAGCGGACGAGGGGCATCGAACCTGCGTTTAATTTGGCTCCCGGCGGGACTGCGGCAGCGGAGGGGACAGTCAGGTTGGAAGCACCACCTGGATCACTGCAGTGCCATCGAAACGCTACTGATATGAAGCTGCTATGACTGCAAAGTTACTTTAACACTAGTTAATTTTAACACAAACCAGAAGCGAGAGAGAGAGACCACCTGTCAGATCTGTGGGGAAGCGAAGGAGAGGAGGAGCATTTCTGTTTTTATTCCTCTGGGGAGGAAGCTGGTGTGCTTGCATATTAAGGTGCTCCATTGCTCGCACATGTAAGCATGTTTTTGTTTGCATCAGAGAGTCCGTGTGGTGAGGCCTTTTTTCAACGCTGCATGAACACACTTTGTCTGACTTCTTAGCTATCCCAGTGTTGCAGCGAGGCCCCGACGAGTGCCTGAATGTCAGAGTCCTCCATGTTTGTTTTGTAGCTTCGGTACCAGAACCAGGACAGCCGCTATTCTGAGATAAACAAATCATGGCTTTAGGACGGTGTATTAGCTAGTGTTGAGGCAGAATAACAGAATGTTAAAAAGCACTTGAGAACTTGATTATGTACTTTTTTTTTTTTTTGTTGAGATAGGAGACTTTAATTTTGTCAGGAAGAGAGAGTGGAGTCTTGTTAACTAGTGGCCATATTTGCCGTGGTTGGAAACACTAATGAAAGCAGCAGCCGCAGACTGAACTCAATGCATTGACTCTGTCTCTAACCTGTTCGCCAGTTTCCTCCTTTCCTTTGGTGTAATGACGTTTATAACTACTGCACACCCTGACGTAATATGAATGTGCCAATTTTAATGTCTCCTCTTTTCTGTCTCTTTTTATGGCTCCGTGTTTCTGATCTCTTCTCTCTTTCTGGAAAGTGACCAAACCTCCTTCTGAGTTTCTCTCTCCTCTGTCTCTTTCATCTCCTGCTATTGTCAGAGTCGCTCTGAAAAAGTGAAAGTGGTATCGCTGTTTCTCGTCAGTGTATTGATGAATGTCATGTAGACTTATAACTCTGAAAATGTTTTATTACATGTTTTATATTATCATTAATAAATATGCTTCTTGTATTTAAAGCTGTGAAATGCTAATAATCTGTTTTTAAAACTTTGCCAAATCAGTAAAACATTTAAATTACACGTGTCGTGTGATTCTTGTGAGTTTGCTTGTTGTACATGTGCGTTATTTCTCCTGGTAGTCTGATTTTATTTACATTTCCTGTGCAAAATAAAAAAAAAATAATAAAAGACTAAAAAATGTTGGCATGTAATTTAAGGTTAAATTAATTATTCTTATGCACATCTATTTAACTCGAGTTTTAATTGTTGTACAAGTATTTTATTTTCATAATGTACAGTTGTAATTAACTTATTTATGGTGGTAAACAATTCTTCCTTAGACTTGCATTGTATTTGTCCCACGTTTTATTCAGCTGAGCCTTTAAGTCTGGAGGAGCACGTAGCAATATTGGAAAAACAAACTAAAGCCAAACATTATATATAAAAAAACTAAATGTGACTAAAGTTCTCAGGGCAGACACCTCCACCACCCCATTTCTACCCTCATCCAGCCTGCTGGACTTATGAAAACAGATCCGGGCTCCTATTGGCTTTCACTGCAGAGCCCTCCAGTCTCACTATCATCACTCCATTCCGCAAACCAATCATTGAAGTCGCTCTGGTCATGACGTCACTCTCCTCTTGTGTCGGCCAATAGAATTTTCCAATATTACTGTACTTGACCCGGCAGTCCGCCTCTTCCTCAGGTAGACGAACGCGCTGCGGAAAGGTAAGGCTGTCAAGTTGTTCAGTTCTGCAGGGGAAACAGCGGATTTAAAAGTTATTAAAACATGTTTTGTTAAGTTAAAAAGGTTTATTATCTTGTTTCGATATTTACGTGGGATTTTAGCTAATATGATGCATATTGGGCTAACGGTGTGGTGTAAGTAACTTTTTATCTCTAATAAGGCTAAATATGTTATTGTTGCTTGAGTTTTGATATATCCTTTAGTTGGTCTTGATTTAATTAAGGTTTTTGAAGGATTTTAAACACTGTAACAAATAATAGTCTAAAGTAGGCTGTCTAATGTACGTATTTGCAGATATGTGGTATGAAGTTTGGTAGACGCAGCAAATGAATCTTTATTTTGTAAAACTCGACACCTTATTTGCTTAATTTAAATTGGTAAAGATAAGAAACCAATTCTATTTTGTGTCGTGACCAAAAAAGTGTGTCGCCTTAGTTTTGAACATTTTGCTTCCAAAACGCTGGAATCTTTATAGTGGTCAAAATTCAGAGTGTTCTAAAAACAAAGTTCAGAAGCACACAGAGTGACTTTAGAAACATACCAGAAATGGTCAGAATAACGTCTACATAACATAAGTCATTAGACGAATAAATAATAAATAAATAAATGTAAATGATAAATAGTTTTTCATTATAAAATGACATTGTAGCAAAACAGAACAATCCAATTTATGAGGATAAAGACAAAAAAAGATTAAAAGAAAATCTTTCATGTCTGTTATATTCTGCATTTCTCTCTCACTTTCTTGAGGCTTGAAGAGTGAAAACGCCTTAAACCAGCAGTTTAATTCAAAGTGTTTTTGTAATTTAATATTTTGTTAGTCCTTGCCTGAAATTTTGAATGGTTCGTCTGTGTGTGTTTTAAAATGTAATTTTGGACATTTCATAAGAGAAACATAAATACTTTCTTCTTCCTATTTGCATCCTTGACTATCAGTAGCTCACTGACAGTAAACATAGCCAACTGAGTCTCCTACCCTCAGTAATGGCATCTGCAGTGAAGAGTGTTGTTACAGGAGACCTGCTTTATGCCGTGTCTGTTGTTTCGTTTCCAACCAGCCAATCACCTCTCAAAACTGATCAAAGGTCTGATTCCGACCACAAAATGACTTCTAGTCTGTCTTTAAATTGGTAACAGTATGTGTTATTTTGATGATTATAGTAATTTCTGCTTAATCAACAGAAATAAATATGACCTTTGTGTCTTCTGGGAATAAAGTTCTTGGGAGAGTTCCAGCTTCACCGATACAGGCACAGAGCCGGCTCAGTTTAGCAGCTGTTTTTTAATGGCTGAGTGATTCTTAAGTTGTCAGAGTTTAACAACTTAAGAAACAAAAGTAGCTCTCTGAAAATGGGATGAGACAGAAAATAATTGAAAAAGTAGCCAAAGTCCAAAGAAAAACCATGAAAGTCTAGAAATGAAGGCCCAGTGCTGTACATATAGCAAATAGACTTGAAGTAAAGTGACACATACTGATAAATGATATCTCTGAAACAGTGTAGTTACACTGATTTCTGCTTTTGACGTATAGCTACAGTGTAATTACTACGTCTAAGCGTGTTGGTCTCTTCCTCCAGACTGCATCCTCACATCATGGCGGCAAACGGGACGTCAGACATCCTGAGCTCTGCTTTCCTGGCAGTGGAGTATGTAGATGCTGTGCTGCCAGAGAACCCCCTGCAGCCCTCCCTGAGGCATGCCTGGGGTTACATGCTGGACAACTACACCAAGTTCCAGATCGCCACCTGGGGGTCGCTCATCGTCCACGAGTTCATCTACTTCCTGTTCTGCCTGCCTGGCTTCCTCTTCCAATTCTTGCCCTTCATGCAGAAATACAAAATCCAGCAGGTCGGTGTTTGTTCTACACTGCTTGATGTGGTTTTAGGTTTTGATATGTCGCTTGTGCACTGTGACAGAAGTGTGTGTTCGTTGCAGGACAAGCCGGAGACGTGGGAGAAGCAGTGGACGTGTTTTAAAATGCTGCTGTTCAACCACTTTTTCATCCAGTTTCCTTTAATCTGTGGAACATACTACTTCACAGAGTTCTTCAGCATCCCATACGACTGGGACTCCATGCCCCGCTGGTCAGTGAGAACTACTTTACAACAACCTCCCACATAAACCATTTGATATTAATTAGTTGCATCATATTTGTTAGTTTGTTAAATAGTTAAATATTAAAAAGGCAGTATTATGTAAAATTGACTTTTTTGAGCTTTACATTGTGTTGTAATATTATTTCTTCATCAAAAACTCCTGGAGTCTTTTCTTGATTCCTTCATGCATGTTTACAAAATCTGGATGTAGGGTGAAACAACGATGTCAGCTTTCTGCCAGCAGTGTGCTACTGGTCGCTAACAGATCTTAGGCAGGAGTTTGTTCACCCTACCAACTCCCTACATCCTGCGTTGGCGCAGGTTGCCACCATCGATAGTAGCCTCACAGGCACACCCGCTAGAAGGAAACAAACGCGCCCTGTACAACACTTTAATTCTATTGGCTGAGACATTGCCAGGCTACGGTGCATTTTTGTTCCAGAAGCAAGCAGAAAATGTTTTGTAAGCGAGCAGAGAGTCCAAGCAGAGGCTATGTCTGAGTGCGAGGAGAAGTTTTGAGTTCAAGCATTGCAAGTTTTGAGAAGAAGTACATGAAGTCCTGCTTTCAAAATGAAAATGTAGGCAAAAGTATTAAATGTTTTGAGAACAAAAAACATGATATCCTGCTTCCAGACTGAAATGTGTGCTCTTGGATTATGTCAGAAAAATTCACCCATACACTATGATTATTTATGCAACAACTGAGTGTAACAAATTAGTTTCACTATACTTTTAAGATTGAAAGGTATAATTTATTATGAAGTCAATTTTTAAATGTATGTTTTGTAGGGTTGCATCAATCCACTATTTTCCCTTCCAATACCTATACAGATATTGGATGTTTGGTAATGGCTGATACCGATTTGATACAGAGTAAAAGTGCTGCAATCAATGACTTAAAATGCTCCTTATTTTTTTTAATATAGACATTTATGTGCTGAGTTAAAAATTGATTTGATAACTCTGCACCAGTACAGCACACTTAAATACTTCACAAGCTTGGTCAAATATGTAAAAACACTACAGCTTAATTTGTTCAGTCAGTGCAATTAGGAGTAGAACAGCCAATGGAAAATAAATAATAAAGAAGTAAAACTGACAAAAACTATAACTTGACCACATTGGTCAAACATGTAATAATAAACTTCAACAAACCTTCCTTCAAAAGGATCCGAAAGCACAAATAGGACTCTAAATATAGTGTAAAATAAATAATAAAGCATGAATGTGCTCATAGCACAAACCATAGAATTAGACTGAAAAGATGTGTCCTTATGGACCAGGCACATTCTAGGGTAAAAACAGTTTAGGATTTTTCAAAATTGAATCTGAATTGACTGAACTGTGGTGATCAGATTTATTGGACGTGCTGTAGTTTGTCACTGGTCTGTCAGGTGAGTCACTGGGTTTTTGTCTAACCACTCCCCTCGTCCTCTGCTGTCTCACAGGACGTCTCTTCTGGCTCGGTGCTTCGGCTGCGCTGTTGTTGAGGACACCTGGCACTACTTCCTCCACCGTATACTGCACCACAGGCGCATCTACAAATACATCCACAAAGTCCACCACGAGTTCACGGTGAGCCAAGCAGCCGGGCCGATAAACAAACACACAGTCTTTACTGAAGAGTTACTTATTAAATGTGACGTGACGCGTCCTCCGCCGTGTCCCAGGCTCCGTTCGGCATGCAGGCGGAGTACGCCCACCCTCTGGAGACCATCATCCTAGGTGCCGGCTTCTTCATCGGCATCATGATCTTCTGTAACCACGTGTTCTTCCTCTGGGCCTGGGTGGCTTTCCGTCTGCTGGAGACCATCGATGTTCACAGGTGGGATCAGACCTTTAACATCTGCCTGTGGTTCATGGGGTTGACCATTAGAGGGCCACAGAGGACAGTATTAACACATTTCAGGAAACACGAAGCTTGTTTTTTGTTGAAAAGTATCTCAATAATGTTTCTTGTGGATTTTATTTATTGTTTTTGGCTGGTGGAGAAGAGAAGAAAAGTCTTGTTTGAAGCAGAAATTGAGTTAAAAATGTTTTAGTTAAATGAATGAAAAGCCGCTATGTTATTGAAATATCTGTTTTAGCCCATACCATTCATTAGACTGTTTCACAAATCAAGTGTTTTAGTCAGAAGCTTCTTCAAATTTGCTGTAATACAGACTGCTACAGGAGATCTAACCTGCCAACAGCCATCACCATCTAACGAATTTGAATTAATATGAGTTAGAACAATATTTAACTTCTGCTTTGGGATCAAAAAAGTATTTTTGAATCGAATTGAATTTATTTATGTATTTTTGCCAATTCTAATCAAATTAATGAAATGTTTTATTGTCTTTGTATGTATGCCACTCTTTTGTGAGAAATGATTGTAGTTTCTATTTAATCTAGTAAATAAGTGGCATTTATTTCACTTTAACTCCTTTTAGAATTAAAACTCACAAAGTACATCACATTATAATGTGAAAACCACAATAAATGAAAAAAGAACATAAAAATGGAAACATTTCAATTTTTTAGTTGAATGTCACACATGAAAGTAAGGCATGCATGCATTGAAATAATGTTTTTATGTTATGTTTACCCTGAAACAAACAAAAGATTTTCTAGTAGTTAAAGTAAGTAAAGTAGTAACAGATAAATCATCCTTTATTCAGCAGGATTGAATTGATTTGTAGATCAGACAAAAGTTTTCTTACCAAATTAGAAAAATGCTGTAGCCTATTATTCTAACATACTGGTGTAGTTGTTTGCATTAAAAGGCAGTAATACTTTAATAATAATTGGAAACAAAAGAAAAGATTAGATGTCTTCTTTGTTGAAATGACGATTGTGACTGAATGTGTTTTTAAGAAACCAACAAGTAGCAAAACACAGCCATCATTTCTGCTGTGTCACAACTAGATTACCTCTTCCTGTTTTAAGAGAGGAGTCCTTCTCCTCTGCTCTCTCTCTCTAAATGTGACTGACCTTCATCCCCTCTGTCATGTCTCATCACAGTGGCTACGACATCCCACTGAACCCGCTCCACCTCATCCCTTTCTACGCCGGCGCCCGTTTCCATGACTTCCACCACATGAACTTTGTGGGGAACTACGCCTCCACCTTCACCTGGTGGGACAAGCTCCTGAACACCGACAACCAGTACAACAAGTACCTGGAGAAACAAGGAGGGAAGAAGGAGCAGTAAAGCGGACTCTGTCCAGAGAGGACTGTTGGTCCTCTCTGCTCACTGAATGAAACATCCAGGGAAGGGGTGTGGAGAAAAACAAAACCCTGCTCGGTTGTGTTGTGAATCCGAATCAGACTGAGAGCTGGCTTCAGTTTGCCTCCTGTGCCTTAATAATCATGCTATCTCTGTCACCAGCTGCAGGCTGAATAAAGAAAACATCAACATCCTCATTTTGCTCTTTGCTTTTCAACAGATGAAATGTGAAGACGTTGCACCGTGTCACTGTTGTTGTGAAATGCTCCTGTTTACCTCTGAATGTTTCAGAACTTTAGCACTTCCTCCTTTAGCTGTTGAGTTCTTCCAGCTAATCCCCAGGCTTCAGCAGAAACTATCTGATTGGGGTTCGATGCAAAAGTTCTTGTAAATTTTAGGTAGAAAAAGGGAATTGGCTCGTGTGTCTCTTCCGTGTTGTCCCACTCTATTTTTTCATATAAGAATCAAATACCTTTTTTTAATTTGAACGGTAAAAGAAGCGCTGACTGTGTATTGTTTCTTCTGTACTTGTGTTAAAATAAAAGCTTGTAAATACATAAAGTGGATATTTTGGTTAAAGTTGTGTTTTTTGATCATGATAATGGTCTGAATATTATATTTTTCTTTTTTGAAGAGAATATGTTTGCTATTTTGCACCATCAAATATCCCCTGCAGCTTCAACCAGCACACAGGCCTACACAGTGTAGTCAATCATCCAAAAGCAGCTAACGCAAACAGGAAGTAGGGTAATACTTTCAAAACATATTAGTAAATAATTCAGAGAACATGCAGATGTTGCAATTTAATTTCATGTTACATGTATCAATTTACATTAATCAAGTCTAGAATAAAAAAAAACGTTCTCGGAAGAAAATGTTTTTTAATAACTACAATAATTGTTTTATGATTGAAGAACACTGATCTAAGTAGCTTTTTGTTAAATTTGATATTTCGAACTTGGGCATCATAACTTGTTTTAACTTTTCTTTTTCTTCTTTCTTGATTTTACTTTTGTCTGTTCGAAATGAATAAATAAATATTTACTGCATTGCATTTGAGTCACTTTTGATAACAGCGTCCACCGAATGCATAAGCATATATTTCGTGCATTTTATTGGCTATGTAATTGAAAAGGTTATGTAAATGTCTTCGTCCCTTCAAATATAACCCAATAACTTTAATTTATTTTTATTTTGCAGGTATGAAAATTTACATAGAAAATTAGTTGGAAATTACCGTGGAAATTTCTGAGTTTTCTTGCAAATTTGCAACTTTTCAAACTCATAAATGTCCACATTTTTTGTAGGAAATATTTTAGATTAATCTAAAAAAATTCGGATTCTTTTTTTCTAGCAAATTTGGGACTTTTCGAACGCAGAAATTTCAAAGTTTTTCTCAGACTTCTCGGCGGAAATCTACTCCTTTTATTTTAAAACGCTGTCATATGAACGCCTTCATTTTGGAAGTTGTGACAGGAAGTGCGGGACTTCTGTATTGGCTTCACGTCTCTCGCGCTCCTCTCAGGTACAGCAGCGCATCACGCGCAGAGGGAAGCAGAGGGAGGCAGAGGGAGAGATATTTATAGCCCAGAGCGAAGCGGCTGCGCATCGATAAGACTCTGGAGCAAGCCGCAGGCAGACGAGGCTGACTTACGGTTAAACGAGGAAACGAGAACGAGACGAAATGAAACCGCTCTTTTCTTCTTTCCTGTTCGCCGCCGCGGCGCTCGCGCTGGCCGCCGCGGCCAGTACCGGTACCGAGCCCGGGATCTCCTTCGAGTACCATCGTTACGACGAACTGCGGAAAGCGTTGGTGTCGGTGTGGCTGCAGTGCCCAACCATTACCCGCATCTACACCATTGGAGAGAGCTTTGAAGGCCGAGAGCTGCTCGTGCTTGAGATGTCTGACAACCCCGGGACGCACGAGCCAGGTCAGTTTTTACGCACACAGCCTGCGTGAAAATACGCTGAATTTATACATCCCACTTATTCTGTCGGGTTTATTCTGCTGTTGAGAAGATGTCACCACTTCTTCTGATCACATTGACACACGAGGCAGTTTGGCGCATAGCAAATTGTTTATTCTTATTGTATGGAGTGTATAAAAATACATAAAGGAAGTGCGCAGGTGTGTTTAATCTGCGTAACCAGACCCTGGTGCATCACCTCCCAGATATTCAGATGATAGATTGTAGCACCAGCAACGCAAAGCCGCCATTTTGCTGGTTGATCAGCATCTTTGAGTCGTGATTCTGGGAAAACACCTCTCTACCACACCTCAAGACTCTGAGAGATGATGAACCACACTTTGTGCTAAAGCAATTTGAAATCCACTCCTTCACAAAGTATTAAAATGAGTGAGAAGTGTTTCTTACAACCCTTATTGGCAGCCTACAGGGGAAGAGAAGCCACAGAGTTTTTTTTTTCAGTTACAAGAAAAACAAAAGTGGGAGACTGGTCTTAGATTAAAATCATTATATATATTTTTAATTTAGCTGCATTTACATATCTAACAATTTGTACAGTTTTGTAGAGAGAGGGAAAATAAATTTACACATATACATATCTCAAGTTTTTATATATATTCAAGGGAGGAGTTGAAGTATAACTTATTTTGTCCCACCTCTGTTCTAATCATGTAATTACTTTATTCTGCTTCCAGTTTTATGTCAAATGTCCCAAGTCTAATTAAAGACAGATCCACAAATCAATATATAGCTTCTGTACTCTAATGACAAAATTTTAAAAAATAAGTTGCGAACGGCCCTGCGACAGACTGGCGACCTGTCCAGGGTGACCCCGCCTCTCGCCTGAAACATTCGCTGGAGATAGGCACCAGCACCCCTCCTGACCCCACTTGGGACAAGGGTGTAAAGAAAATGGATGGATGGATGGAAATTGCGAACGAGGTTCCCAAAGATCAGACTTAAAAGTTCTCAACATACTGCTTTGAAGAAAAATGTAAAGGAGTGAAGAAAACCTAACCTGATTTCACACCTGGAGACAAGCCTGGAGGAAGGGTGACATTCTGGGTCTGCTTTGCTTCTTCAGACCCGGGATGATTTATTGTAATCGATGGAACCATGAAGTCTGCCCTATAACTACAAAGTTCTATCTTCACTTTGTGACCTTACATTCTAAGAACACTACGGTTACTCAGCAGGCCAGTGATCCAACGCACTACTTGCAAGTCCACCTTTCTAATGGCTAAAAACAAAAAGGTTTTGCAGTGTCCTTGTCAGTTTGGGTTAAGACCTTAAATAGTCCATTAATTCTAGAAAATTCTCCAAAGTGTCTGAATAAAGACAATTCTGACAGAAAGGGGCCACAGCAATTTAAAAGACCTATTGCTAGTCTTTGAGAATAAGACTTATTAAAGGGCCAGTATTATGTGTTTCCCAGGCACATAGTATCATTTTGTTGCAAGTAACTATGTTACTGCTGTTAATGTCAAATATGACTTTAAGGAGATTTTACTTTGTAATTTAACGCCTTAAAATTGGACCTCTGTCTCTTTAAAAACTACCTGAATATATAGAATAACCAGGCTTTTCCATTAATGACAACACTAAGTAGAGATGTGCTGATCAGGTTTTTTCCTGCCGATTCCGATTCCGATCACCCATGAGGGCCGATCACGGCCGATCACCAATACCGATCACATAATTATTATTTTTTTAATCATGAGCACTACCGGTTACATTATATGGAAAAAGGAACCATGAATTCACCTTAATTTAGACAAAAACTTGTTTTTAACAGTTTTTTCCAAGAAAAAACCAAAGCAGGCATTGTGCAAATTTTACTGCTATCGGTATTGCTATCTTTAACAGACTGAAAACATGAAGGCTCTGAAGAGGCTAACTAATGCAAAAAGTCAAATAAAACCTCTCAACATTGCCAAAAAATTCAAGTATAAAACTTAACATTCAAATCAAATACAAGTTCCATTATAATAAACAATCCTGAGTTACTGAATGAAAACTTCCCGATATCATGGCGGCTAGCTGATTACTGCTAGCTCTGATTGGCTGTTTCTGACTGAGCGGAGTAATTATGCAGAACAGGGAGGAGATCGATTATTTTTTTCAGAGATTATTTGTCTCATGTTATGACAGCGAAAGTTTTAATACGTATGTAAAAATAAATGTTTAAGTTAGATGCTGCAGCTTTAAGCAGAGGCCGATCGATCGGCCGATTATGATCGGTGGCCGATCGATCGGCACACCTCTAACACTAAGGGTTAATCAGGGCCAAACTGTGAACGAAGTAAATCAAAAATTCTTTTCACACATAAATTGGCTGCCACAGACTCTGGGCCTTACCTTTTTTTGTTTTGTGGTCATTTTTAATTTTGGGCAGGTGGAATCTTTATTTGCTTCCCTTTGGAGAAATTCTGCTAGAAAAATCCCAGCATACAGCCCCACAACATCAGAAAAGATCAAGTAAATAATTTGTGAGGAATTTCCTCACAAATTGGACTGAGTCACAACCAGTGTATGTTCATTTATAATGCAACCCTGTTAAATTAGTTGGATAAAAACTCTAAATCTTATTCCAACTTGGAAATTATGTTGCCTGTGACAAGTTCTGAACCAGAACCAGAACCAAAGCCAAGTCCTGAACCAGAACCAGAACCAAGTCAGGCTGAATGTAAACACCACTGGTTCTGGAGAAAAACCGGTAACACTTTATTTGAAGGGGGTTGAATAAGACTGACATGACACTTTCATAAACATGACATAACATGAATAAGCCTATTCATGTTCATGACATGTGTTATGTCATGTTTATGAAAGTGTCATGTCAGTCTTATTCAACCCCCTTCAAATAAAGTGTTACCGAAAAACCAACTGATGTTCAAATCCTACTGCCTGTACCATCCAACCAGACCAGGTGATAAGTTAATGATTTAGGATTCTCTCGTGTTGCATTCAGGTACAGCTGGGACACAAGGCTGTCACAGAATCCAAACAATTCTAAAGTGATTTAAATATGTTTTATCTTAAATACAGCCGTAGTCTTATTCACAAAAAAATGTAGACATCAACTTTGAGTATTTCCGTATGGTTATAGGCATTGGCTGTGCCTGCCTATAGCCCACTACTTTAACCAGATCTACAGTCAGCTCTATACTTTCTGCTTTTTGACATTTTAGAACAAAATGAAATGAAAATATTTTCAGAATACTATAAGTTCCACCAAAAATAAATAAATAAATAAATAAATAAATAAATAAATAAATTGTTTCATTTGTTGTTTTAATTCTACCTTCAGTGCAAATTGTTTATTTCAGACAAGAAAGCAGCTTGAGAAACACGCCTGGTCCCAATTAGAGAGGTAACGGATTAGCCTGCAGTTCTTTTATCCTTTAATGATGTTTGGGAGTGGTTCACTGATTCCTATCTTAGACAGCAACAATAGATTTGACTGTGACAAACATCAGGAAGTGATTTACTTCTTAAAAATCCTCTCCAACCTCTGGTAGGAAATAACGTTACATAACCCCTCCCCAAAAAAAGGTCATGGAGAGAATTTTGTTGGATTTTAAAAAATGTTTCATGCAGCATTTACTGCATTAAGGTGTATTTTCTCCTCCGGCAGTGTTTGATCTGGCCGCAGGACTTCAGTGCAGCTCACCTCACACGGTCTCACACACACAGTAATGATCGTACACTAAATAAGCTTGTAATAGTGTTGTGGGCGTATACCGGCATGAGTCACAGTAGCAGACCGGAGCCCTCATTACTAACAGATGAGTTTCCAAGCTGCTGCTGCTCTTCTTTTTCTCTTTTTTTTCCTTTTTTTTTTTTACAGCTCCCTCATTTTGCTGAGCAGAGCATCTGGCAGTGGAGCGCAGGAATACAGGCACAGAAATGTGGGTTTGATTTGCGGAATAAAATCCTAATCTTCCTCTGAGATATCCCTCAGATATCTGTGCACCGTGTTCACATGAAGGTGGAGCTGAAATAGCTGTTGCCAGGGCGACAGATCGGCTTAGTGCGCTGAGCCGACTGCTCGGTGATTGGCTGGCTGACTGCTTCTGAAAGACTATGGTGGTTGAGTGGATGTGTCTGTCGGTGAGCAGCAGCCATCTGTCCGCGGCACAGGGACTGCCCATAGCCCAGCATGTAAACACAGGCCACAACTAATACAGCAGTTTGTTTTGCTGTTGTTGTTTTTACAGAAAGAATGTGACATTGTGCTCTCAAAAGCATTAACTATCCTAATTTATTTTCATATTTGCATCCAAGTAACCACAGCTTCTGCTAAACATTTTTATGTATTATCAAGCCTTTGCTAAGTGTGTTTTTATTTTCACTAATTTGTGAAATTCTGTTAAAATGTGCTTGAATTTTTAGTCAAGCTGCATATTTTAACAACAAGAAGGGATGAACCGATCCAGTTATTTCAGTTCCGATGCCGATTCAGATATCTGAGGTTGAGCATCAGCCAATTGGTACAGAAAAACAGTCCTGAATTTACTTTAAACCTTTCTTTTTATAAACGCACACAGAATTGTACTGAATTGCATATTTCTTTGGTAACTGCACCAGTATAGCACACTTAAATACAACAATAGCTTTGGTCAAATATGTAAAAACAGCACAGCTTTAATTTGTCCAGTCAGTACAATTAGGAGTAAAATAAGTAATAATGAAACTAAAACTGACAAAAATAACAGGCTGACTACCTTGGTTAAATATGTAAAAATAAACTGCAACAAACCTTTCAAATGGTCCAGAAAGTGTAATTAGGAATTCTAAATATAATGTAAAATAAACAAGCCATCACTCAGAGCTCGTCTCATAAAATTAGATTGAATAGTTCGGTCCCTATTGGGAACAGAGTCTTCGATACCCGATGTAGAATTTTTTCAGTATCAGGACAAATACAGATATGAATTTCTTTGCTAGGTTTGATATTTTGTATAGATTTGACTCAGGAAAGGGAAAAGAAAACTGGCTTTATGACAAGTTAATGATAACAGAGTGCTTAAAACGCCAACATTTGTTTCTTCTGTTCAATAGATATTTTATGCTTGATCGAATCGTACATCGGAGTGAAGTTCATTACACACACTGTGTTCTGTTTGTCAGTTTTCTGTTTCCAAGTATTTGGAAACAGAAATCTGAACTGCCAATGGAAATTTTAATAACTCTTGTAATAGAAAATTTCATTTTAAGTATTTCATTTTAATTTTATCTAAATTTGGATCGACAGTGCGTTGTGTATATGAATGTTTTTCTTTAATGTTTTGTCACTGTGTAAGTGTGAGAGGGCTTGCATCTATGAGTTTATTCTCCTCTAGTAAGGGAGAACCAGAAGTTTCTGTCATGACTCCTTGTCAGCTCTCATTTCCTGCCAGTCATGTTGGGTGTGAGTTTTTTCAACAAAAGTCCAACTGAAATTGTTCCCTCCAGTGAGGTGAGGGTCAGTGGGTAAAGATGTGTCTCTGTTGTCCACCTGGTAACGGAGATCAGTTCAGACTTGGGGTCTATTTTACTGACTATATAATCAAGTGATGTGTGTCCTTCAGGGCTTTTCTGTGTTCAGTGAGATGGGTTTTCAAATGCTTTTGCTTTTGAATAAAAATAAAGACAAAGATTAATCTTTCTCTAGTTATTGGAACAGACTTTCCATATATGATAACAGAAATGTCCACTCTAAAAACGAGCAGCATTCTAGATAGATGTTTAAGAACAAAACACACTTCCACATAGAGAGCAGCCAGAATCCCAGCTGAATATGTCATAAGAGTTGAAATGCAGTGTACTAAATATAAAAGTGCTTTTTGAAATGAAATGAGTTTTGTGTAGAAAGCCAAACATCACAGAACGAAGAGCAGTTACTGTGTGCATTTTTGGACATTTTGTTCCCTTGTGGACTTGGATCCTCTTCCTGTTGGATGGAGGAGGAGGTGATGAGAAAGAAAGAGATAAAAAAAGAAAAGAAAGATTGTTGAAGAATCTGAACATATGCCCTAATGCAGACGTGACAAGGGACATGTAAGAGTCAGGTGGGCAAAAAAACACAGGAGTGTTAAGGGAAGCTGAAGGAAAGGCCAAGCTGTCAGCTTGAGGTCATTTATTATACATCAGACCACCAAAGCTCCTCATTTCCCTCTGACTTCATTCTGCTTTTACTTTCTCAAAGGAATGTCCTCCTCAAAGAAGGAATAACAGCCAAACAGAAGAGAGAAAATATAACAATAATTGAAATAATAGGAAATAAAGAAACCTCATAATGAACGATTTTTTTTAGTTTCTTAAGGCTTTTTGTAGGTTTATTTATTTATTTATTTATTTTTTTATTGCAGTGTTTGTTTAATTCAAATAACAGAAGAACATCAACAGCAACTAGAAGTTGATGTTGATGTTTGTTTTTTTTTTTTTTTTGCTTCAGAATCTTTTCAGAAATCAGTTCACCAGAAATAAAACACACCCACAACATGATGCTGCCACCACCGTTCCTCACCATGTTCTCAGTATTGTAAGAGTCTCCCTTTTTCCTGCAAAATTAATGATGGCCATCATAGCCAAACGCATCAATTTTAGTGCTATCAAAACCGTTGTTAAAGGGCTAATAGAGGAGTCCTGTTATGATGACTTCCTGAAGGAAAGAGCAGGGATTTCTTAAAGAGATAGAGGCTCAATTTCAAGGCAATGAATTACAGCATTAACTGTTTTAAGTCATATTTGATATATACAAAGTTTTTATAACAACTGAAGGTAGCATAGTTACTTGATTGTGCTTTAAAATGGCACTATGTGCCTGGGAAATATATAATACTGCCTCTTCAAAAAAGCAGGTTGAAACCTTCAGTCATGACACAACTATACTACGATACAATCCAAAAGAATCTATACATCACCGTGGTTTTCTCGTTTGTGTGCAGGGATGTCAGTAATACAAGCTGTCAGAGCTTGTATTACAGAGCTAACAAATATCTCTCCTATGATAGTGATGCTCTACTGGAAGGACCAGCAGAATGTGTTTGCTCAGTCTGCCGCTTCGTTTGTCTCCTTAAGCACCTGCTGCTGTCAGGGTTGCCACGATGATGAGGGCACTCTGATGTGACGCTCCATTACTGACTCTGTGGCCGCAGTCATTACAGCCAGGTCACCTTAGAAACCTTATTGATCACCTGTCAGACAAGCGGAACAAACAAAGTAGGATGGGCCGGTGGGGAATTAGGAGATGTGTCACATTTACAGTCAGGAGTCAGAAATCACCCGGAGTTAGAGGAACAACCCGCGTCTTTATTGATTTGATCAAATTTTGATTTTGACTTTTGTGAAATGGATGAGAAAATGTTTGACTTTTGAAACCCAGAAATTTAACATTTTTTTTAGAAACTTAATGAAATTGATGTCAAAATTTGTAAGATTTTTTTGACAGCAATGTACTCATTTTTTTCTATCTTCAATGGCCCAAATATGCAGTCGTAAAGTCCAAAAAAGATGTTATTTTTGAGGAACCTAAATAAAGTTCAGTCTTAAATCCACCTGAGATGCTGTGGCACAATCTTTAAAAAGCTACTCCTGCTCAAAACTCTCCAATGTGTCTGGATTAAAACCATTCTGCCAAGAAAAGTGAGCCAAACATCCTTCATAGTAAAATACAGCACACACCGGTGTAATCATTTACAGCATATAAAACATGGCTGTTCATGTAGAAGGGGCCAGTCTCCAGGTACAAAGCATAAATCCAACTTCTAGTAGGTGTGTGTGTATGCGTTTGTGTGTGTGTGTGCGTGTGTGCGTGTGTGTGTGTGTGTGTGTGTGCGTGCGCACGTGCTTCAAAGTCTGTAAAACCAATTCACCGGTCTTGAAACCATTAGTAGCAGAGAAACCAGATTTGAGCGTTTAAAAATAACCTTATAACAACCAGATGTGTGTGGGGGTGAATGAGTGGATGTGTCACACACTTCAAGAAACATTAGAGAAAATAAAAAGGACAAAATAAACAAGCTTTCACACCAGAATAGGGGTGGCCAAGATGGACTTAAAGTTTTATCTGAATATTTTGTGATAATAATAAAAAGGACGATAACAACTATTTATTAGTACTTTTTATATAACTGTGTGGTTCAGCAATCATAGTAGCCCCACAGACACAAATACTGCTCCTGAGAAATGCACAGAAGTGTGATTTGTATCACTAAACTGTAAACAGTGACTGAATTTAATCATATTTTCAAAGGTATTGACATATGGAATTTATGGTGACGATAAATCAGGATTCTTATCATGATAAGAAATGCATTGCAATAAATTATATAATATATGCCCACCCCTACATCTGAATAATGATTTTGATGTTATGATTGTCTGAGCAGCATCATTGAGACAAAGTAAAATCAGAGTTTTTACAACCCTTAACAATGTTGTGAGTGGATCTGAACAGCTTTAAACAAACCAACTCCCACCTCATGTTCTCCCCATGTGCCAATGAAGAACTCTGATTCTCTACTGAACAGAAGTGTTTTTGTTCCCCAACACACAGAGAAGCTCTTTTGTTTCCCAACAGCTGCACAAAACCATTAATAGTCAAACACACCATGTTTACCGGCGCCCGCAGTGGTTAGCACTGCTGCCTTGCTGGAGGAGGGTCTGCAGTTTGAATCCCAGTAACCTTTCTGCAGAGTACATGTTCTCCTTACACATGCATGCTTCCTCTCTGGGCATTCCAGCATCATATAGCAGTCCAAAATCATAAATTTAACTGATTACATACTAAATAGATGTTTGTTAGTCCTGTGTGTCTGTGTGTTGCCGTGTGATGGACTGGTGACCTGTCTGCTTCTTGTCCACATATTGCCTTACGGTGTGGTGTGAGGTGAAACAGTGTGTGAATGTGTTAATGGAGCTGTCAGCAGCCGGCGGCCCTGCACCAGCCATCAGACTGATCAATCAGTGGCTGCCTCACTTTAGTCTGCTGCCTCCAAGTCATTACTGTCTGAACACGGCTGCAGCGTTCAGCTCTGGTTAGCCTTCCAGCAGATGAGTCAGGGCAGACATTACTGCTGGGTTCCTGATGTACCACAGTGTGACAGGTTACTCTGGGGCAGACGTGTCCAAATGTCTGTTTACGGCCCCTGGACTGAATTTGTGCGGTCGCTTGAATGATACACCTGTGCAGGTGTAGTCTTTTTTTTTTATCCAATTAGGACAAAGCTATTTTTTTTAAATAAAGAGGAATCTAAGTAATGTTTTAATTGCTGAGAAATGACTTAATCTTTTTCAGTTGTCTACAGCCCAAAATAAATTAGCAAAATGGTTGCTGAGGTTTTGTATTCATAATGATTCCTACAGAAAAGTTTGACTATATTGTCTTTGTTTAATTAAAATATTTCATGCTTTGTTGTTGTTTTTAAGCAGGAACAAAATTCTTTACAAAACCTTTTAGTGTTTTTGTCATGTCCTGGGTTGCTTTGAGATGATTTGGGGTTTGATTCATTGATTCTAGTTTCATTCCTTAGTTTCTTTCTTTTATTAGAAAGAAACTGAGGCCTTGTTTCTGTTTTACCATAGATCTCTTCTTCCTAGTGATTCTAGTGTGTTAGGTTTATTACATGTCTGACTATTCTTTACTTTCTTAGATTCATTTTCTTAGTTTCCTTGTTTTAACTCTCTCACCCTTGCTGACCCTGTCTCTCCTCAGCCTTCTGCTCTCTCCCCTCACACCTGCAATCTGTTTCTAATCAGCCATCTCTTCCTTGTTCAGTAATCAAGCTCCCCAGTATATTTACCACTTATAAATATACTAAGACGATTCTTGGTAATTCTTCCCATTACGTCTTAGTTTCTTCCTGGTTCTCATTTCCCCGTTGTTAGTTTACCCTGACTTGCTGCATTGTTTCTGGTTGTTGTAAGTTTTCATGTGTATTATTAAAGAAAATTTAACATTATCCATGTTCCTATCTCCTGTTTGCATTTTGGGCCATCCACAAACTCAGTGCTCATGCCAGTTTTAGTTGGGGAAAAAATTGGCCCTTGAGTGTCCTTGATTTTGGCTCATGTAATAAAAGGTTTGGACACTAAATTGCTTTAGGGGTAGACATATCTGAATGATGACTTCTTGTGTTAAAGATAGTGGCTGTTGTCTCTTGTGCTGTCATTGGTTAAGGAAAAAACCTGAATAACAAGTGTAGTTCCTCCTCGACTGAAGTGATCTTAGAGCTGTTTCTGTTTTGTCTGCAGGTGAGCCTGAGTTTAAATACATCGCCAACATGCACGGCAACGAGGCCGTGGGCAGAGAGCTGGTCATCTACCTGGCTCAGTACCTCTGCAATCAGTACCAGCAAGGCAACGACACCATCATTGAGCTCATCCACAACACCCGGATCCACCTGATGCCCTCCATGAACCCAGACGGCTTCGAGAAGGCAGCCTCACAGGTCAGGACACTGCCTGAAAAGTTTGACAGATTTATTACACTTGCATCAAAAGTCTTTTAAAGAGGCGGCATAATGGGAAAAAAGTAAACTCCAACCTTTATTTGATTACATTCTTTCAGTGAGAAAAGTCAGAACCAAGGTTAAAACTCACAAAAACTAAGACGGAGAAAACATTTTCATTACCTGAAAGAAATAAACATGACAATTAATGGGGAAAAACTGGAACTAACTGGAACTATGTTGTGCGTTTATAAACTAACTAAAACATACTGATATTCTTCTATGAAATATATGAAATTGTTATATTTTCCTATCCAAGCAGTTTATGTCAGCTGTCTGCAAATTACTATGTTCCAGTTTCCTGCTGGCAGTGCTCATGGTAATGCACAAAATGACAACAGCAATAGTTGGGAGAAAACTCCAGTCAGTTCTTTATTCAACAATAATGGAATCTACCCATCCATTTTTCATCCACGCATGCACAGGGAGAACATGCAAACTCTGTGCAGAAAGACCCAGGCCGGGAATTAACCCAGGACCTTCTTGCTGCAAGGCAACAGTGCTACCAACTGCGCCACTGTGCAGCCCCTTACCCATTAACCAATTAATGTATATTTAATCACAATACAATACTGTGTCTACATCTAAAATTAACCAAAGTATTAACAAACTATAGCTACTACAATATTTAATAAAATAAACTAAAATTGGAATTCTTTATTTTTACCACAAAACCAAGTGATTTTTTTTAACATAGAAGATATTTATAAATATGGGAAAGTTTTTTAGGGGTTCTTTAGGTTTGGGGTCTTTACATCATAATAATTGATCACTTGCTCCTAAGCTGGATTTTCCTCTCTTCTTCTCTCTTTGCTTCAGCTCAGCCCTCATGTTTTCTGTTGGATTCAGGTTAAGTTTCTGTCCAGGGTCTTCTGTTTTCATCTGACCTCATGTTTTGGATCATAATCCTACAGAAAGGCCCCGTTTTGACCCGTTTTCAGTTTCCTGGCTGAGGCCAAAAGGCTTTAACTTGAAGCATTCCTGCTACATCATCATAATTCCTCCATCATACTTGTGGGCTTTGGGTCCTTTTCCTCATATGTCCATTGTTTAACATCTAATATAATTTCATGAGACTGTTATTTAAGTATCTATAGCACTTTATTTTAAAGTGAGGCCAGGGTAGTGTGATACGCTATTGGTACAGAATTTGTACAAATGTTGGCTGCTGTATTCAGCTGCATTAATTTGTGTGTTTGTACATTTTCTAACCTCTTCTTCCTGTTCTCCCTGCGAAGCCTGGAGAGATCAAGGACTGGTTTGTGGGCCGGAGCAACGCTCAGGGAGTGGATCTGAACCGCAACTTCCCTGATCTGGACCGCATCGTCTACATCAATGAGCGGGAGGGCGGGGCCAACAACCATCTGCTGCAGAATATGAAAAAAGCCGTGGATGAAAACACGAAGGCAAGCAATTAGTCAAAGTGATTCAGTGACTTATTTACTCAGCTTTTGCAACTCATCCCCAAGCCAGTTCCTTCCTGTTATGTCAGAGATCTTTACAGTACTAAGCAAAAGCTTCAGCCCGCCCCACAAATCATATTTTTTTCTGCTTTAAGGGAGCCAAAGTTTCTTGTCGTTTTGTGAAGTGGTCCCTGGACTTTGTCTAGACTGTCTTTTTTCCAGTCCAGTTTTTAAACAACTTGCTTTAAAATGACTAGAGGGGGAATGTCTAAAAATAGCTGACAGTAGATATTACTTCAAAAGATGCTTTTCCTGTAAATTTGGTTGGTAGTGTAGCTATTTTAGATTTTAAAAGTAACATTATTTATTTACCAACATTATTTATTTTGTATACAGATTTTAAAGGGGCAGTACTATGTAATATCAACTTTTTTGAGCTTTACATCATGTTGTAATGTTATCTCATCAAAAACATACCTGGAGTGCTGCCTTGATTCTTTCATGCATGTTTAAGAAATCCATTAATCTCCCGTGGCAACCATTAAGATGTGCACTTGGGTGGTAACAAGTGCAGGTAACATAACTACTCGATTGTCCTATAAAATGGCACTACGTGGATGAAAAGTGCACATTACTGCCCCTCCCTTTAAAAATAACATGTTTTCTGTCTTTCCAGCTGGCTCCTGAGACCAAAGCAGTGATCCACTGGATCATGGACATCCCCTTCGTCCTGTCAGCCAACCTGCATGGAGGAGACGTTGTGGCCAACTATCCCTATGATGAGACCCGCAGTGGTGAATATGAATCTTATACACATCTTTTTGTTCAGTACGAAGGTGTTTTTGTGTTTGTCATTAATTTGCTCAAAAATATTTCAGCTATAATAAAAACACCAAATACTTTATTAGTTTAGTCTCTCCTCATAAAGTTAGTTGAAACCAGAAGGAAAGTCTTTGATTTGACTCCTGCCTCTGTGTTATTACAGAGCAACCAGACTGTTGTCTTCTAATGTGGAACAGATGCATGTGTTCTGCTAACACTTTATAATGGCTGTTAAACATTTCCTGGTTGTTTTTCTTTCGCCTCACACCGATCCTTTAAAGAATCCGCCCACGAGTACAGCGCCAGCCCGGACGATGTGATGTTCAAGTCTCTGGCCAGAGCTTATTCCATGTTCAACCCCGTCATGTCCGACCCACACCGACCTCCCTGCCGTAAGAACGACGACGACTCCAGCTTCAAGGATGGCATCACCAACGGAGGGGCCTGGTACAGTGTGCCGGGAGGTGAGACTTCCTGCCAGGCAGCGTTGTTCTGGGCAGCTCTTTTCTTTCTGCTGTGTTTTGTTATATTTGATTTGGAAATCACCTGTTAAAGAGCCAGAGTGTGGGATGCAGTGGCATCTAGTGGCTTAAATCGCACATTGAAGCCTGGCTTTTTCCATGTGGGGAAATTAAACAAAGCAGGCTGGGCTGTGGTTGCTAATGCTGGACATGGATTTTTACTTGACAACATATGTTAAGAATAATAGAATTTAGATAAATTGGAATGCTTAAAAAGAAACTACAGAATGGGAAATGCATTTATTATTTTACCTATTTATTATTAGTTTTCTAAATGCTTTTTAAAAACTGATTCAAATGGTGGCTCAACAGAATAGATGTCCATCTAAAAATAAAACACAAATCTTATTGAAAAGTTCATGAATTTTTGTGACTCCATCACTAAGTGAAACATAGATTAATTCAGACACAGATGATTTTTTAACCCTTTATTTTTGTTAATTATGAAAATGTACAGTTATTTAAAACATGACTTTTGATATAGTATTACATCAAACCATTAAAAATGTTAAATACAGAAATGTGGGATTAAAGAAAAGTGTGTTTAATATTGGCTAAAGGTTCTTATTTTTAATCCGACCAATGAACCTCAATATATTTTCTATGTTATTGAGATGTACCTTCATTAGTTTAGACCAGTGGTTCTTAACCTGGGTTCAGTCGAACCCCAGGGGTTCGATGAGTCGGTCTCAGGGGTTCGGCGGAGCCTCTGCCATGGAGGTAAAGACACACTTGTGTAAAGTCGTGATGATGCGCCGTTTTGCCATCACTTGCTGCAGAGGATCACGTTACATTGCTGAGCCAGTCAGAGCTGTGGAGGAGCACTGATTGAAGGAGTTCCACTCTCAGCATGGAATTGAACTTGTGTCTTTAATTACTCACAGTTTTTACCAAATTCTGTAGCTTTCGGTGTACTTCTAAATCTGCTCCTTAGTCGCATCTTTTCGGGGTTGGTACTGCGACTAGTGGCGTGGGGGTGGTAACACAACTAATATAATTACATTACTAAATCAGAATACCGCAAAGTCTTTACTATTTATTATAAATTTTTCATTCTCTTAAGAATGTAGAGCTAATTAAATGATCTAAACAAGACCTTAAAATGGTTCCAGTTTCTCTCGATGGCCAACCTGTTGAAACCGTGGCAAATTTTAAATACCTTGGGTCGTTCCTGGACAGTCAGTTCAACTTTGTTGAAAACACTGACTATATTTTGAAGAACTGTTCTCAGAGACTCTACCTTTTAAGAATACTTAGTGATCATGGGGTGGACCCAACTAGACTCCAGTTGGGTCACCACTATGTCTTGAAATTGGAGGAAAAAAATCATATTTTATTCATCACTACAGAAGGGTTCAGTGAATCCGCATATGAAACTGGTGGGTTCGGTACCTCAAAAAAGGTTAAGAACCACTGATTTAGACACACTTGGGCAGGTTTTTTTTTTTTTTTTTAGCTTTTTAAGTTTTCCTCCTAACAGATTGCTCCTCAACTAAATTGCACAGAATAAATATCACATTATCTTCTCCAAGAAAGCTTTGAAATGAATTACAACGGTCTCATTTTAGGAAATCACCTTAAAAAAATAAATAAATAAAATTCTTGCACCTTTGAGATCCATGTGAAACTTATGTGTCTATGGGGGATTGTCAGTTATCTTCACTTGTATCATCAGTTTCCTGGTCTTCCAGCTCTGTAAAACTACTGTCCTGTTATAGGGATGCAAGATTTCAACTATCTGAGCAGCAACTGCTTTGAGATCACCCTGGAGCTCAGCTGTGACAAGTTTCCCAACGAAGAGATGCTGAAGAACTACTGGGAGCAGAACCGCGACTCCCTCGTCAACTACATTGAGCAGGTTGGCATCACTCTGTGTTTAGAAATCCTGAACGTCATCGCCTTGTGTCAGACACAGCTTAATCAAGAAAATATTCCTTCATTTCAAGTAACGAGACTCCAGTTTGTGATACAAAAAAAACTATCTGGCAGTTGTTTACAGGACAGTAAATCATAGAAAGTCACCACAGTCAAAATAATATTAAGTTGTGCATTTGTTGCTGTAAATATTACATCTTTAAAGGTATTATTATTTAATAACATAAATGAAAATATTTTGCACTTATCTTATTCTTTTTTTTAATAATGTGGTGACATCTGCCACCAGAAAGCTTCTTTGCTGAGTTTTAGAATTTTCTTTGTGCGTTGGGCTCAGACTCATCGCGGTGTGAAGGGCTTCGTCCGGGACCTGCAGGGAAGCCCCATTTCCAACGCCACCATCTCTGTGGAGGGAATCGACCATGACATCACCACAGGTAATGACCTCACAGAAAATGAATAAAGCCCCCATGACAAATCTGATGTGCAGCATGATAGAAAAAAAACAAAAAAAACACACATTTCGACAACTCAATGACCCCATCTTGTGCCCAAAACGTGTACTTCATCTTTTTTTCTGAATGAGTCTATAGGTGACGTGTTCATACAGTGAGCTGCTGAGGTACTGACGGCGGTTTCATTTTTTACATTTTGTCTCACTAAATAGAAACTTGAAGTGGTTGCTCTGGGGTTTCATGACGTTGTTATGTTCAGCCTCCACACTTTGTAAGGACCTCTGTTTGCTGCAGTTACAGCTGCTGGATGTTTAGACTATCAGCTTTACACATCTACAGACTGAATTTCTCCCCATTCTTCTTTGTAAATTAGATTTTTAAAGAGACAGAGGTCCAATTTCAAGGTTTTAATTTACTAAGTACAATTTCTTTTAAGTCATAAAAAAATTCCCCTCTCACCCTCCGTGGGTGGTCTCTTTCATCCTCTGAGCTCGGGTCCTCTACCAGAGGCCTGGGAGCTTGAGGG
>NW_006799971.1:1181643-1183198 GCF_000485575.1 Poecilia formosa | reverse complement strand
TTTTGTTAATTATGAAAATGTACAGTTATTTAAAACATGACTTTTGATATAGTATTACATTAAACCATTAAAAATGCTAAATACAGAAATGTGGGTTTAAAGAAAAGTGTGTTTAATAATTGGCTAAAGGTTCTTATTTTTAATCCGACCAATGAACCTCAATATATTTTCTATGTTATTGAGATGTACCTTCATTAGTTTAGACACACTTGGGCAACCCTCTTATTGCAGGTTTTTTTTTTTAGCTTTTTCAGTTTTCCTCCTAACAGATTGCTCCTCAACTAAATTGCACAGAATAAATATCACATTATCTTCTCCAAGAAAGCTTTGAAATGAATTACAACGGTCTCATTTTAGGAAATCACCTTAAAAAAATAAATAAATAAAATTCTTGCACCTTTGAGATCCATGTGAAACTTATGTGTCTATGGGGGATTGTCAGTTATCTTCACTTGTATCATCAGTTTCCTGGTCTTCCAGCTCTGTAAAACTACTGTCCTGTTATAGGGATGCAAGATTTCAACTATCTGAGCAGCAACTGCTTTGAGATCACCCTGGAGCTCAGCTGTGACAAGTTTCCCAACGAAGAGATGCTGAAGAACTACTGGGAGCAGAACCGCGACTCCCTCGTCAACTACATTGAGCAGGTTGGCATCACTCTGTGTTTAGAAATCCTGAACGTCATTGCCTTGTGTCAGACACAGCTTAATCAAGAAAATATTCCTTCATTTCAAGTAACGAGACTCCAGTTTGTGATACAAAAAAAACTATCTGGCAGTTGTTTACAGGACAGTAAATCATAGAAAGTCACCACAGTCAAAATAATATTAAGTTGTGCATTTGTTGCTGTAAATATTACATCTTTAAAGGTATTATTATTTAATAACATAAATGAAAATATTTTGCACTTATCTTATTCTTTTTTTTAATAATGTGGTGACATCTGCCACCAGAAAGCTTCTTTGCTGAGTTTTAGAATTTTCTTTGTGCGTTGGGCTCAGACTCATCGCGGTGTGAAGGGCTTCGTCCGGGACCTGCAGGGAAGCCCCATTTCCAACGCCACCATCTCTGTGGAGGGAATCGACCATGACATCACCACAGGTAATGACCTCACAGAAAATGAATAAAGCCCCCATGACAAATCTGATGTGCAGCATGATAGAAAAAAAACAAAAAAAACACACATTTCGACAACTCAATGACCCCATCTTGTGCCCAAAACGTGTACTTCATCTTTTTTTCTGAATGAGTCTATAGGTGACGTGTTCATACAGTGAGCTGCTGAGGTACTGACGGCGGTTTCATTTTTTACATTTTGTCTCACTAAATAGAAACTTGAAGTGGTTGCTCTGGGGTTTCATGACGTTGTTATGTTCAGCCTCCACACTTTGTAAGGACCTCTGTTTGCTGCAGTTACAGCTGCTGGATGTTTAGACTATCAGCTTTACACATCTACAGACTGAATTTCTCCCCATTCTTCTTTGTAAATTAGATTTTTAAAGAGACAGAGGTCCAATTTCAAGGTTTTAATTTACTAAGTACAATTTCTTTTAAG
>NW_006799971.1:1179044-1180900 GCF_000485575.1 Poecilia formosa | reverse complement strand
TATATATATATATATATAAACAACTCAAGCTAACATAGTTACTTGATTGTGTTATAAAATGTGCCGGGAAGACATAATTCTCCCCCTTATAGGCAATTTCTGAAGTTTTGGGTTTTTGCATAAAGGGGGCTGAATGCAACTGCACACCACACTTTTCAGATTTCTGTCTTTAAAGAAATGTGAAAAACATTCATAAATTTCCTTCTGTTTCACTATTATGCCCTACTTTGTTTTAGTCTATCATACATAATCTCAATAAAATACATTACAGTCTGTGATAAGAAAAAAATGTGAAAACATTTCAAACGGTATGAATACCTTTACAGAACTGTTGATCACGGCATCAGCGAGGCAAAACACTGATGTGATGCTTTTCATAGCTCAGTATCAAACATTAAACCATACATGTGTGTCTTACAGCCAAAGATGGAGACTACTGGCGCCTCCTGGCTCCAGGAAACTACAAGGTGGCCGCCTCTGCTCCAGGGTTCCTGACCGTCATCAAGAAGGTGGCTGTTCCCTACAGCCCTGCCACCAGGGTGAGACCCGTAGGCAGTGACAGCAAACCAAAACAAGTTCTGTATATCTCTTCTCCCAAACTGAATGCACTCTGGTTCTCTTCATCTCCTGTTCTTTGACCTTAGTTCCTAGAAAGAAAAGTTGAAAACAGCATAGTTGTTGTCAAAAATGTTGGCGTCACCATTTAACTTCATTTTAAAGCTGTAGAAAGTTTTCACCTGTGAAACCTTGAATCTACTTGTAAAAACAACATGTTCTGTGATGCAGAGGGAGGGTCTCTCCCAGGTCACCATTTGGCTTATTAGATCTTGGTTGGTTCATACTGACCTAATCAAAGTGTTTGAATCCTGCTGGAGCAGATTGCATCAACTGTAATTGCATCACTATCATTCTGTGCACCTTTTCAGAACAATAGTAACATGTTCTGACCACTCTGGTCTCAGGTGGACTTTGAGCTGGAGTCCCTGATGGAGCGGAAGGAGGAGGAGCGGGAGGAGCTGATGGACTGGTGGAAAATGATGTCGGAGACGCTGAACTTCTGAGCCGTTTCAGACCACCTGCACATCCGTGTAAAATACATCCATCTTGTGTGCCCGTCCCACTCTAAAGAGTATATATTGTCTCTCTTTTGTTCCTTTTACAAATATAATTTGACTTTATCTTCATAATACCTGTAGATTGTTGAAATATGGAATAAAAAGCTGAAAACTAAGGAGGAGCTTGGTGGCAGGTAGTTTGGTTGCAGTGAGACTGCTTTTTGTTTCTGTGGTGTTATTTCACATGAATGGTGAACATGGCCTATATAACAAATTGATGACTGAAGTAATGAGTAATTATGTATGTAGAAAAGGTGTTTATATCATCTTTTTGTTGTCCTGTTTTAAATGTCTCTGTTTCTCTGACCTTTAGTACAAAAAAAATCCACATTTCCTACACCTTTTAACAACTGTGAGCACACTTGCTGATCATTCACCCTGTTTATTAAAAATAAATCAACAACACTATGGTTCTGAGGTAATCAGGGACATTAAAACCACTGTAACTTCAATGTAAACAGTCTGTCAAGACAGGCTGATAATCCTGTATGTTATTTATTTTTTAGATTTTCTTATTTTAATCTTAAGCACACACTTAAGCTAAAAATGGATGTCCATAATATATACTGTATTTATAAACTGCATATAACTAGAGATGTGTGTCGTTTTTGTTACTAAGATATAAGAACATGAGGCCAAAAATGCTTAAAAATATTTATTTGAAAGCAATTCCTTTGCATGTGCACTGCACAAAAAATAGTATGAAACATAGTATGAAACATATATATATATATATATATA
>NW_006799971.1:1130455-1179014 GCF_000485575.1 Poecilia formosa | reverse complement strand
ATACCAAGTTTGAGAAGAGTAAAGGTTGATTGAATGTATAAATACAGAAATAGATGTGAAGCGTGAAGAATAATCTGATTAATAAAATTCCCCTCTTTATGTTGTCAAGCTGCTTTTTTGTCTTTCTTCTGTTCAACTCATTCCAATATTAGCAGCCTCCTCAACCAGAGAGAGCACACAGTCATGGCAGAATATTTATGTATGGAGTTTTTTTTGTTGTTTAGATAAAAATAAAAGTGTCAAATGGATTTTATGTGATTGCAAAGAGCTTTGCTGCACCTTGTAACCCTCCTGCGGTCTTAGCATGTGTTACGCAGCAGATGTTACTGTCAGACAGCGGGAGGGTAGGAAGGTGTACCGTCAGACTGTCAGTTCATGGAACTACATGAAGTTTTGAGTTCGACACAAAACTCAGACGTGTAGGCGGGGTCAGTGCGACCTCGCTGGATCACGCAAAGGGCAATGAATAATTTGTGGGGTCAATTGACTGTCTTTTAAGATTTTTAAAAGCATGCAAGACAGTAATTTTTTCACATTTTTTTATGTTACAGCTGCAAAATTGTGTTTTCTCAAAATTTTATGCAACAGACCAACATAAAATAGGTAATAATTGCTAAGTGTAAATAGAGTAATACATGGTTTTCAATAAGCTAAAAAATAATTTAGGATACTCGGAAGGTAACTAAATTAGTACATAGAGTCCAACTTTTTTTTTTTTTTACAGTTTTTCTGTGAAGAACTCAGAGCTAGAGAACATTAGTGAACAGAGCATCATGGAGAGACATGACCTGCATGGCCAGCTTTAACCAGAGAAACAGATGCGGGAGTATTCTAATGGGTTTTTTTTTCTCTTTCTGATGAATTTTCCTTCTGACTGTTTTAGATGTTTGAAAACTCTTGTTTGCTGAAAAAAAAAGATTAGCAATACCATGTGTCCTGTTTGGTACCAGCCACAAGAGAAATGAAGAGTATCTTCAGGATTATTCTGGTGATGATATGTGGATTTTCCAGCATGATGGTAAACTGATAACTATGCAGTAACTCAGAGAAGGTGACGGTAAAATATTTGAAATGCAGCCACAAAACTAAAGCTCTGAGTCAGGATTTAGTTCAGAGGTTGAAGTCCATCATGATACATCGAAGTAATAAAGTTTCAACATTGGACTCATGCATTTTTTTGGATCTATTTGACAATGAAAGTCAAATAAAGAGTTATGAAATTGTTTTATTTTCTCAATGGAAGACGGGAATATGCCAAATAAAATCATAAATCTGTCAAATAAAATGCTGAAGCCCTCAAACCGTGATGCTAAACGATCATCAAACTTCTACATATGACTGTGCTCTTTGATATCTAAGGTCATGTTACTGAAGTTTCTCTTTTTGTTAAATGCTATATTACCTTCCTCATTTTGATTTTGTTTTATTTTATTTTATGTTTAAGCATGTACTAGGAAAAACATCATGTAGCAGAAACTACCAGAGCCATTCAGCCTTTAATATGTTTTTATTTGTTGTGATATTTTCTTTGATAGAAATGTAAAGAATACTTTATGTAATCACAACTAGCTTAAGAATACTTTCTTCAACAAATGTTTTACAGTAGCTTAAGTCATCAACAGGCTAAATCAATTTAGTTAACAAAAAATATCTAATTTAAAGACATATTTATCGTTATATTATGTTAGGATTGTATTTTTCCCCTGAAATATTTAATATACAAAGAATATTAAACTGTTGTCTCACAGAGTAAGTTACCTGTATTTTGAGCCACTAGATGGCAGAAAAATTTCTATCTGTGTTTGTTCTTATTTTAAGAGTAAGAGTTGAATTTTGTTAAACAAACATGACCAAATAGTTCTTCACAATCGTTTCATACGTCATTTTGTAGTTGTTTTATCTGCATCATTTATGATTTTTGTCCAATTCATATGTTTTCATTTCCTGTCTCTGACGTCATGGAGAACTTTACTATTATCTGTGGAAGATGCCATCAAAATACATGTATTTACTTTACTTTGCTGCATAAAAAAAATGCATTTGGCAAATGCCAGCAGAATTTATAGAGCATCACTTATTTTCTCAGGAAGACAATCAATAATATGATATATGCTGTACAAAATTATCTTTATCTTAATTTTCAATTTTACTTAAAAAAATCATATTTTACAAGATTTTACAAGCTGCTATGTCAGTCAAAAACATAGTAATATTAAGTTCAACTCTTACAGTTGTCCTGCTTCTGCAGGGTTTACATAGTTATTTCAAATTAAAAGTGACTCTACTTGGTGATTCGAGTTTATTTGTGTAGCAGATTTCAGCAAGAGGCAGTTCAAGATGTTTTACACCATAAAAACATAAACAAGCAATAAACATTACATTTTCTCAAATGTCATCATAAAAAAATAATCAAATATTAGAATAAAACCTAAAATTGATCAATGTTGCAGTTAACATGAATTAAAGGCTACTCTGAACAGGTGGCTTTTTTATTTTACTTCATGTTTTTTGCATTGATTTAAAGAAACTCTGTGTTTCGGCTGTTTTGCAATTTTCTGGAAGTTTGTTCCAGATTTGTGCTGCATAGAAGTTGAAAGCTGGTTTTCCATGTTTGGTTCTGGTTCTGATGCAGAGCAGAACCAGAACCAGAAGACCTGAGAGGTTCTGGGAGGTTGATACAACAACAACAGCAGACCTTTATTGAATTGTGATGCTAAATTGTTCCGTGATTTATAAACTAACAGCAGTATTTTAAAGTCTATTCTCTCAGTATAGGGACTGTAGAACTGGGTGATGAGCTCCATCCTTCTGGTTTAGTGAGAATTCTGAGGAGCTTCTTCATCTTTGACCTCCTCCCGGTACTTTTCATACAGGCTGACCCATTTTCACCCTCTTAATCCATCTGTTTCCAAGTACAAAGTCACATATTTTCACTCTAATTAGTTCATTGTCCAGATCCTTCTAGTTCTTCCCCCCAAAAAGCTTCAAACTCAGTTACAGTCTAATGAGCTTGAATAAGTGAAACTAGCAAGCACAAAGATAAACAGCAAATAGAGATCAGGAACAAGAGGGAGGAGCTGCATTCTTTGTGATTATCATGGACGTCGGAACATCCAGCTTCGGACAAATTTGTTGGGGCTTCAAATATAAATGTGTACAAATCTTGTAAGAAATTCACATGTTATAGCATTAAATCACACTGACATTTTCAAACTTTCAACATGAGTACTGAACTTGTCTCACTGAGAAAAGTTCAGTGAAAAGAAATAATTTTTTAGCAAAGTAACCAATAGCACGATTGCTTAAATCTCAATCAGCCTCTTTATAGGGGCAGTATTAGATGTTTTTCACATAATATTATGCCATTTTCTGGCATAACGAAGTTACCTTCACTTGTTAGGAAAATGCTGTACACCAAAAGGACTTGAAAGAAATTTGATTTCAATTTAACAACTTGAAATTGGGCCTCTATCTCTTTAAGAAACTCCTGCTCTTTCTGAAACTTCCTTCAGGAAGTCATCACAACATGGTTCCTCTACTAACCCTTTATCAACAATGTTTCACTGAGAAGTAGCTGCTGAAATGAACTCAACTAATTGCTGATGCTAGTCTGAAGGAGCTGAGTGAAGGAGTTGAGCAACACTCTCTCACTCAGCAACACTCCAGGTATGTTTTTGATGAGGGAATGACATCATAGCATGATATAAAGTTCAAAAAAGTTGATTTTTCATAAAACAAATATAATTTGGGAAAGACTAAATCAGTTATTAGAGCTTTTAATTTGATCACGTCAAAAACATATTTACTTCATTTGCTTGATTGAGGATCCATGAGGTCACTAAAGAGGTGTTTGAGAATTTTATGTAAAATGTGTAAAATTAAGGGATGTGTTCAACTTTACATGAACAGCAAATGAGACTAACAAATGCATAGGTATCATTAGGTTATGATGCTTTATTTCTATCAAATTTGGGACACATTTACCTGTGCTTTTAAATGGATGTGTGGCATCCCTGCTTTAAAAAATAACTGCACATATCTTATAATGTGAAGACAAAACAAATCGGCATAAATTTTAAGCAAATCTTTTCAGTTTTGTTCTCCAGTAGAAGACACTGCTTCATTTCTCTCCTCTCCACTTCCTCACCAAGCAACGGTGGCACTTTTACTCCAACTCTGTGGCTGAATCTGCAGTTTAAGCTTTGGATGCTAACTCTGCAGATCAATGAGAACCTTTGCCTATTAGTCATAGCGGCCCTATTAGCATCTGCTATTAGCATCTTGTCATCAATACCATTGATTGACCAGCTCTGGCCCGAGGACGCAGCGCGACTCAGAGGAGGAAGAGGACATTAATCTGATCCGAAAGGCCACATCAGTCAGATCTGATATTAGACACGACAGCTGATGTTTTACAGTCTGATAATAAATCTGCAGCAGATTTAAGTGATAAACGAGGGTGCTGCTGCAATTATAAGTCAAGTAAATAAAGTGATTTTTTTGGTTGGCAGTGTTAAAGACAGTAAATGAATCAAGAAATTGACAGAAACAAGTGCATGTTAGCATTTTTTTATTTACTTTCCTCATTCAGTCTGTCTACACAAACATGGTATGAAAAAGTTAAGATGTTCTTATAATTGGTGTTTTACTTCCAGGTAATATTTCTTCACAAATCATAACTTTTCTGCTCTACAAGAATCCAAGATCCAGTTTATTTATGAAGCACATTTAAAAACACGCAAGCTTGCCAAAGTGTTGCACACATTAATAAGAAATAAATCAAACAAAAGCAAATAAAAACACATAGGTCCAGCAGACGTTTAGAGCAGAAGCAACAGAAGAGCAAATCAACATGACTAATCGAAGGCAAAGGAAAGAGACTTAAAAACCAACTGGAAGTGAAGATCTGTGTTTAAAGAAAGTTTTGCAGCCATAAAGTAAAAGGCTGGATCTCCTCTAAACTTTCGCCTTGTGTTTAGGACCAAAGGAAGCAGCTGATCGGCTCCAGGTCCAAGGAGAAAGACCATGCAAACTTTTATAAGCTATCAGTAACATTTTAAAATGAATTCTGTCCTGCACAGGGAGCCACTGAGGAGAAGCAGGACAGGACAGATCATGTCTCGGTCCATCAGTCAGGAGGCCGCAGTGAAAACATGGAGCTGGGAATCTTCCTGAGACTGAGGACCTGAACAAAGTGAATGCAGGAGAACAGCAACGACTCATCCAGGAGGTCACAGCTAACCCAGAGCAACTCCTAACAGTCTGCAGACCCCACTTGTCTCTGTTAAGGTCAGAGTAAATAGAGATGAAATAGACAAAATGAGAAAATAAAGCAACTGGGCAAAAGTAGCTAAAACAAATTGTGTTTCCATTGACAACATAATTGTGGAATTGGAATAAAGAAAATAAATGTGCTTAATGCAAACATTGGAATTTTAAAAAACCCTCACAATTATTAAGTTTTTGCACTAGAATGAGATGGTTTTTCAGTCTCATCAAAATGAATATTTTGCTAAAAAATTAAAGTGTATTTATCATTGAGAAGGTGTATGTGCACTAATATTAACATAAAAGTAATCATTTCTCAATAATGATGAAGGGTACTTCTTCCATTGGCAGATTATTTTACTTATTACAAGACACTTCTCCAATATTGCCAATGGAACAAATACTTTTTCAGCAATATTACGAATTTAATACAAGCTCCTATTTCTTGCTGATAGTTACTTGTAAGTTAGTTTCATCTTATTTCAAGCGTACTAAGATAGAAACCAGACCAAAAGTACTGGGGATGATGTTGTGTTTTTACAATGCACTCTGTTCCCAACCCTAATCGTAACCCATAAACACCACTTCTTGCTCACAACATAGTGTTTGTTGACAAAATGGACCTTAAAATGTATTAAATACAAGGACACACACACAGAGTGTGTAAGGTCCATGCAGCATATTTCTGCTGCTTCTCTGAAAGGAAGCCTATCTGCAGGGAGCAGAGGCCAGTGGAGACTCTTCTGAGTTCCTGTCATTTCAGAGGATATTACATTTTCTCTAATCTGAATTTATGGGGACTAAGTTTAACCCTGATGACCTCATGCTGACCTTCTAAGGCAGGACCCAGCTCTGAAACTTTACCTGTTTTAAGCCGTACAATATGACTGTAAACAGATTTATGTTGTTATTAAAAACAGACACACAGACTCATGCACACACACATTGCAGTTCCTGGAGAACTGCTGTGTCGACGAATGAAAGCTCGGCGCCCACTTCAGCTTCTACACAGCAGGACGGTGTGAACGCGACGATTCAGTTGCTCCAACGGTCATTGCTCTGTTTGCACGCATTTTATGGCTTCCACTTCATGCAAATGTTGTAGTCTCACTTCTCTCTAGACTTCTTTTATCCAGTTACCCTGCTATTGCAAAAGTTTAAAAGAACAAACACAAAAACATTTTTTATTATTTTTTCAGGTTATCAGAAAACCTGAGGTTACGCCAGTCATGCCCAAACATAATTTGACTCCCGAAATATATATACTTTCGTTTTTTCAAGAAAAAATGTTCTTTGGTTACAGAAGCTCATAAAATCATAGAGTGCACAGACCATCTTATCAGAAACACTATTAATGATTATCTGATAGGTTTAGATTAAATGTCAAAAATATTTCCCCCCATATTTGCTAAAACTGTTACCATGTTGTGACAGTGTAATATGAGACAAATAATCAGTGAAAAGAAAAAAAAACTCCTCCCCCACCTCCCAGTGCTACTGTTACCAAAAACAACCAATCAGAGCCAGGAGGAGGGGCTTAGCGCTGTCAATCAATGCTGTTTCTCTGCATTGATTGATAGCAGTCAATGCAGAGATTGATTGCTGTCAATCCAAGTCAAAGATAAAAATTGCCCATCATGTTCATATCTATGCAATCAGATGTAAACAGAGCTGATGTCCAGAATTATAAGCAACATCTATAAGAGTTTTGGGTAAAACTGTCAGGAGGCTGCACTGCTTCTTGCATGAAATTGTGAAAAACTAAGTATTTCAGAAAACCTCTAGAATTTCATTTACACACAATATACTTACATAATGCTTAGATTTAAAGAGGTTGCACTATGAATTAGGGCATCCATTTTAGTATTTCTTGGAAATTGTTTGCCTTTTGTCATTTTCATTTTCCATAAAAATCACATATCGTTCCCTTCTTCTTCCTTTTATTACCTCGATTACAGAATCATTCTTCAATCTTTCAGAGACATGACAAGAATCTTTTCACTTAGGTCACAAAACTGACACATGCCCACTCAATGGTTCACACAGGCCTGCCGTGAAACTCACCAAAACCAGAGGTGGAGAGATGAAAGTGCAGAATTGTGTTGCACAAAGGAGGAAATAATAACAGAAGGGAAAGAATGGCACTCACAGCTTGGCATTCAAACAGAGGATTTCCTCTCCGTTCCTTGTCTTCCCTCCGCTCTTTCTGTTTACCCACGGCTCATATGTGGGTCTCGTACGCGGAGCGGGTTAATGACCATCTCATCACAGTCTGAACCTGAAAACTTGGAATCTGAAGTTTCCCCGCCACATCCTCCTGTGGAAGTGAGTTGGTCTCTTCAGAGCTCGAAAACTTCCAAGACTCCCCAAGACGCCACTAAAGGCGAAACGAGATTTCAGCAGCAGAAGGGATGAGGATATTAAACTTCAAAGACATTTTTTGGGCTTACTGAACAATATCCAAGTATTATTCACAGTTTTAATATGTTGTTGAGTCAGCAGACTGTCTTCCTGTGGCATTTCAACAAAAAAAAAAAAAGGTGATGAATGTCTCTGGCCAAATATTTGCTCCCTATAGGGGAAGTTCATGAAACACTTAAGACACTATCACAGTCAGCAGGCCTGGGAGAAAACACGTTGTTTTCTTACGTTTGCTGCACTTCTCCTTCCAGCCTCATAACAGACAAAACATGATGAACCGGTTTTATCTAAATGTTCTGCAGCAAACTCAGCAAAAATAATTACATTGTCACTTTTACCTTGTACTTAAAGCTGCAGGGTCTAACCTTTACAAAAATATGTTTTTACATATTTGTTAAAAGTGTCACTATGTCATGATATCAGCTGCGTTTCCACTGACTGTGCAATTTGACATTTTGAAATTCACTTTGCTTAATGGACAAAACACTAATTTTGAAAAATCTTGTTTTTGGATAGAATGTTTTGGTGCTGAGATGAGGTGTGGGGGTTTTTTGTCTCCAATGTTAAAATTGGTTTATATCGCAAAATTTGCATCACGAGTCACAGTGGGATGTTGCCACTGGAGAAAACCATGAAGAAGAAGATGACAGGAAGTAGTTGGATGATGATGTAGCTGCATGGTTTTTTAATAGATTTATCATGAACAAATATATTTATCTGTGATTTTAATTGTGTTTCTTAATTAATGGAAACACTGCAATGGTGAAATTGTGCTGTTTTAACTTTAGCAGAAAGTAGACAAGGTTTTGCACACGTTTGTAATGGAAATAAAGCTAACTTAAACCTAACGTCAATGTCAAATTTGACAGCATATCCATAACGAGAAGGCAATGAAGTTTGATTATTTGTCTCATATTATACTGTCACAACATAGTGATAATTTCATATAAAAAACCTTTTTTTTAATAAAAGTTACATACTGCAGCTTTAAGCCTTAATGAAGGTCATAAACTAACCCAATAGCCACTCATTTATGATTTCATATTTAAGATATTCATTTAACAAAAATGTATGAGCACATTTTGAAATGCCTTATCAATAAGAGGTGCTGCCCATGCACAGGGAGAACAAGCTAAGATGCACTGACTGGTCTATTTGTGTACAGACACCTGGACCTAGCTCCACCTTCGAGGACGAAGCTATAGATGCAGCTTCCAAGCTTCTTAGTTTCCTCCTCATAGAGACCTACCCCATGACTCTTCCTCTTGGCTCCTTAAGACTAGTCAGCAGCAATTAGCAAACACCTGGTGGACCTGAGTATCTGCTAAGCTCATTATAGGAGCTGCTTCTCAGTGAAGTGCTGGGCAAATGTTGTTAAAGTGCTAACAGAAGAGGGATGATATCCTGAATGTGGAGTTTCATAGAAAAAACAAAAAACAAACAAACAAAAAAAACAGTCTCTGTCTTTTTAAAGAGACAAAGACCCAATTTCAAGGTGTTCAATTACAAAGTAAAATTTCTGTTAAGTCATATTTACATAGATAGTATTTTTTAACAACTGATGGTAACATAGTTATTGTATTGCCAAGTATAAGATGCCACTGTGCTTGGAAAACACATGCTGCCCCTTTTAGTCTCCAGCCAGCAGTCAGATATGTTATAAATAAACTTTAAATTACCCGTTTTCGTTACTTACGTGCTTTTGTTTGGTATAAATCATATCCTTCTTAGGTAGACGTACAGTGTAACCCTTGTGGAATCCAAGGCAGCTCTCTATAGATTTATTGTTTTCAGAAGAAGACAAAAAAAAGAGCTAATAGTAATAACAGGAGCTGCAGAGCGCAGCACTTGGCAGAGCCTCGAGGGACTGTTGTTCAGTTTGAGCGTTTCTCTTTTATCGTTGTGTGTCTGTGTGGAAGCGAATGCAGCTTCAGGGTCGGTGTGCAGGGTCAGAATGCTGGCGAGGTACTTTCACCGACTTTCAGAGACTTGCCAATCAATAACGACTCTAAATGGGGACAGAAATACCTGCACACAGCACTTCACTCCCGCTGCTGGATCCTTTTTAAGAAAGGAAGCATTTTGCTGAATAGATTGTGTAGATGTTGCCCACACGGAACTAAAGGGAAGTGGATGCAGAATGCCACTCGAGGCCTTCCACAGGCTTAATAGGCAATTAGCCTGGAGAAAAAAAAATGTGATCATAAATGCACATCTAAAAAAAAAAACAACACACACACACACAAGCAGTCCCTGTTGGAGGAAACGACTGCTGTTCTGGAAGGGCCTCAGTAGTTAGTTAGAGAGCTTTATGGAGAGTCGGGTTTTCCACAGCTCAGCCTGGAGAATCTGTAAACAGGACCACTGAGGAAATGGCTTCCTGCTTTGCTTTGGAGAAATGAACATTTATGATCAGAGGGAAAAGCAGAACATTTAATATACAACACATTTATGCAATTTTTTGGAAAGTACCCAAGTTGATACGAATGAGTGGAATGGAACAAAGTAAATGAGCAGCACCTAAAAAGATTAATATTAATTCATGTAACTAGTATTTCTAATAAAATAGTGATACTTTATCTAGGCTTGGAGTTGAATAATTGAAACTGTATTTTATTTATCTGTATATTTATGCATGTGTTTACCTGTAACAAGGTGGTCCTTTGTGGTGCAGACAAATGCCGAGGCAGTAAAGGTTTATTCATCACTACAACAAACCAAACATACAACCGCAGCTTTAAATAGTCTCAGCTGAACTAATCATCAAATTCACCTGAGAACTGGTGAAGTCCCCTTCAATTCACAGGGAACTTCACCAGTTCACAAAGACATTTACTGAATACGTCCTATTTACTTTTTATACATATTTTATGTTTTATCCTTACAGCAGAAGCGCCTTTATGAAACACCACAAATAACCTTCCCCCACTTCTCCATGGCCTCCCTCAGAACATATAAATGGCATCTGGACCCCCAGGGAAGTATTTGTCCAAACACAGACAGGCGAGTCATTCTTAGCACCTCCACTTCAATTTTGCATCCACACTTAACAGATTCCACAAAAATAAATAAATAAACAAAAACATTTGCTTAAGATTTACTAACCAGCAGCTCTTTGCTCTGAGTAACAGTTATCCTCTCCTCCACCTCGCTGACAAGCAGCTGTGCAGAACCTGCATCAAAACGCTACATGCTAATTATTAAAACATTCAATAAATATTCCATGGATACTTAAAACAGTAAAGTGCCAAATCAAGTGCAACTTATAGTTTTAATAAATTGCTGAAGTAAAAATAGTCCTATTAATGAAGAACTCTTCATTACACCACTCTTTGTTTTTATTTTCATTTTTTTTAGCTGAATTTCATTTTAAAGCCCAAATGTTGATTGTGGATGAGAGGTGTTCAACGTTTGTTGGAATGTATGTTTTCTAAGTTTCATTTAGGAAAAAAGTCAATAAATTGTAAACAAAAATGGACTAAACAAACTGTTTGGTTTCTGTATAAATGTTACCTCACTCTGAAGACACCCTGACCATGAAACATGATGAAGGCAGCATCATGCTGTGGGGAGACTGTGATCAGCAGGACAGAGTTGAATACAATCCTCACTGGAGGCCTGAAAAACTTGATTTGGAAGGAAGCTCTAGACATGAACTCTAAACCAGATCTGAAATGAAATGTGTTAGGATGGCCCAGTCAAAGTCCTGATTACAGTCCAATTAAGAATATGTGGCAAAACAAAATGTCAGTCCAAAGTGACTCTGTTCAGTCTGAATGAGCTTGAGTTTGAAATAGGAAATGAGTGAAATGTCCAGAACTGGTCGAGACAAAACCCCAAAGATGAGGCTTGAATTATTTTCTAAAAATTTAACTTTTCTTCTTACTCATATTTAAAATGTCTTTATTGAGAAGAAAGTGGAACCAAAGTCAAATTCCTTTTTGTGTGGCTAAACGTGAATAAACGGTTCCAATTTTTACTCCTGAATACAGAAGAAGATTAGTGGGGAAAAAAAATCTGACTTTTTTCGCAGAATTAATGACATTTATCTTGGAATTCTGACTTTTAATCTTAGAAGATTAAAGTCAAAATCCTGAGGGAAAAAAGACAACATTTTGAGATTAAAATCAAAATTCTGAGATTGATTTTTTTTTTTTCTTTCCAGATTTAGAACATCACGCATCATATTTCTTCCATAACACCAACATGCACTTTTCAGTGTTTGTGAATGACAAAGAATCCCAAACAACAAAGAAGGTAGAAACGGGGCAAAATGTGAAATAAATAAATAAATAAATAAATAAATAAATAAATAAATAAATAAATAAATAAATATCCAAGGGGAGTGAACACTTTTGTAAGGCGTTGCAGAGCTGATCTTTTTTGCTGACCTCAGCACTGGTACTTTAGCACCCCCTGCTGGTGACGGCCGACACCATGATTAGTTTTGCCTTTCTGAACAGTTACAAAAAAAAGAATGCCACAGCTAAAAAAGTTTTTCAGTAGTTGAATAAACTCTCTTCTCCCTCCCGTCCTCTCTCCTCTCTCTCAGAGATTAAATACGGTTAGCGTCTGGAAGCTGCTCCATCCTGCTCCTGGTCCTGGTTCTGGTTCTGGTTCTTTCAGAGACTCGTCGAGGTTTATTTTGGGGACAAAGATCAGAAGTGTGTTGACCCGCAGCAAATTAACTCCGCATTTGTGTGTGTGCGTGTCTCGGTGTGTGTGTATGTGTGCGCGCGCGTTGCCTCCAGGGGATTTGCGTCCATGCCTGCGGGGACGTGGACAGCTTGCGGATGGATTGATGGCGTGACGTCACCTCTCCCAGAGGGCAGGATTAAGTCAGGAGGGACAGAGACAGCGCTCCGGTAATCTCCCCGGTGATACACGGGGGAAGCGGACACGGTCGGAACCGTGGGTACCGAGTGACCCCTCCAACCCCCCGCCCCAGCCCACCGTGTCCCCCCTCCTCAGGGAAAGCTCCCAGCATGAAGGGTCCAATGCAAGCTCCGCGGGAAGGCGACGCGCCCCCGGACAGGTGAAGGCAGCAGCAGGTAAGCTGCAGAGCCGCGCAGGGTGAGCTCGTTGGCGGAGGATTTACCTCGGCAAGGTGTTCACAGGCTGCAGCGATTGTCTGTCAACAACTGCTGCTAGTACTGCTCCTGTGTGTGTTTGTTTGTATGTGTGCGTGTGTGTGTGGGGGTGTGTGTGTGTGTGTGTGTGTGTGTGTGAGAGAGAGAGAGAGAGAGAGAGCTGCAGTGGAAAGATTGGGACATTTTTCTTTTTTTAGCATAAAATTGTAATGAAATGAGCTTTTCAACAGCGTTAATGTTCACGCATTCATGCAAACAGAGGAGGATGCAAGTTAAACCGAACTGGCTCAAGTGTTTTACTGTAAAGCTGACAGATTTATTGGAACCCCGAGGAAAAAAAAAACCCAAATGTGTATAAAGCCTTCAAATTCACCTGGTAGAACAGCAGCTTAGACTCCAAGGTAAGTAGTGCAACCACAGATGGACTCAGAGAAGAAGAAAAGCTCATTTTATGTCCAATTAACCATTCCTCTTCTCATGATTCTCCTCAAAGTCCCGGTGAGAAGATCCGTTTTTTTCTGTCAGAGGTTACAGCAGTTTTACTCAGAATCCCAGAGAGTCCATGGTTTCATCTAGCAGAGGTTCTGCAGGCTTTACCATCCAAAGAGTCAACATAAAGACGAGGAGGAATAGATTTAGAAACTAAGTTAAACCTGCCATTTAGTGCTGTAACTGTATTTAAATAAATTATTTGGTTATTATTATTTTTCTTTTTTTCATTTTTGGCCAAAGTTATTAAGATCTCTTTTGGAGTGTCCACTTGCGGTTCCGATTGCTGCTGGTTGCAGACCCCTCTTCAGGTGACGGCGGCCCACAGCACCACACATCCTCCACCGGGTTTAACAGGCAGCATCAGAATTGATCCACATCCTTTAATGCCAAACCTGGACTGATTGATGAAAACATCCATTTCAGTCTCATCTAGACTAAGTTCATATTTGTGGTTACAGTTCTTAATGTTATGAACATCTTGCTAACTCCATGTTTATGTTTTTGATGCTTGGAAAGAAGATACTTTTTTTCTAATGTCACATAGTTTTTTATGTTGATACAGTCGTGTGGTTGTACTTTGTTATCCTGGCACGTTATGTTATGAAGTCTTCACCACTCAGCTCCTTCAGACTGAATGCTGTCCTCTGTTTTCTTTCATGTTTCTCACAGCAGCAAAGAGAAACGAAGCTCTGCATAACACCACATTTCTGCTGCAGTCCTGAAATGATAGAAATTAAACAATAAATGGTAAAAATACTTATGTTATATGCATTTTAAATGACACTCAGCTGTCTTTTTGTATCACTTGTTATAAAACACAAAACACACAAAGTGAATAAGAGATGCACCAGTCAGGTTTTTCCTGGTTAATACAAATGTTTATGTTTCCTTTCAGGTCTGATGTTTGGACAGATTCCCATTTGTTTCTATTTTCAAGGACTTTTAACTCATAAAAGTGAAACAAATATGCTGCTTATTCTTTGGCTGACAGAACTGTTTTGAATCCAGCAGGCAACGAAAGAATTACATCTTTGTCATTTACCATTAAAATCAGATTTTCATTAAGTTCCAAAAAAAACTGAATCAAAGTAAATACAAACAGGTCCAATTCATTTAATAACAGAGGAAAAATTGATCATTTTATCAATTAATAGATTTGATCAGTCAAACACCAATCGGAGTTCATTTATCCAAAATCAGAAATCAAGATTCATATGAAAATACATATTGTCACCTTCCTAAGATAATGGCTGAAGTTTTTTTTTGTTTGTTTGTGTTTTACCAAAAGAGGTTTTTTTTTTACCAAATTATCTTTCGTCAAAAAGTGAAGATTTTTGAAAAGAAGAAGAAGAAGAAGAAGAAGAAGAAGAAGAAGAAGAAGAAGAAGAAGAAGAAGAAGGAAAAACAAACACTTTTGGCAAAAAATGACTTAGGCCATTATTCTTGGAAGGTGTCGTCTGGTTTTTCATTAAGATGATAAAATTCAAAATCTGGGGATGTTGATCACTTTACTGCCATTTTCAGCTGTCCTCCCTCTTTAGGCGTGGAATACTTGGGTTTTTTTTGCTTCTTCCATGACAATGAGGAGAAAAGGAGGGAATAAAAGACTGACTTCTCACGCCGTAGCTACATTTCCTATATGCATCTCTGAGCATTTATGGTTTTGCTCTCACCTACTTGGCAGTTTCCTCTAAATAACCAGAAAACCCGCAGGCAAATTTGCTGAGGTCCTGTTACTTTTACCGCTACCGGTTTTTAATTCACGCAAGCAGTCTTTAATTTGCGGGTCTGGGCCCAATGCCCTGTAATAACCAGAGCGCCCTTATTCTCCTGCAGATGCGCTGAGATCAGAGAAGGAAGAGCGCCTGCTTTCCCCCCCCCCTTTTTTTCCTTTGTTGGGTGAATTCAGCCGCAGAAACTCTGAATGAGAACAAAAGAAGTGAAAAGAAAGTTTTGAAAGCGTGCAGGTATGCAGTGGTGGCGGTACGTGCGTGCGTGCGTGCGTGTGTGTGTGTGTGTGTGTGAGGGCGGTGCGCTGACACAGCCTGAGAGAGACAGCAGAGGCTGAACCCCAGAGAGGGAGCGACATCAGTGCGGGGCAGGCTGGGAATTATGCGACGCGGATGCGTCCAGTCCTGTGTCCGCGCAGCAGAGAGACACCGCGGCGCGTCTTTACGCTCAGAGGCCGCCTCGTCCTCACCACCTCACCGCCGTTCTCTCTTCTTTCTCCCACTCCAGTCTCACCTGCGAAGCCCCGACGGAGGACCGCGGAGCTCCTCGGCGCTGAGCGACTCACGGATGCTCCGGTTAGCCATGAAGACGCGCGGGGCGCAGTAACTCCTCGCCGACATAGAGCTACGCGACCATCACCATGACCCTTTAAAGTCCAGCCGTCCATCTCCAAGCAGAAGAGGAGACGAACAGAGAGGCCTTTTTTAAAAATATATTTTATTTTATTTTTTTGCTCCCTTCAGTCCGCAGATGGACCGAGTGCCCTTGGCACTGGCCGCTAAGATGCGCTGGATCACACTGATGCTTGCGGGCTTGACTTTCTGGGGGAAACTTTCTATTTCTAACTGTTTCGACTACGAGGAGCCCGGATTTGATTATTATGAAGAGGAAAAAGTGGAGAGCATCGACTACAAGGACCCGTGCAAAGCTGGTGAGTCAATTTTCCAACTTTGATTCGTTTTTTTTTTTTTTAAACGTTTCAGTGATGACATGAATAATTATCCTCTGCGTGTGGGCACAGTGATCCTCTCACACATCTGGCTCTTATCAGGCACGTGTATGTGTGCATGAGCAATGACAGCCCGCGTGCGTCTGTGCGCTCGTGCCCAGATGATCCTTTTCAAGCAGTTTTTCGTGGCGGGATGAGTCCCGCAGCCAGCAGGTCCTGCTGCGGGGCCCCGCCGCGGATCAGCCTCGAGGCGCGCTGCTTGTGACTCTCGCCGCTCTCAGATCAGATCAGAAGCCAAAGTCATGCTGCGTTCTGAGACGTGGTCGGGGAAAGCGGCTCCAGAGCGGTTTCGGCGTGTGTGCAGATGAGAAACAGCTGGAATCCAGTGTAGCATCAGGCGCTGCTGTCTTCCTCACTTTAACTCTTGAACAAATTATGCGAAAAATAATTTAGCGGCAGACTTGGAGCAACTTTGAGTAAAGCATGTTTGATGGAAAGCCGCCATGGAAGAGGTTTATGTGAACATAAAATAATTAAGCCGTCACCAGGTTCAGTTCATTTTCAGTGGAACCTTGCTCCCTTTTTAAGCAGAGCTGCGCTGTTACAAAACGAATTTTAAAGTTTCCACGATGTTTTACCGATCCACTATTTCACTTCCGATACCGATACAGATTTCTGAAGATTAGTATTGCTGATACAGATCCATTACAGAAAATAAATAAAAAAAACTGTGCTGAATTGACTTAAAACGTTTGTTTCTTTTACACACAGACATGTACTTAATTTTTTGAAAGCTCTGCACCAGTACACACTTAAATTCACCAATAGCTCCACAAGCTTGGTCAAACCTGTAAAAACAACACAATTTGTTAAGTAAGTTCAATTAGGAGTAGAACAGCCAATGTAAAATAAGTAATAAATAAACTTAAACTGACAATAACAATAGGTTGGCTACGTTGGTCAAACCTGTAAAAATAAACTGCAACAAACCATCTTTCAAATGATTCAGAAAGTGCAATTAGGGTTTCTAAATGTAATTTCAAATAAATAATAAAGCATGATGTCACTCAGAGCACAAAGCATAGAATTAGACTAAATAGTTATAGCCTTATGGATCAGGTACACTGTCATCAATACCTGATCTAAAATTATGTTCAATATCTGCACTGATGTGGATGTGAAAATCAGATCAAAGCATCTAAGTAGAGATGCTTATGCTACACCATTTTACAACACGTAAAAACAAATAAAAATTGATTTTCTCCTTCAAATTGTATGGTAATAAAGTAACTCTTATCATATGAAAGCAACAAGAAAAAAATAGAAAAGGATGATTTACTTATTAAAGGGACAGTATTATGTAAAATTGACTCTTTTGGGGTTTACATCATGTGAGCCACGGGTGGCTCACATGATGATGTTATTCCCTCATCAAAAACACACTTGAAGTGTTGCTTTGATTCTTTCATGCATGTTTGAGAAATCCTCTAATCTCTCATGGCAACCACTGAGATGTGTAAAACTCCTGGGTAAGCCTAACTCTGCCTTCTAGGACAAAGTTGCAGTTTCCAAGTTTCCTAGTTTCCACTTCGTATAGCAGCCCTCCCCCCTGACTCCTCCACTCAGCTCCTTCAGACTAGCCAGCAGCAATTAGCAAACACCTGGAGGAACTGCATTTGTTGAGCTCGTTATAGGAGCTGCTACTCAGTGCAATGCTGGTAAAAACATTGTTAAAGGGTTAAAAAAGAAAAAACCATGTGATGACTTCCTGGAGGTAAAGTTTTAGAAAGAGCAGGAGTTTTTAAAGAGATAGAAACCTAATTTTAAGGCTTTATATTTCAAAGTAAAAATTCTTTAAAGTCATATTTGATAGCTGAAGATGACGTAGTTACTTGATTGTGGCATAAAATGGCACTATGTGCCTAGAGAACATATTGTACGGCTCCTTTAATAATAATTTGGGTGATGATTAAATCTAAATCTTGAAAGGGTTCTTGTGAAAAGGTGAACGTTTATCATCTGTTATAGAATAACAGATGATAAACAGTGATTGCCATCTGAAGTCCAGATTTATGTATTTTGAACCTGTATGTGTGATTTAGTGGTTTGGTCATGTTTTCTGTAATGACACAAACATGAACTCCACCCAGAGTGATGACCATCTGTGAGTTGATCCCCATGCATTCCCCTCATACCAAGTATACAGAGCTCACAGCCCTCTCTGTGTGTGTTTTGATGTGTAAATTGCACAGATCTGTGTAGAAGTGATTTCTTCTTGCCACTCCGTGGCTTTATGCTGCACTAAAAACATACACTTTGTGTTGTGTGAGTGTGTCTGGATGGAAGCCCAGCAGGTCCACATGGGTTTGACTCCCTGTGCGAGTTCTGTAGGTTAAAATAACCGAGTGAAATGCAAGTGACCAATGTGTTTATTTGCAGAAAATGTACATGACATAATAAATTTATTATACTCACTGTGTCTAGATTCACTCCAGAAAACTGAAAATAGTCGAGCGACTATCTGATTTCCTGGAGTTAAAAATTCCATGTTTGCCTTGGATATTAACATCAAACTGTTTCATTTAGTTCTATTCACAATAATTTCTTGGCTGTAGGTAAAGCAAAGTTTATTAAAGTGTATTAAATGCAGTGATTTCATGTTCCTGGATATGAAATTCTTCAAACTTGGTTAGCATATGATTCAGAGATAAAGACAGTTATGTTCTTATTACAACAGAACAAACTTTTGATTGGACTGCAGTGAAGAAAAATCATCTGTTGATTGTTACTGGTTGATTTTCAGCTTGATTGGCGACAACAATCATCTTGATTTCCCTTTCAATGGCAGACTACTTAGAGTTAATTACCTTGCTCAGAGACACATCAGAATGAGGCAGGAGGAACCCACAATGTTCAGATTTCAGCTCGTTCCAGTGATCCCCAGGCAGGAAGTCATCACCACATGGCTCCTCTATTGACCCTTTAACAATGTTTTTTTTTTTTTTTTTTTACCAGCGTTGCTCTGAGAAGTCGCTCCAATAATGAGCTCAGTTGATGCACTGTTCCACCAAGTGTTTGCTAATTGCTGCTGGCTAGTCTGAAGGAGCTGAGTGAAGAAGTCGTAGAGGAGGGCCACTCCTTGAGGCGGAAGCTCAGAAACTGCAGCTCCATAGAGGAATTGCGCCTCGAAGGCAGTGCTAGATCCCACAAATGAGTTTGCACAGCTGAATGGTTGCCATGGGGATTAAAGGATTTCTCAAACATAAATGAATGAATCAAGGCAACACTCCAGGTGTGTTTTTGTTGAGGGAATAATATTATAACACGAGGTGAGGCTCAAAAAAAGTTGATTTTGCATTATACTGTCCCTTTAAGTTATTGTGTAACCCTCTGTACCTCTGAAGACAAACACATCTTAGAATTTTAATGATTTTATAATCTTGCAAATGCAAAATAAAGTGTAATCTTCCCTCTTGCACACACTTTTGTAACTTTTTTTCCCGGGCGCAGCTTGGAAGACCTTTAAGCTCAACTCATTCCAGGCCTGACCCTGTGGCATCGTCGTCGGAGCGGTTGGTATTCCGCCTCCTGTTTTTGCTGGGAAAACACAAGGGGGGTTGAGGAGGTTGGGGGGGAGTGTATTTGGCTGTCTGCTTATCTCCTCCGAGTCCCGCGCTGGCAGACAGGGGAACGCGCACTTCCACGTCCTTTGTGAAGCCATTTCCCCACGCGAGCACTCCAACCCCAGCTCGCCCGCGCGCTGGATACGCACGCAGGCAAAGCTCCCTCCATTCACCCTCGCTTATCTCTTCCTGGTTGTCTGCATCCTGCCGCTCAGCTGGAGATGACACACACGCGTGCACGCAAACACACACGCTTGCACGCGCACGTGCTCCTTCTTTTACTCAAGAGTCATTCATACTTCCTTCCAAATCACTGTTCTCATTAAATGCTCACACACACTCGAGTGCAGGCTAAACAAACTTAAGTGTCCAAACGCTGAAAGCTGTTTCTTCAGGAGGGATCCAAGAAAACAAATACCTTTCCTCTTTTTTTCCCCCCAAAGACAACAGCAGTAATCACAGAAGGACACAATGACACTCTGTGGGTTTTCAGATTTTTTTTGTGTGTATTAGAATTGACTTACGTCTCTATGCTGCTGAGACAACAATTCTGGTTTTCCTGAACCGTTTACTTTAATGTGCCTCTAGATAAGTGACATTGCTCAACTGATTTATGTTTGCTGTATAAAAATGTCCCTTTTCCACATGTCCCCAGTTTATCTGCACCTGTTCAGGATCCAGTTTGAGGATTTGTAAGCACAAGTTCCTTCTGTCCACAAACTGTCCAGGCTTAATGTGGCGCCATGCATCTCTTCTGTTCTCCTTTACATGTTCTTGTGCATGTTGCCTGAAAACAAGATGTATTTTAATGTCGTGGTTTGTTTTTTCCCGGTTTTGTTTTTGTCTTATGCATCGGGAAGAAAGGTGGAAAATGTTAGGAGTTATTGTTTACTCTGGAGTCACTTTCTCATTTTTTTTTTATTTTACACAATGATCACTCTACCATCCAAGGATGAACGTTTAATTATCTGTCCACAGTTATTAAGTGCTGGTCATCTAATTATTACCTAAAACAATTAGAAAATAAGGCCAATCCTGGAATTGTAAACCTCTCCAAGGATTCGTCATGCTGGGTTGAGTGAGTTCACATCAATGCTGCATGTCTGCGTAGCATAGCATGAGCTCTTCATTGGAGATGCAGTTTTTAAGCCTCTGAGCTTCTGCTTCAAAAAGCAGCCCCTTCGCCCTCCCCTCCCCCACTCAGCTCCTTTAGACTAGCCAGCAGCAATTAGCAAACACCTGGTGGAACTGAGCATCTGCTATGCTCTTTATAAGAGCTACTGCTCATAGCAACGCTTGTAAAAATGTTGTTAAAGGGTTACTAGCCATGTTGTGATGATTTCCTGAAGATGGAGTTTCAGAAAGAGCAGCAGTTTTTAAAGAGACGGAGGCCCAATTTCAAAGCATTAAATTACAAAATTCAATTTCTTTTAAGTCTTATCTGTAACAACAGAAGGTGACTTGACTGTCCTTTAAAATGGCACTTTGTGGTTGGAGAATACATAATGAATGTTGCAAATTGTAGAGTAAATTTTGGAATGATTCAAAAAAGACAAAATTTGCAACCTGCATCAATCAGCATCATCTTTGGTTCAAGTTATTTTATTCACTTTTGTTTACAACTTTACTCCAATCTACCTCCTCTATTAAAAAACCCGCAGCACTGCTTTACCTTTACAGTCAGGTTTTCGCTACAGTTCGTATCTGAATACAAACAAAGTTTCCACCAATAAGCTTCTATGTTTTATAGTCCATAGGAGGAAAGAGATTGGAATGTGTGAAAGATGAAATTTGCAGGTCAGACCTCAATGAAAAGTGGAAATCCACATTAGCCAAGAAGAACCTGATTAGCACCAATATTGGTGTCTTCATAAATCTCATTAAGGAAAACAGAAAATGGACTACAATATGACATAACATATGTTCAATAATCCTCACAGCTGAATGTGAGAAGCAGCTGCCCCAGATGTGGATTTAGCTGAATTAAGGCAACTGAGAATGTGTTTTTCCTGCTGTTTGGAGGCTGATGTACACTGTAGCTGTTCATGTAATCATACACAGTGTGTGGGTGTGTATGTGTGTGTGAGGGAGTCTTGTTAAACTGTCCTATTGCTTGCATTATTATTTAGTTCTTTATTTTGTTGGTGAATGTGTCAGAAAAAAAAACAGCAAGATGGATTTAACTTCCTGTTTATTGGGTTTCCACATTTTTTAATTGTTAACAGTGTCTCACAGTTCAAAACCTTTGTTCCTCACACTGCAGCAAACTACAATGAGTTACCAGAAGACGCATTTATGTTTCTGTCTCTTCAGTCTGTCTGGTACAGTTTTGATTTTTATTTTATTTTATTTTTTAAAAGAAAACTTTTTTCCTTCTTTTCTGCACCTATTGAAGTGGATTTTACAGAGACAGTTTCAGATGTCTTTTTCTGCTCGTCTTTCTTTTAGCTCTTGTTGTTCTCTCATAAAATGGAGCTCCACAGTTGTGGAATAGCTTAAAATTTTCATCACCTCCTCGTCTGTTCGCCCCAGTTTTTGTGCCTGTTCATGCGCAGCGCTCTGAAATGGCACAATTTCCTTACTTTGGTGCCACAGAGAAAATTCAAAAATTCGCTTACATTTTACAGTTTGATTATATAACGTGACAGCAAACTGTGGCTACTGTTCCCTGCTTCCGCTCTTCCATGGTAGTGAGGAAGCTGCAGCAATGTGCGGGCTGCACTCTTTAATGTGTGTGTCTGTGAGAGAGCAACTGGTCTCACTCATGTCATATTAAACAGGATTTTCCCGGGCAGAGTGCTGTTGCCACTGAGCTTCCCAAGCCTTCCTCAGGATTCCCGCTCCAGCACAGATGCGGCGAGATCCGACTGTTTGTTCTGGAGCGGGAATTGTTCCGGCCCCTGTGAAGCCGTGAGTCAGCACTGCCAGCATTCTGCCCACCTGCCACGCATTGCTCAATTATTAAAGATGTGGGCGCTTTTGTCACCTCGCTATTCCTGCTGGTATTTATAGCAGCAGAAAATCATTCACCTAAATCCATCAGAGGCGAAGGAAAACCCGCTTCCTCTGCACAGCAAAACTCATTTTTATGTGGACTATAAAAGTAATGCAGCTTCACATGAGGAAGATATTTATTTATTTATTTTAAAAAAATTGATTTTGGTACATTTATTATTATCTTCTTTGGCCTTCTCATGCCTCATGTGTGTTTATGGAGTGATTATTCTGCATCAGTTTTAATCCAGATGAATAAAAACTAGAATATGTTGCATGTCTATGAACAGACTGCAGGCTCCACATGCCTCAGTTTTTAAGTCATTTCAGGTTTGACTCTGAGTTTTGTACATTTTCATGCTTTTTCTGCTCTGTCTCATTTCCATAATAAACTTTCAAACTTTGGATATGAGTAAACAACTGTATTTTTAAAGAGTCAGTATTGTTTAAAATAATTTTTTTAAGCTTTACATCATGTTGTAATGTTATTCCCCACATCAAAAAACATACCAGGAAAGTTGCCTTGATTCTTTCATGTATGTTTGGGAAATCCTTTAATCTCCCTCTCCAACCATTCAGACATGCTAAATGTTTGGGTGGAACTAGCTCCGCCTTCGAGACACAGCTCCTCCTCTGAGCTACAGTTTCCAAGCCTCCACCTCACAGAGCAGCCCCTCCACCGTCACTGCCCCACACAGCTCCTTCAGACTAGCCATCAGCAATTAGCAAACTCCTGGTGGAATTGCACATCTGCTGAGCTCATTATACAATCTACTTCTCAGTGCAACGCTGGTAAAAATGTTGTTAAAGGGTTAATAGAGGAGCCATGTTGTAATGACTTCATGAGGTTTCAGAAAGAGCAGTGATTGAAGAGATAACAGCCCAATTTCAAGGTGCTAAATTAAATTTCTTTTAAGTCATATTTGATATTAATAACATTTTTATAACAACAGAAGATTGCATAGTTACTTGATTGTGCTATAACATGAAAATATGTTCCTAGAAAATACATAATACTTTCCCTTTAAGGAGGTTTTATCTGTTAGTTGTTTGATAAAATGATTCCAGACATGACACTCGTCCTTTCAGACCACAACATGAGATGAACAGTTTATAATAAAACAAAAATTCAGTCTCTTTAATTTCTTCTCCTGATCACAGTGAATTAAATAGATTAGCTTCAACTTTAGAGATGCAGTTGCTGCTGCCCATCAATCTGGGAAGGGCTGCAGGGTCATTTCCAGACAACCTGAAATGCGTCTTTCTGAAGTAAGAAAGATTCTTCACAAGTGGAAAATATTAACAAACATAAGTGAAAATAGCCTCGGCTGTTAGACTTAATTCTGTTTCTTCATTTATCCACTTGTACATAGTGTGACTATTACTCACACCCTGACGAAATCAATGGAATTAAAAGTCATCTGGTGTTTTGAACCAGAAGGACTACGGCAGTCTTCGGTCTCCTTCTGTTATATAAGAGGAATCTTCACTTTGCAGGAAATTAATTCAAGAGTTACACCAGTACTCTGTGTTTTTCTTATGTTTTTTCTGTTTGTAGGTCTAAATATGTATATTATGGGATACTTGTTGTACTAATAAGTTAATCTTTGTGTAACTGCTCTGCTTGCATTAAGTTTGATGCAGTTTACCTTGATAACTCATTTACAGTGAACAATATCTGACGTGACAATGATGTTTAGATCATTCTCGTGTTTTTTTACTTTACCAACATGCTGAAATATGGTGATAAAAATTTATTTTCACTAAACCTATTTTGGGCCACTGACTACTAGATGTAATCTAGTGTCCTTTTAATGTGTTTAAAGGTGAATTTTCTGATTATTATTCCATCCTAAATAGTCTCACTGTTTTTGTTTTTTTTTCTAAGAATTTAAAAATTATCTATCAATTTGCATTTGATAGATAATTACTACTTTTCAGTAGTGCCTCCATCCAAAACACACAAATGATTGATTTTGATAAACGTCTACTTTAAGAAATGTGTTGTCAGTTTTAAAGAGCCACAAGGCTTTAAGTTTAGAAATTAAGAAAAACACAAAACTTTTGGAATAGAATAGATATATTGAAATGTGTGGAAAATTATGTAATAAAAGCAGATAGTTTTCAACATAAAGACATGCAAAATATATACCAAAAATGTTACTACATTGTGGAAATTCAGTGGAATTAATCTATAAAAAAATAATCATTTACACTATTAGATATGTATTTTTTTTTTATCTTTACCAATCTCTGCATCAGAATCTTTGTTTTCAACTAAGAGGCAGCCACAAACAAAACACAAAAGTTACACAGTTAAAAAAAAAAACAAGCTATTAAAAACAGATGCACGTCATCAAATCAGCCTAAAAACTTTTAGTTTGGAGGTTAAACGACTTAATGAGATTTCAGTCAATTTCAAGTTTTTGTTGCAGGTTCCAGGAAATGAAACCAGAGAGAATAAAAACCTTTTTACCAAATTCAGTCCCAGCAAACGAGACAAGAGGAAACAGTAAGTTTGTTCTTTTGCAGTTCAAACTGAAGCCCAAATAATGCCTCATAAATAAAAATTAACTAATTTAAATTCCTATATTTTATATGTATAAGTATATTTCCTTATCAGATGAGCCAAACTTATTTGGCATATATTTGTATTTTTTCCATTTATGATTCACTGTGTGTGTTTGCAAACAGACTTTGAATCTGAATGTGGTAACACTGCATTGGATTGAATCATGGTAATCTGACTGAATTGGGCTGTACTTTAGAGTTATGTGGGGCCTGCATGTCTTGAAAAGCAGCTTGAGCATCGTTTGTGGAGGTATGTCGCCTTCAAACCTAACTGGGTTCATGAAAACGACTTCCAGTGGAAATGCTAAGTCACATTCAGCCTATCTGAGCTGCCCCCTTGCTCTCCACATATCTGTGGCATTGGGCAGTGCTTCCTCCCTGTGAACGTTTAGTGTTAGGTTAACTTAAACAGGACATCTTGCACAAACTGCCTCAACATGGTGTAGAACAGTGGAATCACTTTTACTTTGACTTTGATTGACGTTTTTGTTCCTTTTACCCCAAACTTTGGCAACCGCTTGTTTAAACCCGAACACCCGTGACAGGCATACCAGGAAAAACAGTGACTGCTTTGACTGACTCAAGCTCTTAACAGGGAAAACATCTGAGATGTGGGTGGTTCATTTAGCTCTAGTTTTAAAAATTGAAGTCACATAAAGGCTGGCAAGTCATTTGATGTTTGCTCAGAACCTTTATTTGCAGGCTATTTTTTTGTGTGTGCAAAACTTTAAATCTAAGCCAACCACAGCCTCTGTTCATAATGAACCATGCCTTTTTTACAGCCTAATTACCATTTGACGGGAATGAGAGTTTCTTGGGTGGAGCGACAACCTAGAAACCCATTCAGCTGGAAAACATGCCGTAGCATTCAAATTTTGAGACCCTAAACTTCTTTCCCTCATTACCACCACCACTTCAGCAGTCGTGGGACATTATTAAGCTGCGACTGCAGCACCTGACGCTGCCCTACAGAGTTAACGTGGATCAGAACAATTAATTTTAGAGAAAATCCTCAACCGAGGCCCAGATAATCCCTCTTTAAATTTACAGTACACTCCCAGCTGGAGTTGTATACGATATGAGAAATTCCAAATGTAAGAGCACGTCCATGAGCACATGTCGCTGCACGTGTACGCTCATATTCGCCCACCTGCAGCGTGACCTCATATCTGCTTAATGAGGAGCTCGGCTCAGCAGGACTATGTAATCTCTAATTGTGTGTGTGTGTGTGTGTTTGTGTGAGATGCTTCCCTGTGTGTCCAACACGAGGGTAAACTTCAACAATTACTGTCATGATGTATACGTTTAAAAATGTTTAGAAAACAAGACTGTTTCTCTGGGATCGTTCAGATTAGTGTAGGAGCATTAGAAGTTAACACTCAGATGAATAACAGCTGATTAGATCATGTATAATTAATGCCAAAAAGCACCAGTGTGCCAGTCTGGTGGTTCAGCATTGGGCATACTAGTACCATTTTGTCTGATGGCAGCAGTTGTAAAAGTTCACTGTGAGGGTTTGAGGAGTCTGTAATGTTCAGAACGTGGGCCCAGTTCAGGATCCCAGTGGTGTTCATCAACACGATGAGGTCATCAGAGGTCTGAACATCCAGGACTTTAATGCACTGACTCTCTGTCATCAACAGGCTGTTGAACTGATGGGGTTTGTGCTCTGGAATTTGATTATCGTCTCATATTTTTCATGATGTTTTGAGTAACAGGTTGTTGTAGCTGTTGAATTTCTTCCCTCTACAATGACTTGTATTTCACTTCTGTGGTGTCTTCTGCAAACTATTTGATCAGGTTTTCCGCTTATGAGTCTACACGGCAGAGGGCTGAGCACGCTACCTTGTGGTGTCCCAGTGCTCAAAGTCAGGGACCCTATGATTGCTCCTGTTGTGGTTTGGCCAGGTGAAAACATCTCCAGTATTTTCCAGCCACATAGTGGTTAGCGATGTTACCGATTGTGGTAACATCGCTAACCCTGGGAGGGTCTCGGCGTTTTTTTTTACATCGATTCAGTTGTTAATAAAATGCTGCATATATCAAATATGACTTGAAAGAAATTTGATTTTGTAATCTCTCACCTTGAAATTGGGCCTCTGTCTCTTTAAGAAACTCCTGCTTTTTCTGAAACTCTGCCTTCAGAAAGTCATCACAGAATCGCTCCTCTATTAACCCTTTAACAACATTTTCACCAGCATTGTTTTGAGGAGTAACTCCTATCATGAGCTCAGCAGATGCTCAGTTCTACCAGATGTTTGCTAATTGTGACTGGCTAGTTTGAAGGACCTGAGTGAGGCCAGGGCTGCTCTGTGAGGCAGAAGTTTAGAAACGTGGAACTAGCAGGATCTGTGTCTCAAAGGCAGAGCTATAGTCCACCCAGGTGTTTTGCACAGCTGAATGGTTGCCAGGGGAGATTAAAGGATTTCTCAAACATTCATGAAAGAATCAAGGCAACATGTGCACCACGTTTCTGATGAGGGAATAACATTATAACTTCATGTAAAGCTCAAAAACATTTTTTTACATAACACTGCTCCTTTAAGAACTCAGTAGAGGATTATCTTTTTCTACAGTATCATTATGTTCCAAGGATAAGACACTAACATCTGTGCATTTGCTCAAAGGTAGATCACATTTAAGACTGAATATGATAGAAACATAAATGACAGTTTCACGTTTGAAAGATATGCAGTAAAACTTGCAGAACCTTGTAATTTCACCATCAAACAGAATAGATAGGTCTCAATACTTGATTGATCCCAAAGGGAAACCAAAATAACTGGTCTGAAAACTGTTCTGCAAGTTGGAACTGTTTCCTCAGTTTGTGTTTGGTGCATTACTGCATTGCACTGTGTGTGTATGTGTGTTTGAATGTGTGTGTTTGCTGCAATGCCTCTCCTGAAGGGCAAACAGTAAGGCCCCGGTCAGCATGATGCAGGTCTCCTGGGAGGGTCTCGGCGTTTTTTTTTACATCGATTCTTTTCTTCCTGCCTCTTACGAGCTGCGCAGTCCTAACTAACCCCTCCTCACCCCAGGCTTGACTTTGGGCTATTTATGGCATCCCTGTGGACTAACAAGACCCCAATCGATGAGCCAAAATTACTATCACAGAGCACCCTCTCTCCTCTCTCTTTGCATATCTGCTTGTGTCAGCTCTCTTTTTCTAGGAAGCCTTTAATCATTGTAGTTCCCTTTGTTAGGCTGAAATTATATATGAAAAAAATACATATTTAACTTCCACTACTGTACCAAAGGCTTCCTACATTTAGAAACAAGCGCAGTATAAAAATGGTTTGTAAGAGGCAAGACTACCCATCGTACATAAAATAAACCACATGTTGTTAAATAGGTGCTTCTTTTGTGTTTGTGAAGTTTTGTCATTTTTATGGGTTTTATTTTTGCGTAACAGGAATATTGCTGTGGCAAGAGACACATTAGAGGGAGTGTTAGTTGAAACTGTGGCACCACTGGTAAAGCTTAGCGTCATAAATGACAGATGAAACAGGACCTTAAAAAATAAGTACTTATATAGAGTGGCGCACCCACATAAACCCCCTCAGAATCAAATAAACTGGTTTTGCAGTTCATAAGTGGCAAAAAATGTCTTAATTTAAGTTTTTAAAAGATCTTATATAATTACATTTTTGAGGCTTTATATTGGATTATTTATTTTTGGCTTATTTTTATGTAATCATGGTGATTTCATTTGCTGAAATCATCTTTAAGAAGTTTTTGTTTGTGACTAATTTGCTTCATCTGATGCCAGACTTTATATATAAAATTTATCGCGTCTTGCTAGTCAAGTAGTAAAAAGTGAGTTGAAAACATCCAACAAGTGAGTTTACTCACAAATCCAGGCTTTAAAAGTTGGAGGGATTGTTTCTAGCCATTGTTTTGAGGTCTCTGTATATATCTAAGATCGCTAATGCAAGTCCAAGATATTCTAAACCAGGGATATTCAAATTGTGGCACAGGGGGCCCTTTGTGGCCCTTTGGAGGATTTTCTTTGGCCTCTCGTCGGTCCACAATTCAAAAATCTTGCAAATTTGCAATTAATTAGAGATTTTTACAGACAAATAAAATCATCTAAAAACAATACAAAGTATTTTAAATGAGAACAATAAACCACCAAAAAAAATATGTAAAAAATATTTACCTGTCATTTAAAACAATTGTTCAAGACTGTGTTTATATTTTGGATTGATAATGATCTTTGCTTTATTAAAATATTGTCTATTTAGTATGTTACTGAAACAATAAAAACAGTAAATGTCTTAAGTAAGAAATCTTTTAATTTTAAAACATGTGGCCTTCACGTTGACATTTTTGGCCCTAATGGCAAAAAGTTTAGGCGCCGCTGTTCTGAACGATACACAAGGTCAGGTAAACTCAGCTACAGTTATATTTTCATTTTTCATTTTTCATTCTTTAATTTGTTACAGGGGAAGCTTGAGAGCGCACTTAGTACATAACAGCTTTGATAAAGTAAATGTTATGATCAGTTATGTTGTACAACAAAAAGAAAAATCCTCTTTAAATCGTCCATGATCTGTAGCTTCTGGGCAACACAGCCCACGTTTACAGTATTTTGTAAGTCACTGGTCCCTGTGGTTTGCTCCTGTCTCCTTCAGCACAATGGACTGTAATGAACACAATAGTCTGGTCTTCTCCCCCATTTCCTTCAATAGCTACCCTGATTAACCAAGTGACAAGCCTCTCCTCGGCTATTGTTAATGTGTTAGTGTCTTTAATCCCCATGGAGAGCAATAATTAAGCACAGATAGTCATCTACAGATGGTTATCTGTTAGGCATTCACAACAATGTCATCCATATGAACTGCTGTAAATACAGAGAAACCAGCTGGATGAATAAGAGAGAAAAATGTTACTTGTTTGATGGAAACAAATCTAATAACTGCAATCTCCATTCCCACAGAAAAACTACTTTGTAAAATGTTCGACTGATGATCACATGACATTTAGCACTATTTCTGTTTATTCTTAAGGTCCTTTTTTCTTTTTTGTTTCCTGCTCAGTTAAAGCAGCTTCAGAATTTTTTCGGAATATGAAGATCATTTTACTTTCCAAGTAAGATCATTCATGTCAAAATGTAATATGATTCCATACTCCTTTTGATACAATCCATTGTCTCTAAATATGGTCTATGACGAAATCATTCATACAAAAATTCTTTTTTGGGTGTATTCACACCAGCCCTGTTTAATCCACTTCAATCAAACTCCAATTCATTTGCCTACAAAGTTCAGTTTGTTTCGGACGGTGCAACGTTGAACTCTGATGCAGTCCAAAAAAGCAAACCCTAAAAACCATATCTCACTTCAGTTGACTTGAACTCTGCTGTGATTTGAAAGTATATGTGAACGCCAAGCAGACCAGATGCAAACTATACCCCAAGGCATTCTGGGTAAATACAATCAAAACAATCGCACAAGTGTAGTGCTAGCAGGAGAAATGGCTCAGGTTCTTTTATGAAAAAAACCACTAAAATCTGGCGCCACTCCATTTTGCAAAGAATGAAATTACATTCATTGTCTTCTTCTGATGCTTTCGTGTTGTTTCCTTCAGTGGTTCTTGAGGATGGGAACATGTTTTTCACGTAGTTTGGATCGTTTGACACAGTGCAGTATGAAAGTGAACTGCACCAGCTGAAAATGTAACAAATATAGCAGTTTTGATCTCAAATCACACACAGTCTATTGGACTACCAGGTGCAGAAACACCCTTAGACTGCTTTACAGTTTCATTCTTGACGTTCTGATCCAAAAAAGTTGGCACTCTATGATTTTAGGAGTTCCTCCTGTTGTTCCGCTTACTTAGTTTCTTTGGGGGGAAACATGCTTGTCTTTGTCTTGTAATTAAGATTTAGAGTAAGCTAGATTGGGATTTTACTTGTCACTATGCATAAAAAAGGCTGGGCTGCTGTTACAGTTCAAGCACGTCTTAATCCAGGGTTCTTCAAATCCAGTGGTAGAGGGCCGGTGTCGAACCACCTCAATTGGCTGAATCCCTTCCTCAGTGCATGAAGTTCTCCAGAGTTCTGCTTGTTATTTGACTCAGGTGAGTTGAAGCAGAGGCGTGTTTAAAGTTGCAGGACAGGGGGTCATCCAGACCCCCAGTGTAATAGTTAACAGGCAAATCTCAAGATACCAAACAGCTGAACTCACAACCTTTTGTGGCAAGAAATTTTCCAACCAGTCTCTTTATTGTCCAATTTTGGTGAGCTGGTGTGAATTGTAGCCTCATTTTTCGGGTCTTAGCTGACAGGAGTTCCACTTGATGTGGTCTTCTGCTGCTGTTGGCCATCTGCTTCAAGGTTTGATGTGTCATATGATGGTATTCTGCATTCTTTTGTTTTAGTGAGTTGTTGTTTGAGCCGCTGTCGCCTGTTTACAATCTCGTACCAGTCTGCCCGTTCTCCTTTATCCTCTGATGTCCTTCTTCCACACAACTTCCACTCACTGGATCTGCTTCTTCTTTGGGCCTTTCTTTGTAAAATCAAGGCCAGGAGATCAGCAGTTTGTGAGCAGCCCATCACCAACAGCCGCACCACAGTCAAAATCACTTAGTTTGAAGTTCAGCAAGTCATTTTCAGCACATATATATATATCATTATTATCTTTTATATGAAATACTAGTTCAATAAACCTTTAATCTATTTGTCAAATCTCATATCCTACAATGTGCTAAATCAAGTCATTTGACTCCAACATGATCAACAAGTCAAAAATCCTTCTTAGAGTTGAACAGAGCCAGTAGAAGAAGGTTTATAGATCTGCTGTGATTGTTTCCTGGAGCAACTTCCACTGGCTGCTGTTTCCAAGCCAGGACAGGTGGAAGAGCTTCCAGCATAAAGTCGGTTCATTTTGGATTAATTATGTCTTCATAAAGCGTTTGAATCCTTCGGTAAGAGTTGTTTATTTGACTAAATGAGCTGCATTTATTTCCACTTGTACTGCAGGTGCAGACACAAGCACCCAATGAACTTCTCCTGAAGTGTGTCAAAAAATGTCAAATTAATACAAAATCCTAAAAGTTATGGAGATGCTGGTAACATGTTCTATGGCTTTTCAACCAGTTAATAAGTTCATGCATGAACCAGTATCTCCATGACCATGTTCAATATATGCAGTACTATAACAGTAAAAGCTGCTGTGTTTTCGATGGGTTTAAAAAAAAACTGTTTATTTACGACTATAAAGGGAGAATAGAACTGTCTGACTGAAAGTTACAGCTGTGAAAACACAGAGCAGTTAAACTATTACTTATGTCTCTTTGTGAGCCTTTTGGTGCATGGCTGTATCTCAAATCTGCCATAAAAATGTCTAACGTGACATATTTATTCCATAGTAAGTGATTTTAGGTCTTTTGATTTAGAATGTGGGTTATTGATGGTGGTGAATGGAAGGTGAAACCGTTAAACATGTGCAGTTCTGAAGCTTCACATGCAACATTTGTTCTTGGTTGCTGGAGTTCTCATTCATTATAAACCATCAACCTCCATGACATCAGTGGGATGTGACTTCCCTTCATCAGAGGAAAGGCACAGGGACAGTACTGTGTATTTTCTAGGGCTTTTTATAGCAACAATGCTGTCTGTATCAAACATGACTCCAAAGAAATTTGACTTTGTAATTTAATGCCTTATATTGGGCCTCTGTCTCTTTAAGAAGGAGCATACAGAGAGAGACAGAGAGAGGGAGAGAGAGAGAGAGAGAGAGAAGTAGAGAAAGAGAGATCCTCTCGTTTTCATCTCTTTTATCTTGCTGATGGTCTCTGTTGTTCTTTAAGCCTGGGGACTGAGATAACCATGGTAGAAGATTTATTTTGTGTCCTTTGAGCCATTTCTGTGTTGTTCCCTCCACATGTTTTAGCTCATTATCCAGTAATTACCCATTGTAATTAATTACCGCCCCCCCTCCCAAAACAAAAACAGAGCCACAGCTCCTCCTCCATGCTTAACAATGGGAATGAGATGCTTCTGTAGATATTTATCCTTCGCTACGCACCAGACCTGCCTGGAGTGTTTGTTACTGAAAAACTCAAAGTCTCCTCTGACATTGGCACACAACTCCTAGTAAAAACCCTCACAAAAACTCAGCATATATCTGGACTGAGAAGGCTTTTTCCTGACAAATAGCATGTAGGGTCATGACAGTTTAATGGCTGTTATGACCCTAAAACATCACTTTTTGCTGAAGTTCTCAAACAGTGATGTTTTTTTCCACCTCAGTTTATCATCCTCCTTGGTGTGTGTGGCGGCAAGCTGAACAGGGTCCTAGTTCAGTCTTTTGACCGGTGGCTGATTTAACCTTGCCTCTGTGTCACTTGTGATTTTTCTAAGATTATTTTTTTTAACAAAGGACTTTTCTCAATTGAGTACAAATTCAAGTGAAATGTTCCCCTGAATTCCATTTTTAAGCATGAGATTATGCAATTGTAATAAAATGGAAATATATTTTTCACACCTGCTAAGATAAGGCCATTGAGCATAACATTAACCTGCACTTTACCCATTGTTACGAACTGTTGATTAGTCCAAGATTCCTTCAGCTACATCCTGCTCTAAGGAAATCTGTTCACATCCTGTGCGAGAAATTAATTCTGTGAATTATAACTTTGAACGTAAGCCTGCGTGGCTCACATTCAAAGTTATGTCAGAAGCCGATTGAGGAGACGGGGAACGGGTAGAGAGAATTAGGAAGGCAGGATGGAAGTTTTCATGGGTCATTAATGAGAGCAGCTCTCCAAAAAAAATCCTACACATGACCTGATGTCAGACCACTGTAAGACCACCGGCCTGGTGGCTCAGTGTGTGCATTTTTGTGTGGTGTGTAAGTAAGCAGTAAGTAAGCAGTGCAACTGGCTAAGCTGGTCTAAGCTCCAGCTGATGTGAAACACAAGTTTCTCAATGTGCATAAGAAAGTTTAAAGTGAGACCCCATGCTGCTGCATGACAAGGTTTCTGAAAGTCAGCAAGTTGCTGGACTTCAAGACATCATTACAGTCACAGGCAGTGGCCAAAAAATGGAGTGTCTCATTTTGAAGTCAATTAGTTTGTAGGGTTTTATAGAATTTATTATGATTAGAAATTAGAACTGAAATCAGATGGTGGCAGCATATTTATTCACTTCACTTCGGACATTCACCACACAGGACCTCTGGTACAATTCAAAATGAGAGGATTTACTGTAGCAAAAATATAAATACAAAATCTAACAAAAAAACAAATCAGAAAGTCATTTTATTAAGAGCTGAATATTCCGAATGTGTAAAGTATGCCTGCGACTGGCTTCCTACTTCCTGCTCTTCCTTCTCCTTTTTGAGCATGTTAAGATTATTGTGATACAAAAATATGTTTTTTTGCATTCCTTGTTCTTGTTCATGATTTTATACTACTATCATATTTGAAATAAATGAATAAATAAAGATTGGGTTAAATGTGCTTGAAGTAATGAAATAGTCAACTGCTGTCATTTCTGGAGGCAGTCTTTGGAGATTTTAACCTGGGTGAGGACTTTTTTCTACTTTTACTTGAATAAAGTCAGTCAGGCAGGTCTGCTCGTACCTGAGTATATTTTTTTAATGTCTGTACCCACCTCTGCATGTCATCTGTGAACATGAGTATTAGCTTGTTTTCCATCAGACGGTCATGTTTATGTATATTTTTTTGGAAGGCAGCAGTTTGGCCAACACAGATCGGATCACATTACAGGCTAATTCCTTTAAAAAAGCGTCTACTCCAGGAGTCGTGTGGACTGGTTTCCCTTATGTGGGACAGTTTCTGTATCCTAGATCTCTGTGAACTGAGGCACATTGTATTAACCTAATCAAAGGAATTTAAACCTTCTCACAATAAGTGTTAGTAGGTCAGTCTAGGTCAGATCGAATAAATCCAAGCCTGAACAACCTTAAGAATCTTAAGGCCAGGCAGATCTTAATCCATTCTCAGAAATTCACGTGTTGGCTATTATTACAAGCAGGTTTTAAGTGAGTCAACTTCTTTTCAGTGACATTGTTGACTTTCAACTAAATAACTATAGTTCATTTGCAACAGGCACTTGATAAAACAAAAGATGGCTGTGGCTCTTTGTTGACCGGCAGAAATCAGCACTGACTCTCTGCGGCCTGGCAAGGACAAGTGGTCAGAGAAAATGTCCTGATGAAGCATCTTAGTAATAATGTGATTTCTAAGAAAAACAGAAGTAGGAAATAAATACTAATAGCAGTAGTTGAAGTCATTTCATATTTCTGAAACAGTCTCTTTTCAAATGAGCTTCTTCAAAAACAAGTGACTCGTTAAAAACATTTATTGCAATTGTACTGAGGCTATTGGAATAAATATTATGATATGAATTAATGTGAGAATTCAAAGCACTTTTAAACACTCACTTTTAGTCTTTGGCTTTCATCTTTGCTAAAGTTTGACGTCTTAGTTTTTTATTAGGGCAGGATAATAAATTAATAACATCATATAGGTCTTATAGAATTTTTAATAAATTCACTGAAGTCCTGAACCGCACAGCATTCTGGGACATGTAGGCAGAGGAAAGGCTTTAGATACTCAAACTCTAAGCAAGTTCAGTGGCATCCATTAACTCACTCACTCTTTGGTTACTTAGCAACAACATATTGAGTAATCACGTAGCAGCAGTTTCAGGTTTCACAGTTTTTTTTATAACTGATAAAAAACAAAAAAACAAACAATGGCGTGGAGGGAGAGGAGAAAATAAAAACAACTTAAAACAGAAATGGTCACATCACAAGTTTTGCAGTATTTTGTATATTTAAGACAAAAAACTAATCAATAATTATCAATATCGACCGATATGAAATATGACAGGTTTTACGGTCACACCACCAGCTCTGTTTTTGATGTTGACGCGTGTGTTCAGCATTTTCTTCTACTTGCTTTCAGCTGTATTTTGGGGTGACATCGCCTTGGATGAGGAGGACCTGCAGATGTTCCACATCGACAGAACGATAGACCTCAAACAACACACACATGTGCGTTCACACTCCCGACAGGGACACACTTCAGGTGAGTGCCTTCTTTCAACGCTGACTCACACTCTTTTCACGCATTTTCAGATTTGTTCAGAAGCTGCTGCATAGAAGCATAAAAGTAGACAAATATAACTTTATGTTATGTGTTTTTGCTTGTCTTCTTAATCAGGAGGCCTTGGGGAACATGAAGATGTGAAGAGAGGATCGTTATACCTTCTACTGGAGAGAATACGCAGATTTGGCTTTGGTATGCAACATGAAATTCACCCTGACATTGACTCTTATTTTAGAGAGGGATACATTTAGTTCTCTTTTGTGCCTTTAACAAGTTAGTATCCATGACACTGGAAGCTGTCTGACATGTTTTTCATTGAAAAATGATAAACCAGATTTGGATGGGCAGCAACATCTGATCTAACATCATAAGTAATGCCTGTCCTTTCAGCTCCTTCAGACTAGCCAGCACAAATTAGCAAACACCTGGTAAAACTGTCCATCTCCTGAGCTCATTGTAGGAGCTACTTTTCTATGAAATGCTGGTAAAAACATTGTCAAAGGGTTAATAGAGGAGCCATGTTGTGATGACTTCCTGGAGGCGGAGTTTCAGAAAGAGCAAGAGTTTCTTAAAGAGACAGATGCCCGACTTCAAGGCCTTAAATTACAAAGTCAGTTTTCTTTTAAGTCATATATATGAAGCATTTTTATAACTAGAAGTGACATAGTTACTTGATTGTGCTACAAAATGTCCTGGTGGAAAAACTCTAGAACTCTAATATTTAATAATATGTAAAAATAATATAATGGCTTTTCTCACTTCACTCTAAATTAGACTACATCCCGAAGAATGAAAGCAAGGGAGCTGCCAGTTCAAAAAGCCAAACCTGGAAAGGTGGGAGTCCTAGCGAGGCGGCGAAGAGCCGTGTTCCTCGAGCGGCCACATCCCGAGCTGAACGGATCTGGCCCGGGGGAGTCATCCCCTACGTCATCGGAGGAAACTTCACTGGTAACAACTCCGCTCAGCTGCTCAACCCTCGCCACGCAGCTGCGTTAATGCACACTTAATTGTGTAAAGGTAGGATGTAAAATGTGTGTGTTTTAGGTAGTCAGAGGGCCATGTTCAAGCAGGCCATGCGTCACTGGGAGAAACAGACTTGTGTAACTTTCATTGAAAAGACGGATGAGGAAAGCTACATCGTCTTCACCTACAGACCCTGCGGGTAAGACTGGAAGACGTCTTTGTATATCTTGGATTGTGTGCGTGGCTCTATGTGTGTGTGTGTGTGTGTGTGTGTGTGTGTGTGTACCTAGGGTTCACTAGTGACCTTGTCACAGTGAGAGACGATATGGTCACTCAACAATGGCTTTGCTTTCCTTCCTGTCCTGCTCCTGTTTCCCCATCCCACCAATCACGGGACTCGGTTTTAAGTGTTTGTATGTTCGGGCAGTCCTTTTGTTCCGACTCGGCAGAAGTGCATTGTTCTGTCGAGTGGCAGCACGGTGGGGTCAGAGTGTGTTTGGACAGCAGTGACACTTCACTCACTGGATGTTGTGAGTCGTGATTCTTTACAGTGACTGAGGATATTAGGGTTGATTGTATCAAAAAAGAAAAGAAAAATGGTGAGCGGACAGCTGGAAAGCAGGACATCCAGCTTTGTGTTCCATATAGAGCATTGATGTTTGTGAGAGAACTACCAAAGCCTCATCCTAATTCTTATGGTTTAAATTTTAATCTATTTAGCTCCACTGGTAAATATTGTGTATCTGTTTTTCTACATTATCTATTCGTGCTTGTGTTGCAACCTGGCTCCTGATCCTCACCATGCAATCAGCTCACTGGATAACTTTAATCAGATTTGTTGGCCTGGCACCGATGACTGTAATAGTCAGGAAAAAAAATGAATCAGGTTCTCTGTTCAGTCTTACAAGTGATTATTCATGTAAGCTTAGAAAACTGCAGTTTTATGGTATTAATATGATTAAATATGAGCTTTCCACTGTGTTTATGAGTTTGCTGTTGACTAAGTGCATTTTATCCCCCCAAACTCCTCACTACTAAACCTGTGTTTAATTGCCTCCCTGCTGTGAAATTCATACCAATCCATCACAGGTGTTGTTCCTACGTGGGTCGCCGTGGCAACGGACCCCAGGCCATCTCCATAGGGAAGAACTGCGACAAGTTTGGCATTGTGGTTCACGAGCTGGGCCATGTCATCGGCTTCTGGCACGAACACACTCGGCCCGACCGTGATGATCATGTGACCATAATCCGGGATAACATCCAGCCGGGTGAGACTCATTACCGCAGAGACACTAACGTCTCAGGGCCGCTCAGGGTGCCGCCTATTTATAGGCAACCCCAGCGGTCACAGGAGGCAAGCACGGCTTGCCTCGGGTTCGCGCTCACGCCTGGGTTCCAGCAGGAGGTGTGAATGGATCTCCTAATGACTGTGAAGGCCCCGAGACGACCGTCTGTCACATTTCCACAAACACACCTCTGCTCTGTCACACAGCCAGACAGCTTCAAATTACTGGGCAGCAGATTTATTTAGAAGCATCACCACCTTCAGTCCCACCACCCTCCACCCTTCACATGCTCTGAGTTCCTCACCTACACATAATACTGATGCAGCTTCTCTGCAGAGTTTAGTTTATTTTTTGTTTTATCATTAGGAATGCACCAATAAATCGACTGGCTTATAAATTGGCCCCAATTTCCCTAATTTTGGAAGATTGGTGATCGCCTGACGCTTAAATGTGAAGCCGATTTTTATCCGCCGACCTTATTTATCTCTCAAAGGTCTAAAAATCAATTGGCTTTTGTATTCTTAAGCCAATTGTCCTCTTTTGCTTTGCTGTGAGAGAGGTTTGACCGACTGGTCATGTCTGCACGTTTGCAGTTAACAATAGTCACCCCACTGTTGCCAACTCACAGACTTTCTTACCATATTTAGCAACATTTAAGACACAACAAAGTCAGAATCGGCCAAAATCAGAATCGGCAGGTCAGGCCAGAAAACTGCAATTGGTGCACTCTGGTTTATCAGCCTCTGACAGACAAGCATTTGTTGACAATCAAATTATTTAATTCTTTTTTTCTTAGAGCAACGGCACAATTTTAAATGCAAAGTAGACAATTTATTTTAACAGAATAATTATTTGCAGATGTCACGTGTACCTCAACGAAAGCAACATGGAGTTGTACCTGAAAAAAACAAACAAACATAAACTGCTCTAGTTTTAGAGTAGTTTTGCTCAAGATTTCAGAATGAATCGAATCAATTACAGCTTGAGCAAAACTAATAAAACTAGCTGTAACAAATGAGTAAATTTTTTAGTGTACTTTAACATCCTTGACCTCTTTTTGCCTTGCCTCTTCTGTTTTTCCGTTTTTGTCAGCTTTTAGCAGATGGTATTTTTCCATCGTAACTTGCGTAACACAAATGATCTGGTGAATAAAAGCCTGTTTGCCCTGGTTGCAACTTAATTATGGTTGTAATAAATATCACAAATATATCAGAAATCTTTGTTAAATACATACAAAATGATGCAAAGAGCTATTTTAGATCTGCCTCTGCATCGACGTTTAAAATTAGGACAGGAAAACTCATATTTCACTCTTACATATGACTTGGCAAATTATCTGCCAGTTTAAATGCCGTGTAATGTGCAGACACATCACTCCCTGCCAGCATGCCCAGGTGGGCCCCATATGGGGGGAAGGAGGACTGACATATGGGTCCCATATGGGGTCCACCTGGGCATGCTGGCAGGGACTGGTTCATCCCGTGTGTTTAGAAGCATTTGTATGTCAACTTGTCCCGACCTTAAAAACTGTGATTCAGAGGTTGTCTTAAACCAATTTTTGCATCATATCAGAAAAACCACATTAAAACATTTCACTTAAACTGGATCATTATTGGAGGTTAGCTGTGATAAAAATGTTTTAAATGATAATGTAATTAACTTAGAAATAATATTTCTAAGATTTGACAATCGAGTGTTAGCTCTGTTTGGTGAAAATGTGTCTATATGTGTGCAGGTCAGGAATATAATTTCTTGAAGATGGAGCCAGGAGAGGTGAACTCTCTTGGAGAAGCATACGACTTCGACAGCATCATGCACTATGCCAGGAACACCTTCTCACGGTAACAGCTCCAGCGTCTTGGCAGCTCCATGGTTTGTTTTTGCAGCAGTATGCAACTTTTACAAAAACCTTTCTTTTTTCTTTTTTTTTTTATATATTTATTAAAACTGCCATTGCCACAGCAAAATGATAATTTGAACAAATATGTAAAAAGCATTTTTTTGTAAAAGTTACATGCTGCAGATTTAAGACAGAAAATGTTTTTTTTTGTGTAGAAATGCCATGTTTTGCTAAAATGTAAATTAAATTCTTAAAAATATTGTTTCCCCAAAACCTTATGTTGTTTTATAATCTTTTAAAATTTCTTATTAGAAATAAAAAAATATATATATAACATTTTGAAATCTAAATGGGTCAGTAGTATGAATAATTCTGGGCTCTATATGATTTAATTCCCTGCAAAAAACAGTGTTATGTTGAAGTTAGACTTTAATGAACGAAGTGCCGCTGCACTGATATGGATTCCAATAAATGTTCCCAGTTTCTGAAATTAGAGGATTTATTTTGACCAGGACACCTTGTATTTTACTGTTCTGGTGACACATTTATGTTCTGTGGTGGAAAATCGAACGTTCGCTTTCTTCCCTGCAGTGGGATGTTCCTCGACACAATACTTCCATCCAGGGACGAGAACGGAGTCCGGCCGGCTATCGGCCAGAGAACCAGGCTCAGCAAGGGAGACATCGCACAGGCAAGGAAGCTGTATAGATGTCCAGGTATTGATGCGTTTATGATGTTACTGCGTGTTTGGGTTTATGAACATGTTTATTGTTTTCAGCTAGAAAGCTAAAGATAATGGCCCTTATTAAGCTGTTGCACCTTTAACACAAAATTCTCCTGTCTCTGAGGCACAGAGGTGGAATGTAGCAATATGTTTTTCCACATGACCTTTCCAATTCGTCTTCACACGTCTCTAACACATACACCCACACACACACACACACGCACACACACACACACACACACACCCCCACACACACACACACACACATGCATGCACGCAGGCTTATTCATACATTCAGTTCTTGAGCACACCCGTACAGATCTGGCGTCATTCTGCTCCCTGGTGAGGAGTTCCTGACATGATCTGGAGCTGCTCACTGAGTTGGGGTGCAACACTGTAAATGCTGTTTGTAAATGGTACCGAAGCTCTCAGCCCACACACACCCACACACACACGCACACACCCACACACCCACGCACACACTCTTTATAAAAAACAGCTGTGCTTTCATTTACCATATAAATACACAACTTGACATTTAGAAAATAAATTTGCTCAATGGAAACACTGCAATTTCGGGGAAAAAAATTCTGTTTGTAGAAAGAAACGCTTTGGTGCTAGGATGATGTGTTTTTGTTGTTTTTTGTTGTTTTTTTTGACCACATTGAAATAGTTTTTATTTTTTCGCAAACCTGCATTGGAAACACATTTTTTCACATCACACAAGTCACATGACCAACAACCGCATGTTGCCACTGGCAAAAACCACAAAGAAGACGATAACAGGAAGTAGTTGGAGGATGATGTCACAGCATGATTTTTAACAACTTGTCATGGGAATAAACGTATTTACATGTGATTTTACTTGTGTTTCTTATTTAATTGAAACACTACATATTGAGAAATAGTGTTTTTTTTTACATTAATGGAATATTGACAGTTTTGCGCACATTTGTAAAAGAAACACAGCTAATGATGCAGTACTAAATGATAAGCTGTATCTTTATTGCATTTTGTGCTTTCTGTGTTGATTTCTCCTGAATATTATGTGGCCCATAAGTAGCAAGTTCAGTGTGTCTCAGTGGAAGCTATAAATCGATATTATACTGAGAATGTATTAATGTATCCCAGCTGGAAACAGATACAACTTGAACCTCATAAGGTCATTCTAGGGCGCTACCATATCCACTGACAGATGAACTGAGCCCCAGGGCATTGTGGGGGAAAAAGACAGCATGCATGATGGGACAGGAGGGGCACGTTTGGCTAACTTCCTTTTGAGAGACAGCAGCAGCGTTATGCTCCGAATGAAAACCAACAATGGTCAGATCATTTGCCCAGAATGCCCAACTCAGCTGTTTTACATTTGTCAGATGTCCACAGAGTGACAAATTACAAGACGCATATAGTATATGTTCACATCCAGTAGATTACCGTTTTACAGAGGAATGTTGAATTCAGAACACGAACAACCCAGTCGCTGACGCTCAGCTTCCTTCTGGGTGTGTTGCAGCTTGCGGAGAAACCCTCCAGGAATCAACCGGTAACTTCTCCTCACCTGGTTACCCCAACGGATACCCCTCATACACTCACTGTGTCTGGAGAATATCTGTCACTCCTGGAGAAAAGGTGCACACCCACATGCACACGCACACACACATGCACACACACACACACACACCAAAACACAGTAAAAATTAGAGTGTGATGACAGATTGATGCTGTCTTCTTTCACTGCTCTGTCACTGATGCTAACGTCCACAGTAACTAAAGGATCTTTCATTTGATCCTCCAGATTGTTCTCAACTTCACCACTATGGACCTGTATAAAAGCAGTCTGTGCTGGTATGATTACATCGAGGTCCGGGATGGATACTGGAGGAAGGCTCCGCTGCTCGGTAAGATCTGTGTGAAAGATCCAATTTCTTCCAGATGTTATGAAATTTGTCTCAGCTCCTGAAGACTTTACAGCCAAAAACACAGCGCTTTCATCTGACTTTCTAGTTTTTGACCAGACTTTTAAACAACTGTTTAAAAATCGACTGTTTGTCAATGCAACACAAGACTAGCAAGATCAAGTATTCATGTGAGAGTGTGTACCAGAAATCCTTGCCAGTGTAAACTGCTTAAAGAGACATTATGATGTATTTTCTGGAGATATAGTGGCATTTTATGGCACAGTCGAGTAACTATGTTAACTTCAATTGTTATAAAAATTCTATATATATATCAAATATGACTTAAAACAAATTTGACTTTGTAATTTAGTGCCTTGAAATTGGGTCTCTGTCTCTTTAAGAAACTCCTACTCGTTCTAAAACTCCGCCTTCAGGAAGTTGTCACAACATGAATCCTCTATTGACCCTTTAACAACGTTTCTACCAGCGTTGCACTGAGAAGTAGCTCCTATAATGAGCTCAGCTGATGTACAGTTCCACCAGGTGTTTGCTAATTGGAGCTGGCTAGTCTGAAGGAGCTGAGGGGGGGGAGTCACAGGGAGGGCCTCTCAGTGAGCTATAAGTTCCTAAGCTTGGAGCTTCTCCCCAGGTGTTTTGCACAGCTGAATGGTTGCCTCGGGAGATTAAAGGATTTCTCAAACATGAATGAAAGAATCAAAGCAACACTATAGGTATGCTTTTGATGTGGGAATTACATTATAACACTGCAAAGATTATAAAAGTACATTTTTCATAATACTGCCCCTCTAAAGCTGTTTGACTTTGGAGGTCCTACCATAGTAAATACCCTACTTTTTTTGGTGAGTACAGTGTTTATTTAGTTTATATTTCCCCCCAAAGCGGATATGTTTTTACTTTGCCACTGTGGCTCACTTTCTGTCTCATCAAACTGCTGTGTCGCTCCAACCTAAACAGACCTCAGGTCCGTCTTGGTCAGAGAGTCAGAGACCGAGTCGTAGAGATTCTGCGACCTTAACGTGTTTCATTTGACTTGGTTTTCCGCTGGATTGGAGGCCAAAATAGATCCGATGTGTTTTGAGCATAAGGACTGTCTAATAATGATTACTTCCTCATAGGCAGTTCATGGAACATCTGAAGTGGCTGCACGTCACAGCATATATCAATATAAATCAGCAGACATTTATGAAAATATATCATTGACAAGATTTTCCACATTTTTATTTCATGAAGGACGCTGAAAGAAATAAAATTAAATAATTTTGATAAAGAAAATTGAAAGTTGAGAAATGTCATAGGGATTGGCAAAAAGGAAGTCATTGAGGTAGATACAGAGCAGAAAAGAAGGTAGAACTGATAACACACTGCTGGATGAAGGGACAAGTCCAGGAGAAAATGTTTTGAATTTTTTTAGTTATTGGCCTGGCAGAGTGAAGATAATTTAAGTTAAATTGGGCTTATAAGGGAAACACTTCTTATAATCAGTTCTTAAAGTGATTTTGTTGATTTTCATTTTCTGTTTGTGATTCTCAGGCAGGTTTTGTGGAGACAAAATCCCTGATGTCTTAATCTCAGCCGACAGCAGGATGTGGATCGAGTTTCGCAGCAGCAGCAATTGGGTGGGCAAAGGCTTTGCTGCTGTTTATGAAGGTAGCAGCTCCTATAAATTAATAAATCACTCGGACAAATTGCTGGTTAACATGCATATGCATTCGTTTGCAGCATAGGCTTATGTCTGATGATTAAACATGCCTGGTTTTTGAGATTAGCTCCATTACTCATGGTGCAGAGAGAATGTTTCAGGTCTCTGCAATCAGCAACGGTTGATGCTAACTCATCCTGTCCATCTCTGCCTGCTGTGATTCTCTGTTTTTCTGTTCAGCCATCTGTGGAGGGGAAATTACCAAGGACTCTGGGCAAATTCAGTCTCCCAACTACCCTGATGACTACAGGCCCTCCAAAGAGTGTGTGTGGAGGATCACTGTGTCTGAGGGATACAATGTTGGACTTAGCTTCCAGGCCTTCGAGGTGACCCACTCTCTCTATCTCTGTGTGTGGGTGTGTGTGTGTGTATTTGTATGTTTCCAAGTGTGTGTGTGTGTCACTGTGTGCATGAGCTCGGAAAGTCTGGGTCAAATTTCACGCTCGTATTGTTGCTAGAAAGGTAGTAAAGGTTCCAGCGGATGCTGTGTGTGAATCTGGTGTTTAATCCCATAGTTCAGATTATTCTCTCCATATTTGTTGCTGTGTGCTGCTCTGCTCTGTTGCATCAATTACTTCCTCTGCTTTACAAACAGCAGCTGTGAATGTGCAAAAGTCAGTGTTCTTTCTTCATTAAAATGTGAAAACCTAGTCTTTGTTTAAACCACTTTCAATAATTGTATGGACAAATGTTCAAGGAGAAATTTGTGTCCACAAGTGTTCATCAGTACATCACATAGGAATTAGCTGTGTAGTCCTGACTTTCCTGCAGCCATATTTAGTTTGAAACAAGCCCCTCCCACACTTGTTTGCTTTAGGGTAGATCCACTTGTAAAGTCCTGATTGTGTCAGTAGCTGTTTCCATTACAAATGTGAGCAAATCTTGGTGCTTCCATTAAATGAGAAATGAAATCAAAATCACATGTTAATAAGCTAAGTCACACGATAAGTCATTGAAAATCACAGTTACACGATACATATCATAAGTCAGTCATGGTGCTGGTGCTCATCATCTATCATCCATGAGAGGAAACAGTGACGTCTTATTCAGGAGTTGGAGCAACAAGCCCCGCCTTGTATGCGGTGTTTTGGGAAAACTGTAATTGGAGATTTTACAGAAGAGTTTTGACTTCAACACGTTGGAATGGCACAACTTTTTATGAACTGTGATGCTGTGAGAGCTCTGGAGGAGCCAGCTGCACATTGTCTGGAAAAAAACAAAAACAAAACCACCATCCTCCTACCACTTCCTGTCGTCTTCTTCGTTATTTTCTCCAGTAGCAACATCCGGCTGTTGATCACTTGTAATGTGAAAAAAGTGTTGCCATTGTAGTTTTGTGAAATACATCAATTTCAATACAGCTGAAGCTGTTTAAGTGAGCTTTTTCAAAATTAGCATGTTTCCATTAAGTAAATGTATCTTCATCATTTCAATTTGCGCAATTGTATGAATAGTGGAAATGCAGCCAGTAATGTGAAAATTGAATTTAACTTTGAAAAGAAAAGTGGGAAAACTTGGCTAGAAAAGATACTTTGGCTTTCTGAGACATCCTGAGGACAGCTGCAGCGTAACGAGTGACGCAGTGTGAAACTGTGAAACACATTGCACTTCACTCCTACATCTATAAGGAGTGAAGTGCAATGTGTTACACTTCACTCCTTACAGGTGTAGAAAACTACAGATTGTTATTTGCTGTCAGGATTGGGCTAACTGTGGAGAATAATTATGTGGCGCCTTTTACTTCAGAGTTGGTCATTTTACATAAATGCTCTCAGCAGTTCTTTTACAGACACTCCTTGGTTTTTCTCCCTTCCAATCATAAAAACTGCAAGTATTTTTTACATTTAACAGCAATGATTAATCTATATAAAGCAAATAAGGTAGGAAGTTTGAGCCATATCAGCTATTAACCCTTGTATGTCGAAATGGGGTCCAACTGACCCCACACACATAAAACCTGTATCATTTTCCATAGACCTCTACGTTTGCCTCAGTCCTCGCATGCACAACGGTTAAACGGGGCACTGATGATGACTGTGACACTCCAAGAGTCTCACTGAACACGTGTGTGTGTGTGTGCGTGTGACTGTGACTGTTGTAGATCGAGAGGCACGACAGCTGCGCCTATGACTACCTGGAGGTTCGGGACGGCCCGCTTGAAACGAGCCCGCTGATTGGCCGTTTCTGTGGCTACGACAAACCTGAAGACGTTCGCTCCACCTCTCACACTCTGTGGATGAAGTTTGTCTCTGACGGGACGGTGAACAAGGCTGGCTTTGCTGCCAACTTCTTCAAAGGTGAGGGAGCTCAATAAAGGCAGTCAGTGAGTGTTTTTCTCTTCAATTTTTTTTAATGTATTTATTTATTGTCCTTTAAAAGTACTCATCAATAATGCCAACACAAGTCTTGCTGTATTTAATGAATTTACGGTGAAACTTCTTTTCTCGCTGTACCTGTTAGTTGTTTTTTCCCGTGCGGCTTTTCTCTCCAAGGCTTTTCACATGAATTTTGACTCATGTGTGTTCCAGAGGAAGATGAGTGTGCCAAGCCAGACAATGGTGGATGCGAGCAGAGGTGTGTAAACACTCTTGGCAGCTTCAAGTGTGCCTGTGACCCTGGCTACGAACTGGCTCCTGACAAGAAGAGCTGTGAAGGTAACAATGAGTGTGTGTTTCAGCATTTCTAAGATCATAAGGCTCATTTTTCCAACAAATATTATGTTGTGAGGACCCATTGCTACTTATGGGCCCCAAAAACCTGATCTACATAACGAGAAGTTTTAGTTTTGGGGGTTATGTTTAGGACTTTTATGATGTGAATTGAGTGGATGTTAGGTTTAGAGTCAAGCATGTACTGATAATGGTTCAGTTTGGGGTACGAGTCAGAGTCAGGCAGTTAGGCTGTGGAGATGAATGAAAAATGAATGGAAGTCACTGCAAAGTCCTTTGAAGTTAGAAAAACATAAAATGTGCGTGCGTGTGTGTGGGTGGTGTGTGTGTATGAGGGACTGAGAATGTTCATTCTTGTTCACAGTGTTTTGTGTTTTATGCCAGTTTGACTCAGAAACATCCAAACAGCTTCCATCAACAGGAAAAAACACGCAAGACAAATCAAACAGGGAAAAGGGCTTTTATTCCCACGATGTAGACCATCTGCTAAAAGAACCAAACAAATATCATTCAACAGAGAAAATGGTGCATTTTAAATATTTCAGCTGTATAATTACTTCTGGGAAAACTTTCTTTCAGGATTATATTTGCATGTTTAAAGTACTTAAAGTGACAACGTATTATAAGGAATTGGTTAAACAGAGTCAGTCAAAACAACATTTAATATGACTCCTGTCAAACTTGATGATTTGATAATGACACTTTCTTTCTTTGTACGCATGTACTCTGACCAACTTAGCTTAAAGTAAAAAGCTTTCAAATTTAATTTGCAATCCGTTGAATGGTCTTCATTTTGTGCTACACATATGTGCCTTTGACACACATTTAAACTGCACAGAAACGGTTAAAGTGGCAGTACGTAACTTTTATTTAAGAAATTGTTCTTTTACATATATATATTAAAACGTCACCATGCCATGACAGTTTTACATGAGACAGATAACCAGTGAAAACATCAAGCTCTCTCGGCTTCTGCCTGTGGTAGACACTAGAAATGCAAGTTGATTGAATTTCCATTGGAAATTTTCTTCACTAGTTTGTTTTTGCAGGTTGTTCTTCTATGGAAGGTTGAATGTGATTTGTGAAGTGTTTTTTTTTTCTTCACGTTTGTTTTTTTTTTTTCTTCACATTGAAAGACTATAAAAAGTTTTATACAGCGCAGTCTGAAGTGGCTGCGAGCGTCCACTTCTGAATTCTTTTAGCCGTTTACATCTTCTGTCACATCATCAGTAAACACT
>NW_006799971.1:1108312-1121014 GCF_000485575.1 Poecilia formosa | reverse complement strand
ACGCCACGCCACGCCACGCCACACCACTTCACGTGTTTTTAGGGAGTAAGGGAGAGTCTTGTAAGACAAACTTGCAAAAATGTGGGGCACTGGTAATATAGTTTTTTAAATTCAGAAATAAGCCTCACACTTTGCATTGTAAAAAAAATAAATAAATAAAAGGCACCACCTTCTTTCTATAGACCTCCCTGTGTCCAACCCTGACCATCCTCTTTATGAGATGTTGGTTCACGCTCCTTCGCAGATAAACTTGTAAAACTCCAACTGCCTGCAGAGCCTCTAGAATTTGCAACTTGGCACTGTGGAGAAGTTCCTGGTGAACAGATAGCCCACGCTTATTTGCACCTTCCAGGGATACGTTTTGGTTGCCAAACAGCCAGCGGCTTTAGGGAGGTCCCCTCTGCCTCCCAAACACCACTAATCCATGTGTGCATGCGGACATTTTGTGCTTGACCTGAAGACGGCTACAATGAGCGCCGTGCAACATCGGCTGCAAAGCTTCTTAGTCAGTGATAGGGTGTGACTGAGCCCACAATAGAAACTGTAATACCACATCAGACACAAACACACGTGCACATGCACACACACACACACACACACACACACACACAGACTAGGATTTAGTGGTTTCATTAAAATCAGATCTAGCTGAGTTGGGTTAAGACTCATCATCTGTGTCTAATCTTACACCTCTTTGTAGGGAGTCTTGCTTCCAGGCATGAAAACATCACAACACTTGTTATTTTAGTCGTGGGGTTATCCTGTGCATCTGTCAACATGGCAGCTCCACGCAGATCAGATCTTCCACCCTCTGCTCCCTGCAGACTCCAGTTCCTCTGAACGGCTTTGTCGTCAGCAAGGCGGTCAAGAGGTTAACAGCACTACAACTCTGGTTTTGGTTTCTGTTTAAAAGTCTGCAGAGTCCAAAGGTTTCCAAATATTTCAGTTAAATATTTAGAAAAAAATATGTACAAAAAATGTTCATGTATATATGTTAGAAACAGATCCAATGAACTGTTCACCGCTTTTATTTTCACTCACTGGGAGGTTGACACTGGTTCGGTTTGACAGCTCACACACATCTACAAAACCGCATGTGAGCAATTTCATAGTGTGATTACTACAATATGGAAAAAGGATCATACACGCTTGTGTGCTGGAGCAGAGACACATCTAAAATATGCAAGGCATTAGAAGAAATCCTAATGTGATATTCTAATTTTCTTCAGTCTTTGAAACTGCAAAAAATAAAAATAAAAGCTTGAAATATTTAACTCTATGTAATGAATCCTTGTAAAATCATGAGTTGACTCGCAGGAAGCATTGTACGTTTACACAATATTCACTTTTTTTTCAGATGTACTTGTATTAGTCTTTTCATTATTTATTTTGTAAAGTTTTAGAGAGTTATTTTAGTCATATTTTGGGCTACATGAAATGTTTAAAGCTGGGATCTGTCCTTTTGTTTTAAATTTTGTGCCTTATGTTGAAATGTTTGCTTGAAAGCTAAATAATGTTCTGTCTGTGCATGTTCATGTTTTCACCACTTCTGTCACCTTCCCTTACATCACCTGACCTGCTTGCATTGGTTCCTCCCATCTCATCCCCCACACCCCGCATGTCCTTTGGGGCATTTTTTTTCTTTCACCATCCGTTTTCTTTCCCCTCCCACTTCCCTTTATCCCTTCCACTTTGTCTCTGTTATTTCCACATGAGTGACGTGCTGCATGTGTGTCTCTCACAGACAAAGATGAATGCAGCAAGGACAACGGCGGCTGCCAGCACGAGTGCATCAACACGGTGGGCTCGTACGTCTGTCAGTGTCGCCACGGCTTTGTGCTGCATGAGAACAAACATGACTGTAAAGAAGGTGGGTTCCACTTGCACCCACGTGTTCACACACCGGAGTGAGAATGTCCGGGATGCATGTGCATGCTGATGACACTTTTGGTCATGAAAATGAGAAATTTCAAACCTAGGATCCACATCCAAAAATGTCAACAGAAAATGTTAAGCTGATCTATATAGACAATCTACCTGTTACATTTCAAGTAAATGCTACATTGTTAGCTTTTTCACTGCCTTAGTGAGTCTCTGTCTAGATAGATAGTTTCCCTTAGTGGTTCTTAATCCACATCGGACCCAATTAGAATTTTTATGCATCCTATATACACTACTGACAGTATATAGTAGTGTATATAGTGTACGTAGCAATTAGTGTTAGTTCATGCACATATTCTTAATGTGCATGAACAAATACTTTTCTTGGTATACCAATCACTCAAACTCTTTTTACACTAGAAGTTACACTCAGCAGAAACTTGAGTTTAAGATTCCAACTCTAAAGAACGAAAGATAGTTATCAAATGTTCATGGGTAATTTAGGCCTAAGGACGAGAGATTAAAGGGTCGTTCCCACATGTTCATGAAATAAATTAGACCCAAAGGAGACTTCAGAGTTTGGATGTAAGATGAAGGAGGTTTAACCTTTTTATTAAAATTTTATCTCACTTGCAGTGCAAACACTGATCTAAAGGATATCTGTGCAAAATGAATAACAGATGAGTTAGCAAATCCCAGCAACACGAGTGGCTACCAGAGTAACAGGAAAGCTAGCTTCCTTCGAGGCTAACTCGTCTCTGCCAGTGAACCCATCCGAAGAAACTGCAGCCACAGCAGTCGTTATGATTCGGCTAGCTGCAGAGTTCAAAAAGCACCGGGCAGTTCCCATCAAGACTCCATAAAACCTCTACGAGCTTCGGTAGACTTGTTGAAAACAACAGTGGACTCCCTACAAAAGAGCCTCTCCTCTGTGAAGTCTGTGATTGAATGTCTACTCGCAGTTGACTCCTCCATTAACATGCTGAAAGTTTGAAATATCTCTCCTTTGGACTCACTTGACGACCTTGAGAAGTGCTCAGATAGAAGCAGCCTCTGCATATAAAAGATCACTGACAGAGCTGAGGATGGCGCAGACCCAATCGAGTTCATTTCTGGTGTTTTGAGCTGGAGAGGGTACAGCGGTCTCCAACCCTCCGATCCAGTCAGCACAAATTCCCTTGTGTCTTAATGGTCTGCTTTCCCAGATTTCAGCAAGAAGAGGCTGTTCTTCGCTGAGCTAGGGATCACAATTTGCAATACCAATGAGTCACAAGAAGGATCTGTCAACACCGCAGCAAAGAAAGGAGCAGTATTCCATTGTGTAAAACAAGTCCCGTTTCAGAAAAAAGTCAGCTGTATTCCACAAACCTGAGAATGACCCACAAGGACAACATGCTCATCTTTAATTCGCCCGAGGGAGGAGGCTCAGAAGTTCGTCATCCAGAGTCTGGGTAAAGACTAGAACACTGACTGGCAGCCATCAAGGGGTCAAATTATCCGTATTAGTAGTTTGGTTATCTGAGGATTCACCTGGCTGTGATTTTCTGAGCCATTTCTCTGCTGCAAACCCTTTATTCACAGACAACCTGTAAAGACAATAAACTGTGAGAAAGGAAGCTGAAGGAGTCCTGCAGGGTTGATTGCTCTGTGTCACACTGAGAGGACATCAGTTCCATCAGTGTGTGGACAATGCTCTCCACACCAGAACACTGAGATGCTTCCCATCAACAAATCAAACATAACTACTGAGGAAAAAAAAAAAACTCTTCAAAGAGGGAGATAGAAAATTATCTAGGAGTATACATGCTTTAGAAACATTGTTCCGCAAACTTTCAAATTTTTTAAAGAAAATTTGACCGCCTCTTTATTCCAGAAATCTCAAAATTAACATGATTAACGTTTGTTAATCTCTGTTTAACGATTGTTAACAGAGGCATCCATTATTTTTTTACTCAAACTGTGATTCACATTGATCCATTTCCTCCTTAAGTAACGTAGAAATCTGTGCAAAGGCACTGGCCTCACAGTTAGAAACCATAATGGATGATATAATCTCTCATAATCTGACTGCCTTAACTTCAAGAGTTCAACCAGTAGTCATCAGCCATTGTTCTTTGTCTTCACTCTAAATCAATGAGTGAAGGATCACAGGTTATCTCTCTGCCCAGATGATACACATAACGATCAAAATGAACCATAATAATTATACTTCTAAGAACTTCTAAGAAAGCCAGTCCAGGTGCCTTTTATGGAATCATTTAAAGTTCCTCTTTGCTGTCATCGTGTTCATTTGATCTGGACTTTTAGGACAGAACCAGCAGCCTGCCTCGCACCACTTCAGATTTAATTTGGATTTGTCTCAGATATCTCGCTCCACAAGGCCTTCTTTGTAAAAACCTGGAACTTACTGTAAAGACTTTACGACTGTTATTACTTTGAATGTGTGCCAGCGCACCGGAGATTTGGTGTCTTTGGCTTGTGGCTTCATCTGAACTTTTCTTAAACAACCGCTTCACAGTAACCGTGCCTGGGTTCACTTGTCCCAAACGTGCCCTTAAATTATCCAAAGAAGTTGAGACTCAGATCTTGTATCAAGTTTTCTGCTTGATTTGTACTCGGTTGAAAAGTGATAAAAGATGAAAGAGCAACAGGGCATAACAAAGGAAAATTAGAAAATTACAGCGTTATTATGGTTCAGAACCATAAGTATTATGTAGCATCCAGGGATTGGTGTTATTCAAACCAGATTTTTTAATCTGACTGACCTCTCAAGCATTCCCACAGTAATTAAAAACCTCAAAGCTTTTCAAAGTCAACTTTTGCACACGCACACCAACAAACACTACATCAGTGTCTGTATGAACGACTCACTGAGGCTCCCCAGGTTTCTCATAAAGAGTGTCACGTTTCCAACATCTGGGGACTCCAAAGCTTTGCATGTTGCATTGTTGTCCTGATTGTCGACATGAAGCACATGTGTGTTTATATGTTCACTAAACCAGTGTGGCCCTGCAGCCTTGCAGTCAGATCTGCAGTTGTACACATAAAGCACTGCATTAGTGCTTAAGGGCATCAGAAGAGACGATTCACATTTTCAAGTATGCATGTCAAAGATCTGGTTGTATTCTTAACCAGACCATTGTAACAGTGTGTGTGGGTATGGCTGCATGGGTGAATATACTTAGACATATGTGTGTTTGGTGAGTCCATGGAAAAAAAAAACAACACAGAAAAAAACTGATAAAATAGACAATTAATTAACCTATATTCTCTTTTAATTTTTCTGATTTATTATTGAGGATCCATCTGAAAACATGGTATGAATTTATGGGGTAGGAGTTCATAAGTTTCTTACTTCTTCCTACTCCTTTTGGAGCATGTTAAGATTATTGTGGTACGAAAAAATATGTCTTTTGCGTTATTTTATACTGCTATCATGTTCGAAATAAATAAATAAATAATATAAATAAATAAACTCTGCCTGTATACATGTGCTGTCAAAACCAAAGGTGATCTGCTCAGTAAAAGTCCATGACGTAACAAAGAAGTTAAGCTTCCTGAACAATTGGATCAGGAGATTTTTTTTTCTTTCTTTCTTCACTCGATGTTTTGAGTAGAAGAAGCAGAATTAGACTGGGAGCACAGGTACACTACGTCTTTTAACACCGTGCTGCTGAAGAACAATTATCGTTCTTCATCAGTCAGAAAAAGGGGGGGATGGAGAAAGCTCCAGAGTTATGACATAACAAAACATGAGAATCTGTGGAAGGCTTGAAAACTACTGATCATTGAAGCTCACAGTGCAATCTCACTGACCTAGAAGTATTTTGCAAAGAATAGAGCTAACATTTCTAGAAGTTCTAAGCAGGTCAAAAAAGTATAGACCCAGGGATCTGAATCCCAGTGGACACCACACTTTTCAGATACATTGTGTTGGTCTACAACATAAAATCCCAGATGAATTTACTTCAGTTTGTGGCATTATGTGTAAAATAGTTTGTCCTGACTCTATATATCTAGTTTTTATTTGTTGTTGCTGTATTTCTTATTGTTATGTGTGAAATTGTATGAATGTTTATATCTTCTTTCGTTTATGGAATTATGAATGGAAATTAGCATTTTGCTACGTTTATGACAAAATTAATTAATCTGCACTGTTCCATTTAAATAACATCAGTCAATCAATCAAAAAACAAAAAGGTTAACAGATTTAATATATTTAGTTCCTTTTAGGTTTCTGGACATCATGTTTGTGTCAAATGAAACAGCCTCGCTCTGATTTACTGACAGCATCACTAGGTGACTGGTAAGTGCCTCCACATGCAGGGTTTGAGTCTGTCTTTGACTCAGCAATCTGACTTTTTTTTTATTCCTAATTCAGCTCTTGGATTTGAACCGCAAACATCCAAACCGACCCTGTTTAGTGCAGCAGAAGGCAGCTTGTGCTGTACATGTGCGCCTGCTTTCCTTCAAACTTCACCCTGAACTTGTGACCAGGATGTTCTCCTTTGAAATCCCTTTTTTCCCCTCGTTCGGTTCTCGTGTTTCTCTTCTTCATGTTCCCTTTCTATTTCCTCTGACCTTTTCCTGTGCAGCCACGATTTTCACTTCCTTCCTTCCTGTGTGTGCTCTCGTGTTTCTGTGTGTGTCCAGCTGAGTGCGAGCATAAGATCCACAGCCCCAGCGGGACCCTGAGCAGCCCCAACTGGCCCGACAAGTACCCCAGCCGTAAGGAGTGCACCTGGGACATCACTGCCACGCCAGGACACCGAGTCAAGATCGTAAGTGAGCAAACCCAACCAAGCCGACCTAGTAACAACTTGTCGTCCTGGCTGCAGAATCATGGGGCATGAAGAGGCCTTAGGGCGTTTCTTCTCTTTTTTTTTCATGTCTGAATTCTTTGTTCTCGCTCTTTTCAAGAGAACCAAATGTGGATGGAGGAGAAAGCACAGATATTTGGGTTAACTGCAATCGCGTGCGCATGTGTTAGTAAGAGGCCTTGGGCAGAGGCCATCTGTGTCCTTGTGCCTCTGTGTGTGTAGACACACACACACACACTCACACACAAGTTTGGATTTCTACCCACATTAGGACTTTGCATTGACTTCCATTCATTTTAGTTACTGCATTTATGGCTAAGACTTGAAAACTGCTTCTATTTTCCCTAACCCTAACCATTACTAGTCTATTCCTAAAGCTAACCTTAACTAAAACTTAATTCACATCATACCTCTAAACCTGTCCTCTTACCCTGAACAGGGCTATAGGACCATTCTTTGGTCCCCATGCGGCCCATCGGTCTTCAGAGAGTTGGTAAATATGCCAGAAAAGGTCCTAAGAAGAATAGATAAACAAGTACACACACACACACACACGCGCGCGCACACACCTACACACACACACACACCTACACACACACACACACACGCAGAAAGATAGTTGTGGTGCGCACATCTGTGTGACATGACTTGATGAAGAGTCGTGTTAGTCACTGTTAGACTGAGGATTTCTGGTCTTGAGTTTCTCTTTTTCTAAACAACATGTTTCTCATCCCTTTTGTATAGAAGATAATTTTATGATTAAAGATCATCGAGGTTGGACAGCTGCAGGTTATAAAGCATGATCAGAACATGAATGTCTGTGATGCATAATTAGACTTGATGCAAACTGCCAGGTTAAGGTTTTGTAGAATCCATCATCAGGTCAGGGCCTGGAGTTAATGTAGACGGTACAAAAAAAGAGGCAGAGTTTTGTGAAGATGTTAAGGTGCCGACAAACATGGTTGATGTCTAAAATTAATGCTTTATTTTGCAGTTATAGAGCTAAAGTTTGGAACAAAATAGTCATACTTCTTCTAGATTGCACTTATTACATTTTATCAACCCTTTTCAGTAGTTTTTTTATTTATTTAATTTGGCAAACCAACAAGCAAATTAAATCAGTGATCATTTCTTTCCACTTTGACTCTGGCTTTGGTGTAAGAATAATTGTTGTTTTTATGTGGCTGTGATGATTAATCTTGAGCAAAAGGGCAACAACATTCTAACCTGGCTCTGTTTAGGTATTTAAAATTACAAACACTTCATGACACATAACCTTTCATGTGCAAATAGCCCTTAAGCGCAAAATCAGATGATGAATGTTGCAACAATGAAATGATCGCAATAAATAAACTTAATGGGATATTTTTTTTAACAAATTCAGCTAAATAAATTAAAAGAAATGGTGCCTTTGCAACAATATGTTTGAAAATTGGTTCCGTGGAAACTTGTCTATGTTGTATAGACGCATCTCTGAGGAGGTGGAACATTTTCACGCCTCAGTGTATGGGACAGATTTAACAGGTTTAACAAACACTTAAAAGACAGTCTTCTAAAATCAGTAACGGCTCTGAATATGAGTGGACAAGCAATCAAAAGTAAAACAGAAATCTGGAGAAGACCTCTAAAACACATGATGGATTTCTTCTTAGAAGCAAATATTTTCAGAAACTGGGATGCCTAAAAACATCTGCATAGTTCTGTGTGTATTATAGGCAGAGAGGTCTAAGCGGTCGAGAACATGGTCGCTTTTTACTGTGCACTTCACATAATCCTCTTAAAGTGCATTGATATTCTATTGTAACCACACAAAAGGCTTTCCTGTAAGCACAAACGCACACACACACATACACATTGTCTACACTCACACAAACACACATTCAGCATAAATAGATCACAGTTTGTAGATCAGGACTTGCATTCCCACTTTACTTTGACGCTGCAGCTACACGTGAGTCTCAATGCAGGATTTCATATTAACCATCCACTTCCCATTCGTTTGTGTAATCTGCCTTTGCTGCTTATGCAACTGGAAATATGGCTCATCGACCAGTGACACAGTGGCACAGCTCTGCACCTGTTCTGAATATTTGACGTGAAGTTTTGTAACCTAAAGAGATTCATTTGTTGTTAATTATATCCAGTCCAGCAGTTTGTTTGAGCTAGACCACAAATGTAGAAAATACTGATCATAATGGTTCCATCCATCCATCCATCCATCCATCCCAAACACCCACCCACCCACCAATCAACCTACAAACTAAAAACCAGCCCACCCCTCCAGTGTGCCCTGGGTCTCGTCCTGATGGGTCGTGCCTAGAACACTTCATCAGGGAGGTGTCATGGCCCAAGCCACCGCAGCAGCTCTACTCTGAGTCCATTTCGGATGTTCTGAGGCTCTCACCTTGTCTCTGAGGGAGAGCCCGGACACCATGCACAGGAAACTCATTTTGGTCGCTTGTATCCGTGAATTTGTTCTCTCAGTCACTACCCAAAGCTCCTGACCACAGGTGAGAGTAGGAAAGTAGATCGACCTGTAATTGGAGAGCTTTGCCTTTTGACTAAAAATGTTGCAAATCCAAGGAAGGTGGTGGAGGCATCTTCCTCTGATTGCTCTTTCTCTGCAGGCCTTCAGTGAGTTTGAGATTGAGCAGCATCAGGAGTGTGCTTACGACCACCTGGAGGCCTTTGACGGGGACAGCGACGCAGCGGCCATCTTGGGCCGCCTGTGCGGCAACAAGATCCCGGAGCCTCTGGTCTCCACTGGGAACAAGATGTACCTGCGCTTCATCTCTGATGCCTCGGTGCAGCGGAAAGGATTCCAGGCTTCGCATTCCACAGGTAAAGAAGGCGCCACAAACACACCTCCATGTAAAACACTGTGGGAGTTTGTGCAGAGCATCAATCACCGTAACTGGTGAACTGGCGTTCTAAGGAGTAATATCTCCCTCTAGTGGTTTGTTGAAGCAGGTGTATAGTAAAGCAATCTAAAAATGATTTATTAGAAGATCTAAAACAAACAAACAAAAACTCTTAACAATGCCATCCAGACATTGTCATCTTCCTAAAATAATAGTCATTTTATGCCAAAAGTGATTTTCCAAAATAAATAAATCACCACCTCTTTTTTTGCCAAAGGGTCATTTTTACCAAAAATAAATAAATAAAAAATCACTTTTGGCAAAAAATACATAGGACATTATTTTTGGAAGGTGACGATATGCGAATGGCTGCTCACTTTCCTTTGTCTGTTTGTGCTTCAGAGTGTGGAGGTCGTCTGAAAGCGGACGCCAGTCAGAAAAACCTTTACTCCCACTCCCAGTTTGGAGACAACAACTACCCGGGTCACACGGACTGTGAGTGGCTACTGACCACCGAGCAGGGCTACGGCATCGAGCTCAGCTTCGTAACCTTTGAAGTGGAGGAGGAAGCAGACTGCGGCTATGACTACATCGAGCTGTACAACGGATACGACGCCAATGCACACCGCTTAGGCCGCTTCTGTGGTTCAGGGGTAAGCTTCATTTAGGATTTTTCAGGAAGTGTCAGAGTTTCACAGAAGCTATGCTTTTTTTTCTCTTCCTAAAGAAAGTTGAAAATGTGATTTGGTATTGATGCATAAACCAATTCATTACGTCCATTCACTTCAGTTCTTCACTGCATATTTGTTAGTCAGAGCTGTTCAGTGACTCAAACAGAAATGTAGAACATTAGAGTTTGTTGTGTTGGAATGAGCTTTAAAGTTTGAACTCCTTGTGGTTTTGTGGTCACTTCTTTTGCCACCACAGACGAAGCCAAAACTTTCTATTCTTTTAGCATTGGTCTCACTTTGGAAAAATGAATTTTTGTTATCCACATGGGAACATTGGTAACTGACATATTTGAAGTGAGCCATCTATCTGAGCTGTTCCAACATTATGTATTTAGCAGTCAAGTTACCAAACTTTGACAAACGGATCAACTCTTTAAAGGGACAGGATTATATGTTTTCCAGATACATAGCGCCATTTCACAGCACAATCAAGTAACTCTAACCTATCAAACACAACTTAAAATAAATTTGACTTCATAATTTAACGCCTTGAAATTGGGCCACTGTCTCTTTAAAAACTCCTGCTTTTTCTGAAGCTCCACCTTCAGGAAATTATAACAGCATGACTCTATTAACCGTTTAACGACGTTTTTATCAGCTACTGAGCAGTAGCTCCTTTAATGAGCTCAGCTGATGCTCAATTCCAAACAGGTGTTTGCTAATTGCTGCTGACTAGTCTGAAGCGCTGAAACGGCAGCTCAGAGGAGGAGCTTTGTCCTGGAAGGCGGGGCTTGGTCCAACCGTTCTGCACAGCTGAATGGTTGCTAATTTCTCAAACATGCATGAAAGAATCAAAGCAACAATCTCAAAAACTGAGCTTTGAGATCAAGGTAGATCTGTTTGGTCATAATGCATGAAAACTAAAGAGAGCACAAAGTGTGTTAGACCAGCTGATCAGCATGGAGGTGGAGGCGTTTTGATATGGGCTGTGTTTTCAGCCTGTGCACCTTGCATGAGTAAAGCATAAACTGTACTGTATTACAAAATATCCTATTGCCAATCATGAGGTTTACCTGGAGTGGGTCACCAACAGAACAACGGCCCTAAACAGCACAGTAAATCTACAGCAGACTGGTGGAAAAGAGAGGAATCATGGTGGACCAGTTAAAGCCCAGATCAAAGCCTGAATGAAATGCTGTGGTAGGACCTGAGGGGATGTGTGCAAAGAGAAATTTTTCCAAGCCTTAATGAACTGAAACAAAGTATTATAAGACAGTAGGAAATCTGTAAAACTGATCAAATAAGACAAAAGTGACTGGTAGAAGCTGCTGCTGCTAAAGATGCTTCCACAAGCTGGTGGTAGGGTGTACTTACTTTTTCATACCGCAATTCTTTGTTGGATTCGTTTTCTTCTCGTTTTCTTTTCTTTTTTTTTAACAGATCTTTCTCTGTTTTTCCATCTTCAGCCCAGAGAAGGGATTTATTCCCCTGGAGACGCCATGCTGATCCGTTTCCATAGCGACGACACGATCAGCAAGAAGGGCTTCCACGTCCGATACACAAGCAGCAAGTTCCAGGAGAACCTTCACGCCAGGAAGTGACTCTACACTCAGCCGGCGACCTCCGCGGCACGGCAACCAGAAAAATCCGCTTTCTTCCGTCATCTCTGACCCACGGACAAACGAGGACGTCCACCAACCACCTGACTGGCTGGCGGGTGAGGGGGGAAGGGGGACAGCTGTCGGTGCAAATATTTGTTTACAAAAGAACCGTCGAGACTTTGAGACGAAGTGGAAACGAAAACGAGACATGGAGGATCGGGTTTGAGGCGTTGTTCACTGACACAAACGCAAAGGAGCCGCTTACAGACTCGTATTTTCAAAAACAAACTACGGCTATGAAGGAGACTAACAAACAGAATCCAAGCAGCAGTTCTGTGCTGCTCCTGGATCCCTGAACTGTGCAATTTACTGTCACCGGACGGCTGCTTCCATCCACAGGGACTCAGACTGCTCACAGATGTTTTACTTGCCTTGGATGGCTGGGAACTGGCCTCTTCAGCCCAGCTCAGAACGGCTGCAGATACTTTGATTTCTGTGTATTGTTAAACCCAACGTGTTTACTGTGAGTGTGTGTGTGTGTGTGTGTGTGTGTGTGTGTGTGTGTGTGTGTGTGTGTGAGGAGAGAACAAACAAAAGGCCCATGTTGGTCCTTTTACTCCTGGTTGCTCACGGCTCATGCAGACCATAGTGGAAAAATGGAAAGGAAAACAAATATATGGAGATTTTATAATCTGTAACATTGATGTTAAGCCTTGCTTTATGTTGTGCTTTTGACTTTTACTTGTGGTTTTAAGTTGCTTATTTCCAGGATATTTGTATTCATATATATATATACTGCTCAAAAAAATAAAGGGAACACTCAAAAACACATCCTAGATCTGCATGAATGAAATATTCTCATTGAATA
>NW_006799971.1:1033273-1107525 GCF_000485575.1 Poecilia formosa | reverse complement strand
TATATATATAAACAGATATCTGAAGGGAAGAACTGTCTGTGGAAAGAGAGACCCTCATGGTGCTAAAATAAAACTGAATGAAGGTTTTTAAATGGAGGCAATATTACTTGCAAAGGTATTCATATCCTTTCAACATTTTCTCCTTTTGTGGTGTTGCAACCACAAACTGAACAGCTTGGGGATTTTATGGGGTCATAAAAAGGATCCATGGAATCTAAAAAGCGAGGTGAGTTTGAATCGAGAACAAACGTGCGCTGCTGTTACAGCACCGCCCTGAGGCAGACATTTTTGTCTAATTTTTTATTTTGTAAAATAGCTCAAGCTCTCTCCACTGGTCTTCAAATCTTGCTACTAATTCTCAGCTGGATTTTGACCTAGACTGTGACAGGGCTGATGATCCAAAATGTTCTGTGGTGCATCTGGTTGTAGGTTTATTGCCTTTTTCCCTGTTGGAAGGTCAAACTTCCGCTTCGATCTCAAGTTTTTTGCAACTTGTAGAAGGTTGTCCTTCCTGATTGCTCCGTACCTGCTGGAGAAAAGCGTCCCAACCACTGCAACCTGTCATCTACAGAAAGAGCACATTGAAGGTTTTGGCAGCCATGGCTCAGTCAATGATGGCCACCCTCAAGAAAAGTTCCACAGCTAAAAGAAAACATCAAGGCAGGTAAAATGTCTATGGAGAGGGAAAAAAACCTGAGAACATACTGAAAAATGGAGAGCAGTAAGAAAGAGCAGCAGAGGGAGGGACAGTGGTTAGTAGTTGAAGCCTGACAAACCTCTGAGGCCTTCACAGAACAGCTGCATTCACACTGAGACTGAAGCACACAGGTGACTTCTGGATTTATTTAGGGTTGTCAAATTAAGATGGCTCAATTGAACATCACATAAACATCAGTAAAATATGCTGAAGTTTGTGTTTGTAATGTGGCAAAATGGAGGGAAAAAAAGGGATATAAATACTTTTTCCTGGGCTCTTGTCTAGCCACTGTGCAAACGGCCCGCTGCAACATCAGCTTGTATCTGTGGAACCACAAACTAATGCCTTACAACCAACATTTATGGTTCCACAGGTGTCTCTGATGCTCTTGCACAGATGTCTATGAGTGTTTTGGCTGCGTCTTAGAGAGGTTTCACTGTAAAAAGAAAACACACCGAGAGTGTGATTTGTACATGCAGTAGCGTGTCCACAGTGCATGTGTGTTTGTGTCGGCGATGCTAACATGCTAGCAGAAACCTCCTCATGTCTTTTCTTGCGTTGCAACAGATTCTATCTGAATGCTTCCTCACGCAACATCTGGAGCAAGAAGGGGAGGAAGTCTGAAGGAATATCAGCGGTGTTAAGCTCTAACGTTTAAGTGTGTGTTGTAGCTGATTTATAAGGAAAACATAACGCGTGTTTGTCTGTAAGTTGTATGTGCTTAAACTCACTATGTCATTGTACGTGCCAAGCTCCAAGTGATCCACTTTGATCCAAACAAGTTTTTGTTTTTCTCACTCCGTGTCCGTGTCTGTAGTCCAGAGACAGGGACGCTGCGTCCGCTGCATCACTCATTAAAGTACACACAGGTTCAAAGCTCTCGCCTGCTTCAGTTTGATGTTGATGTTTTCAACATTTTCAGTATTTACTAGGGAAAAACCCTGCTCTAAGTGTATTTTCAACAAATTTACTAGTGCTACAATTATTGGTACCTCCACTGTGGAAACAAATGAAAAAATTGCCTAAATTGATCAATCATTAACAAATATGTTTATTTTCAGTACTTGTTCATCGAACCACAAAGCCTGAAAAACACCAAACTTTATGCCTGCACATATTTCAAAAGTCTTCAGTCAACTCTTATTTGTAGGTGGTGCTTATAAGGAGCTGGTTATTGGTTAATCTTTTAAAGTTTCCTTAAGTGTTTTGGAAAACATATACATTCAGGCTTTGCCGCTTTTTAATTTATTACAATTTAATTGTTCATTTTTATATAGATTTGATTGTGTTCAAGTATATTCAGCTCTGACCATATTCGTCTATATGCAGATGACACAGTTGTATGTTTATGTGCAGAAAACAAACAACAGACTTCCAGACGAATTTTCTGCGTTAATGATTATGATCCCTGGTTGGTTATGTAACTCATGTCTGCATCTTAACGGCAATAAAACTGTATGTATGTTCTTTTTTTAGGTGTTTAAGTCGAGATCCAGATTAACATGCTATAGTTTCAGGAACCTGACTGTATGACTATGTTGGTGTAATAGTGAAATCAAAACTTTCTTTTAAAATCCAAGTTTGAAAAGTTCATAAAATAATTAAAATCAGTTTGAATAATGTTAGACATTAGAAACCATCTACCTTCACATGTTAGATACAAATCAGAAAGGCTATAATGTGATCAATTAAAATATGTTTTAACAATAAGTAAGGGATAAAACTACTACTGCAAAATTTTAATTAAAGGAATATATTCTGTTTTACATGGTTTTCCCTCTTCTACTAAAAAGTAATCCCATTAATAAATCTAAAAATTGATCCACAAGAGTTTTAACTAGAGAAGACACTAAGATGTAGCAAAAAGTTTGTCTTCTCTGAAGGGGCAGTTCTTTCTTGGAATACCAGCAGAATTGAGGACTATCACATTCCTAAATCAATAAAATGGTGGTTTCTACAGTTGCTTATTGAAAATTTGTATTGTTATTGTTTGATTAATTATTTGGTATTTTGTATTTTATAAATCATGTGATGTATATTAATTTTTCCTGTTCTACTCCACCACCCTGCCAGAGACTGCAGATGAAAATGCCTTTTTATGGCGAACTCTGGCACAATTTTATGCCAGACTGACATTACATGTTGTTTAATGTGCGTTAAACAAACTAAAATGAGCTAAACTTATCCAACTGTTACGTAGGAATTAAAAAAAAACAACTTTTGAGCTCAAGAGATGAAAGTGTACAACAAAAAGCTTTAAAAAGGAAAGACATTAAGATAATCAAAAGCACTGACGAGACCGTATGTTTTCCTCCAGGAAACTGTACAGTGTTTTACTTCTTTGTAACCACTAGAGGGCACCATTGCCGAGTTTATCAAAGGTCAGTGCTTTGAACTGGAGCTGGATTTCCCAGTAAAAAAAAATTCTTTTCCCACATAATTTATTGAGGTTTTCTGAATAAAATTGAATACGAATAAAAGCAAACTAAAACAACAACAACAACAACAATAACAACAACAACAACAACAAAACAACACAATAAATGATAAAATTAAGCCAGACGGCTGTGTGTTATATAATGAGTCCAAAGCTCGTGGTGTTTTTCTTGTGTAAGATGTTTTGTAATCTACTCTCTCCGGAGGAACTAAAACCATAAGCTGTGAGACTGGGTCAGCTTGTTGTTGGCTGAAATGGAGGTTTCTCCTTGTTGCAACGATATTGCAGCAGCTTGTTAAGCCGCCAATCCGTGTTTAGCTCCACGTAGAGGTCAAGCGGGGAACTGCAGTCAGTTTGAAATACCAGAGTTCAACAATTCAAGCTCGAAGTTTACAACATGTTCGGTAAATAAGACATAATTTTTACTCAAATACGGAAAACTTACAGCCTACATTTCTGACCTATGAACCACAAAGTCTGTTGCTATGTAGTCTTTCCCCCCGTGTTGCTTGCTTTAGGTTTGCAATGTTTTTATAAGTAAAGTAGAAAGTACAGAAATTCCATAACTGGCAGCTTGAATTTTCAAGTCTAATTCAGGCTGACATACTGAAACAGCAGATGTCCAGTTTAAAAATAATACATTTCAGGTGGAAACTTTTTCATTACAATCAAAAATGTTAAGAACAACACAATGTTTATATTTTAATAAATGTCCTTCATTTTAACTTCATGGTAAATCAGTTCACAAATATCCATCAATGTTTACTCAAAAGCAGCTGTCTGCATTTATTTTTTAATAAAACATATTTACCAAACCATTATGTTTTGTATCTTTAATGATTTACAGATCCATTTCCCTCAAAAATAACTATTTGCTGAGCTGGTAAACAAAATCACAAACTTTTTAGGGTTTTTAAACAGTCAGCATGTTTTATGGTCTGCAAACAGTTTCAACTTGATGATTTCGGCCCATTTGAGAAAATTTTTGAGTTTACAGGAAATTATTTTTGTAGTAAAACCAGAAAACTTCCTATCTTCTGTTCAGGTGCATCTCTCATTCTTGTAGTCAAGAAGCTGTCCATCATGATAGGCATTGATGGGTGTTTGTTAGCGCAGGATGCTAACCTTGAAATACCACAGAATTAGTCCAAAACACATTTTAAAAAGGCAAAATATAATATAACTGCTTTTGTTTAAAACAGATAAGCAACAATTATTCCTACAGCTGCAAAAATACTTTATACCAAAATATCACTGCATGCAATATTATTAACTATCACAATTAATCAGTTTGGCTTCCCAGAAAGTTAGACAATTACTCAAGAGCAGCAATAAAATAAAATAAAATAAAATAAAAATTAATACACAATCATGGGAAATTGTAAACAATTGTCCAGCTGACAGTCATCAAAACCTCCACAAGGTGGCTAAGCCACCAAAGGTCTCTACTGGAGAAGTTGGCTGGAAAATTGAGAGGAAGGAAAAAGTATGGTAGAAAGAGGTGTGAAAGCTATAACCATGGCCCTGAGAGAATTGTGGATGAAAACTCATTCAAAAGTGTGAGCAACATTCACAAGACACAGCTAAAAGAGCTGCTGCACACAACTGACAGATTCCACTCCTGAACCACAGACTAAAACGCTTTTCTGTTGAAGTGCTGCGCTTCATTTGGAGAGCAGGATCCGGCAGTGTGGAGGAAAAGGAGAGAGGAACAGAATCCATGCTGCCTGAAGTCTGGTGTGAAGTTTCCACAGTCAGTGATGGTTTTCTAGAGCAGGGGTTCCCAAACTTTTACTTCAGACAGCCCTAAAAAGCTTTAACTCCTGGAAACATCAACTTTTACAATGTTTTTTTATTCATTATTCAATAATTATTACATTCATTTAGCATAAGTGCTGCCTCACACCTTCTGATGTTAGATGCCCATGAGTTCTGTGGCGGGAAATTTTATTATCAGAAAATATATTATGACTATATTACCACATAATACAATTTTTCATCACAATCCCCTCTTTTTATTATAAGAAAATGTAAGATTTTACATGAATCACATCAAATTTGATTGTATTCCCACAGCTCATAGTTTTTGTGCAGCACTTCCTTTGGTCTTTTTCTTGTCAGAAATGTTTCCATTTCTTGACAGCTTCGCGAGCTTGAGGAGCAAAGCTAGCACAGATAGCATCGATCTGACAGGCAGCCAATCAGAAAATGAGCATCAGAAATAACATTGAAATTTAAAATGATTGAAAAAAAAAAGATAAGTAAAATTAAGATAAAAAATGGGATTCAATTTTTTTTTTCTTTTGCAACTTTTGTCTCATCTTCCCTCCACCTTTCTAAGATCTTCTATCTGCTGACAAACGGTATGGAGATGCTCATTTCATTTTCCAGCAGGACAGGGTACCAACCCACTGTGCCAAAGGAACCAGAAGCTGCTTTAAACCCATGGTGGTTCTGTTGGTTAGCCCCATATGGACCAGAACCCCACAGAGAGTCTGCGGAAAAGAGCAGGAGGAAGATGACAAACACAGGAACAAACAATGTAGAGCAGCTGAACACCTCAGCAAAGGAAATAGAAAACAAACTGTCCAGGACGTAACTTCCATCTGACATTTCTTTTGTCAAAAATTATTTTTGTTATTGGTCTGATTTAAAAACTTCCTGATAAACTGAAAATTCTAGTTTGCATGAGCTGGAAGCCACGACTAGGCCTGTCATGATAGCAACTTTTGCTGGACAATTTATTGTCCCAGAAGTTATTGCGATAAACGATAATATTGTTGTTTTGAGATCATTTTCAAGTAATATAATTGTAATGGCACAACAATGCAAGAACACATTCTGAAGGATCAATAAACTTTAAATTCTAACAACTTCTAATATTTGAACTGGAAGACATTTTAAACAAAAGTAGGATTAAGCTAATAAGAGTGACAAAAGGCTCACTGATGTGATTTTTGTGACTTGAAACATTTCCAAACAGACAAATTAGGATTTCTTGTTACCAAAGGGATACATGAAAGAATCTTCTTTGCACAACTGTTGAGCAACAAGTGGGGGAAGGTAAGTGGTGTCATTCAGAGTTTCACACAGCCAGAGGAAAACCACTGCAGCACTTTCTCTGGCTTCTTGTTTGCCAGATTTTTGCTGAACCTGCTGTATCTTGATCCTGAAACCGGCCCATACTGCGTCGTTTCTAAAAAACTACAGACATTTCTTAACTTCTCTGATAGAAAGCAGGAGTCTGTAGATCGGACAATAAGAGGAGTTTGTTGCTTTGTAATGTGTTTGTGCAGGTGTGGTGGGGTGAAGCTCAAACCATCCAAACGTCGTTTTGGTCACATAGCATCTTTAATACCACCATTATAATAATTAGGATATCAAAAGTATCGAGTATACATACATAATTTGCATTGCGGTACACAAATCTGAGCTGATTCATGTTTTCATATCTTTCATTTGTTGTTCTCAGGGTCAACTTTTATTATCTCGACATTGTGCTGATACATTAAATTGTCCTGGAGAACTCAACGCTATTTCAGGAAGGAGAACATTTAATCGGACATGTATTGTTAAGCGATATAAAAAGCTTTTTTGATATTTCCAAATGTAACTTGAATCCTATAGTCTACTACTTTCCAATACCAATATTCAAGAATCTTGATATAAGCCAAACTAGAGTCCATGTCACCAAAATCAACGTAGTTTAGTCGGTTTCTGCACCTGCTGCAGCCTTGATATTCTGTTCTGTTCTTCTGGGGGGGTTTTGCAGTTAAGTTCTTGATGCTGTAGGAACAGTCTCTTGAAGCCATGCCTGTTTTTGTAACAGTCCCAGTAAATGGATCCTCAGGAGTCTGAAGATGTGTGGATTGTTTATGTGTGTGTGTGTGTGTGACTGGTTGAGGAACGCAAGGGTTAGAAAAAGAAAAGAAAAAAAAGAAAGAAAGAAAGAAAGGAAAAAAGAAAACCAAACTGGTGAAAACACCTCATTTCAGCTCCATCACCTGGGCCGTCTCAGTCCGTGCTGTCTGTCAGACGCTGGTGATGGAGGCCAGGCAGTTCGATGACTTCTGCAGTTTCTCAGGCTGCGTGGTGGGGGGCTCGGGGATGGCGCGAAAGCTGAAAGGCAGTCCAATGCTGCTGGTGCCAATGTGGCCTGGGCTCAGCGCCGGATTCTGTCGTCTATTGCTTTCCACGATGCTGGATGTGTTGGATGCAAGGCTTTCACGTGTTCTGCACGACAAACAGAAAGTTAGCTTGGAAATTAGAAATTAAAGTCAGTTTTTTATAGTGTCGTGAAAAAAAAGTTTTTGCTCCCTTACAGGTTTCTTGGTTTTGGCTTTTTTTTTGTTACACTTACAGTTGTCGTGACAGTTTGGTATGAGGCAGATAATCTGTGAAAAAATTGAGTTCCTATGCCTTTTTCCAGAGCTCCCAGGGACCAAAAACAACCAATCAGAGCAAGGAGCAGGGTCTTTGTGCTGTGATTCACGTATCCGTGTAGCGCTGCTCATCCCTCCGTTTCCCACTCCTCTTGCTCTCTGTTACGCCACAGCTAGCACAGCCTCTCATGAATGCTAAGGCTAGTGATCATGGCCACCAACAAAGGCAGATAAATAGTTTTCTTGTAACAGTAAGTTGTTTCTTTGCCATTATCACATTTGGCAAGTGCATTCATGAGGTTGACTGACAGCTCTAAGCCCCTCCTCCTGGCTCTGATTGGCTGATTTTGCTCAGGAGCGGTGCATTTCTCCAGACAGCTACAGCAGCTCAGAAAGGAAGTGGAGCAGATCAAAATTTTCCCAGATTGCTTCTCGTATTATACTGTCACTGGAGACAGCTTTAACAAATATATAAAAACATGTTTGTTTGTTTGTTTGTTTGTTTCTTTCTTTCTTTCTTTTTACAAAAAAGTAACATAGTGCACCTTTAACTTTGTCAGGTTAGCAAAATAATTTTCCAGCACAGAGTAATTAAATACCTCCCTCAGCGGGCGACGACTGGCGTCAGGTGTTTGGGATAAGTGACTATGACTGTTTTGCAGAGGAATTTTGAGCCATTAAGCAGAATGGTTTTAATTCAGTCCCAATGGAGGGTTTCCTAGCAATAGCAGCTTGTTTGGGTTAGGCTGCAGCATCTCAATCTCATTTTAGTCAGAACTTTAAGTAGGCCATTTGAAAGCCACTTGGGTTTTGTGGAGACATTATGGGGTGAAATTGCTGCTGCTCTTTGGATAATTATCCTGCTGTATGCATAGCATAAGCTTGAGCTCTAAGTCAAAAACTGATAGCTTGATATGCTTATTCTGAATTTTCTGCCACAGTGCAGAACTCATGCTTCCATCATTCAAAGGAAATGGTCCAGGTCCTAAGCTGTTTGTTTTGCTACAATGTTCAAATTTTGAAATATTGGTAGTTTTACACACATTCCAAAAAGGTAACTGAACGTTACATCATTTTTATTTTATTTTTTTTTTTTACCTTTTTAGCCTTAATAGACAAAATCATGTTTGAAAACTTATTTTGTTTTTTCCTCAGAATATCTTTGTCTGATATCAGATTTTTTTAGTTGATCTGAAACATTTAAGTATATGGAAAAAAAATTAAGGGGAACATTTTTTTCACAGCTTTTTTTCACAGAACACCAATACACGCCTTAAATTTCATTCCATGCAGTCAAATGCAATCCTAATTATGATGTAATACAATAAAATGTAGCTTTTAATTTCATATTAAGATTTGTCATGTGTCCAAGGAAGTCCAGCTGATTACATCTCTGACTTTGTAGCAATCTCTCCTCCTGAGTAAGCTTATGGCTACAGTGGACTGATGAGTGGTTGACTTTGCAACATTCCCTCAAATGGATAAAAACACATCATAGCACAGAAAAAAATGTTTTAATTAATTAAAAAATAAATAAATAAATTAAAAAAATAATAATAATAATAATAAAAACCCTTTCAGATTTGTTGTGTTTAAGTGTAGTCAATTCCTACAGGAGAATGAACCATGGAGGTAAGATGAATCACAAAACTGAAGATGGCATTAGACAAAATTGTAACCACAGCATGGTGCAACCTACAACCCTGACAAGAGGGACAGCAATTCTTTTGAATCAGTTCTACTCAGAAATGTTAGTTCTAATTGGAAAACTGTCCAAAGCCGAAGTCTAGTTAGTCAGTTGTAGATATGGCAATATTTATCATAACTTATGCAACCAAATAATGTTTTTCAAAGATTTTATTTTATAAAGCAGAATCACAGAATGACACTTTTATGATTTTAAACAGTGACAAAGTCTGTCATGCTAACTGGACTCATTTAGCTAGCGATAATTTAACAAACGTAATCTCTCAAAAAAGTGAAAACAGTTTTCAAGCAGTCATGTTAACGTCAAATATCATGCCAACTATTTTTTAGTAAAGCAATAACACATGACTCATACTTTTTGTGTTTCTGCGAAGCTAAGTGTGGGGGTCAACACATGTTCCACTGAGTTTTAAACTAACTGTAAAAATAATTCAGGTTTGGCCTGTGCAAAGGGAGCAAAAACAAAACTAATACAACAATGGGTTTCTACAACTATCCCAAAAATATTTTGGTCCCGTCTGTTTGTCTTTTCTACAGAATCAGTGTTGCCATCATCTCACTAGCCATCTGCATGACATTACGGTGAAACACTGTAGGAAAGAGAAAGGAAGTCAATAAGAGAAACATAAAGAATGCTAATGCTTTATTAGAGCCTGGGATCTTTAAAAGTGATCCAAAAGAAACACTATGGCAGAGTTTTTATTTACTTTCTCATTCATTCATTTTTTTTACATTTTTTTTTTAGTCTTTTTGGTTAGCTTTCTTAAACCTAGTTTAGTTTAAGCCTACAATCTCAAATAACCAAATAAACAACAATAAAATTGAGCTTATTTATTTTAGTGCAGTAATTTATTTTAGATTAAAAAAAACAACAACAAAAAACATTACATTTACATCCCACTCTGACTAACAGGTGATGAATCAGCAGCCGCTTCACTTATGTGCAAATAATTTTCAGTGAGGTTGCAGCCTAAAAAGGACTGCTGGGCTGCCTCTGGGGGCTTTAGGGCAGTGAGGGGGTCACAGCTGCACCCACCACTCATTCAGAGAAACCATACTTCACTTCAGACTCACCAAAAGTGTCAGAGAATGCAACCAAAATAAAAAAATTGCTAGATTTATTATTTGTCCCTATGTTTGAAAAAAGTTTCTAGAGGGGTATGAAGATTCACGTTACAGCACAGCAAGGAGTACGAACGATTACAGACCAGATCCCATAAAAACACTAAAATTGCAGATTTGCTCACACGCTAAAGAACTTGGGAATATGTGGCTTGCCCATGGGTACACCAACATGTGACCGGAAGAAACTGTAATCAAACACAACCTTCAGATTCTACCCACTGTGCCACAGACGTCCATGTGCAAGATTCAGGATAGCCTTAAATAAAGCACTGAAACATGTTTAACACATAGAATGAAGGTTTGGGAAATCATTTTAAAGGATCCATAAACAATGTAAATAATTCAGGTTTGAAATGTTGGTGTTGCAGCACATTTTTGTCTTGTCTGTCACTCAGTTTATTTTTTCAACTTGGTGGGCAGAATCTTAGCTGCCAACACTGTTCATTGTTCAAGTTAGAATGATAGCTAATTTAGCCAAACGAGCTTTACCTCTTCTTAGCTTAAAAACTATTAACTAGTTTATGTTTGATCAGTCTAAATATTTCAGATTATGAATAAGAGACGATCAACTACAATCCACAATTCTAAAACTGTACTGAAACTGTCCAAATATGAACCAGCAATAGCATATCAACATTAATATCAGCTTAGTAACTGCGGTGAAAGTGTCAGTTTGTGTTGTCACATTTGGATTTTGTAAATTGGATTTTATAACTAAAATTATTTTAATTTTGTGAGCAATATAAACTAATTAAAGTTTGAACAATCAGAAAAGTTTTGAATTGCAACCAGAACTCTGCTAATTGTTTGTAAGGTAATGTTTTCCGCCTGTTATCACAAAATAATTTGTGTTGTCTGACACTGTTAAATCTTTTAAATCAGATAAAGAGAATGATGGTAAATTGCCCTTCTGACCACTACCAGGTTGATGCCACACATTATTCATTATTTAAAGTTTGTGAGGAAATGTTTTATCCTAATTTAGCTGAACTGTGCCAAACAAAATCATGCTAACTGCGCTGGACACTTGTCTCATTAGACAAGTAAGAAATATTGTGATGTTTTATTAATCATTATGTTATTGTGGCACAAGATCTGATTTTATCCATGGCAGCAATTAAACTTTGATGACACTGAGATTATTTTTCCTGCTAATTCTTGGTCAGAGTGGGTCCAAGACTGAAGCTGGCTTCTTCCAAGTTAAAGCAACACCAACCTTAAAAACGCTATTACAGATGATATACTGTTTTATGAACCTTTATACAACCACCATAATTTTTCTAGATGGTTAGGTACATGTTAAATTCAATACAGAGGGGGTTAGGTTTTGGAGATCTTCCTCTACAAAATTTATATCCAGCTTTTCTTAAAGCTGAAGTATGTAACCACTATAAAAAATGCTTTTTACATATTTGTTAAAACTGTCATGTTGTGACAATTTAGTGTAAGACAGATGATTTGTGAAAAAAAATAAAAATCAAACTCCTCTGTTTTCTCCTATTACTATCTGCAAAAATAAACCAGTTGGTCAGAAACAACCAATCAGAGCCAGGAGGTCTTAATGCTGTCAATCAACTTGCTCTCTGACATATCACATCTTGTTCTTCACAATGGAGCCTGCCACGAATGCTCAGGCTAGTTGGCATGGCGACTGATGACAGCGGGTAAACAGTTTTCCTGGAATGGTAAGTTGCTTCTCTGCCATTAGCACATTAATCAGTGTGTACACGAGCCTGATTGACAGCACTAACACCCTCCTCCTGGTTCTGATTGGTTGCTTCTGACAATGGTGATAGTGGTTTTCTGCAGATGACAATGGGCAGAGAAGATGGAGGATATTGTCTATATGTGTCTGTCAATATATTTCTAGTAAAAATAAAAAGACATTTGAAAGAACAGATTATCTGACTCGTATTATACTGGCAATTTTAACAAATGTGTAAAACAACATTTTAAAAAAATAAAAGTTAAATGCTGCAGCTTTAGTACATATGATTAAAAAGAGTATATAAAAATATTTGAATTTACATTCAATTTTTGAAGTTTTATTGGTATTATAGCATGTGCCATTACAGTATTTTTCAGAATCAGCCAATCCCTTCTAATAATTGCTAACCATTGTTTTCTATGTTTTCACTGGTAAGTCGAACATTTAATTATCTTTGGTAATGTGCTCCAAGTTATTGAGGTTGGAAGGCCTCATTGTCATCATCATATTCTTTACCATCCTCCATAAATTCTTCAGCAGATTTAAGTTTGGAATCTGGCTGGGCCACTTCAAAACATTAATGTTACTTCCATTCAAAATGAACATCTTGATAAAATTGAAAGATTAATTACAGCTAAATCTTACAGGAGTAGGAATACTTCTGGGCTTCACTGAATTAATTGCTGTATTTTTGACAATATTTAATAAAACTAAATTCTCACTGAAGCTTGTTCACTCTTTTTAAGTTTCTGTTGAAATTACACTGCCTCATAAAAGTATCCCCTTTACCTAACCACAAACTTCATTTTACTTTTGGGAATGTTATGTAAAAGAACAAAACAAGAAAGTACTTTGTTATAAGGTGGGAAAAAATCTTAATATTCAAATTTTTGAAAAGTGTGGGGTAGATTTTTACTCAGCTTTCCTGAGTAAACATAGTGTTTTTGTTTTTGTGGGGGCGAGATTTTTTTTTTTCTTCATCTTCTCTTTTGGCTTTTCCCTTCAGCGGTTGCCACACTGAATTATCAGTCTCCATTTAGTCCTATCCTCTCCATCCTCTACCTTTACAGTATCCAACCAGATCCCTAAATTTCTGGTTTGGTCTACCTCCTGGCCTCCTGCTCGGTGGCTCCAGCCAGGATCCTTCTACCAATATAATCATTGTCTCTCCTCTGAACATTTCTAAACCATCTCAGCATGGTCTCTCTAACTTTATGTCCAAAACATCTAACATGAGATGTCCGTTTGATGTCCTCAATCCTAAAAAATATGAATCCTCATCGCTCCAAAACAAAACCTCAACATCTTGACCTCAGCCAGCTCCAGTTCTACCTGCAGTCTTTTCCGTATTGGTTCTGTCTCTGAACCACACATAGCTGGTCCAGCGACTGTCTAGTACACCTTTCTTTTCATTCTTTACAAGACCCTTTTATCACATATGACACCTGACTCCACTCATCCCAACTTGCTTGCACACCCTTCTTCACCTCTCTGCCAGACTCTCCGTTGCTCTGGGCTGTTGATCCTAAGTACTTAAAGTCCTCTACTTTCTTTACTTCTACTCAATGTAACATCACCTTTCCACTGTGCCATTCTCATTTACACGTGTATTCCATCTTGCCGTGACTAGTCTCCATTCCCCTCTCTTCCAGTACATGCCTCCACCTCTAAGTTTTCCTCTACTTACATGCTGCTCTCACTGCCTATCACAATGTCATCTGCAAACATCATAGTCCATGGAGACTCCTGTCAGCCTGTCCCTACCTAAAAACCACTCTTTCCCTTGGAATCAGAAATACTTTATCAATCCCCACTGGGAAATTCTCAACATTACAACCAAGCACCAATTAAAAGTTAGGAAAATTGAGACAGTAAAGAAAAAAAATAGATTTAAAAACAATGTATAAAAGTATATTGAGTTGCAGAGGTCACTCACATTTTAGGAAGGAAGAAACTTCCAGTTGATCATTTCCCAACTGACTGTTGTGCCAATCCAGAAAATAAGTTTAATAAAGTATTTGTATGGATTTATAAATCATCCTATTTGCTTAAATAAATGGCAACTGAACTTGTATTGCTTCTTCAAAGGCGTTATCTTTTTAAGCACTGAGGATTGCCATGTACTAACAGCTGATTGATCTTTAGATACTTGTATGTGGGTCTGACATTTCAAAATACTTGTGATCTGGCCACAAACACATGGATTTGAGACTTGAGGCCACATTCCATTATGATAAGTTTTGAATGATGCACAGTTTGGGTCTTACCTAGGAGAGTTAAAGCCACTGTCCACTGTGACACTGCTGCTGTCCATGCTGTCCAAGCGGGCAGAGTGGGCCGACTTCTGGCTGCTGCTGTTCTCCGTCTCCTTGGGGCTGAGCAGGGTCAGATTGGTCTCCAGTTTCCGCTGCAAATCGTGCTCCTTCTCCCGTTCAAGGAGCCACTGCATGGTTCCTTCTCCGCCACCACCACTGCTGCCTCCAACATTTCCACCTCCTTCCCCATGGTCTTTGCTGTCCTCTGCTGTGGCCAACTTTTTGTGCGAGTCCTCCTCTGCTTCTTCCTCCTCCTCATCATCTGATACGTTATAATAGTCAAAGGATGCAGAAGGGACTGTTGGCTCTAAGCTGCTCTGTAAAACTGCAGGTGACGCTGAGGAAGTGGCTGAATTGGAAGGCTGCTGGGGCTCAGGATTGTCTAGGGCCTCTGTTGATTTGGCATGTGAGGCTTTCCGCAATGTGCCAGACTTGGTGTAGCTGCTGTCCACATAGCCAGTGGACAAGGCATTATGTGGAGGTTTGAACAAAGTGTCCTTGCTGAAGATCTCTTTCCTCTTTATCACCAAACTGCCTCCTCCCCCTCCAGGATCTACATTGTGTTGGTGTGGTGTCAAACGGGCATTTTGTGCTGGTTCTGGCGTCTGGCTTGGCGTCAGTCGCGCTGAACCGCTCTGTCCCTTTGCTGCCGACATGTCCTCTTTGTACTCCATTGTATGAGGAGAGGTAAGGTGAGGAGTTTGCCGGTCAGCTGGAGAGCCCTTTCGGAGTCCCCCTGATGAGGTTAATGTGTCATATTCTGATTTTGCCTGAGGCGAAGGGGCAGTAAGGATTGTTTCATTTGATGTATTGCACTGGAAGTACTCATCCGTAGAGGGCTTAGGAGAAAGTCCCATTAGCTCATTGTACGTCGGCAAACTGTCTCTGCTTTTGTTCCTTTCCATTGTACTCCGGATCCTTGACTCATCCAGACTCCCTTTCCCCAAATCAGGCACATTAAAGTCGGAGTGGAACTTAGCAGCAGAGAACATGATCCTTGAGTAGTGGGAGGACTTCTGTGTGGCTCGAAGAGTGCCATCATCAGTGTAGTAATGACTACGCTCCTCCAGACTGGGTTCAAAGTCTTCTGGGGCTCCCAGTGATGGACCCTTGAGAGAGTTGTCCATTGACCGAGATCGTTCCTTTGCTTGATCTGACCTCTCGTGTCGAGACTTCCTGTCCTGATTGTGGCTGTGACTTCTTTGCACTCTGGACTGACACGTTCCACGTGAAGGCTCAGGAAAGGGCATCTCAGTCCGTCTCTTGGCCAGCTCCCCAGACACGTCCCACTCAGGTGTAACTGGGCAGTACGATTCAGTAATATTGGGGTTACTGTGAACCAGGTACGTTGCACCTCCACTTCGCCTGCGTTCCAGAGTGTACATAGCTTCCCGAGGCGAGCGAACCAACGAGTGGCTAAAGAAACGATAATCCCTTTCCATGAACACAAGATCCCAGTTTGAACCTTCGGATGGGTCTCCCCTGGATGTCCTTGGTTTGCTGTGAGAACGAGACTTACCATGTGGTGCCCTCCGGTGGCCCCGGCCCCTCCGGCTGCGTGCACTGTGCTGGGCAGAAGACCCCGCCTTGTTCTTCTGTGTACGCTCTTCCTCCAGCCTCTTCATTACAGCAGTGTGCCTCGCAACATTCTCCACTGTTAAGTCAGGGTTAATCCTCCGAATTATCTCCATCTCCACCTCCCGTGGAATGGGTGTGGTTGGTACATCCTCGTCACGTAGGGGCCATTCCTCAGGGGGGAACTGGGCTGAGAAGGTAGCCAGCTGTCGCATTTTATCCTTCTTGAAACTTAGTCTAAAAAGTTTGAGGCCAAACCTTTTGGTTTGCTTCTCACCACTTCCACCACTACTTGCCTCTTTCTTTTTGGTCAGAGTGTCAGCTTTATAAGGGAAAGAAGTAATGCCTTTGCTCTTATCAGCTTGATCTTGAGAAGGCGGAGACTGTATAGGAGGAGAAGTGGGAGCCGGGGGATGGGGATATGATGGCGGCTCTCCTCGGTGTTCCCTAGTCGACGTGCTTGGAAGGGTCTCCCCACCATTTTGATCCTTGGGTGGCTTGCTTTGATAGGAATCTCCCTTGTGCTCCTTTGGTGACTTACTTTGGAGTGCAGAGCCATGCAGTCTTGACTGGTCCTCACGATAGGGATTGTATGAGTCATTGTGGTTCTTGCGAGAAGGCCTATCTCTCATGCAGCCTGGTGTGGATGGTGTGACATTCCCAGACTGAGGTGAGGTACAGTTCTGTGGCTGTTGCTGTTGCTGCTGACGCTCTGGCAGCCGATCCTCCAGGTGATACCACTTGTTGTTTGTTCTGATAAGGGAAGGAGTGATAAAGTACGTCTGGGGAGTGACGATGAAGTAGCCCTCTGGAGTTGGATATATCTTCCTCTCTCGCACCAGCATGTTCAGAGTGTGTCGCAGGACCTCTGGGCTGGGTGTAGGCACACCTGCAAGAAGCACATATTAGACTCAATAAAGTAAAATGAAAATATCAGTGGAAAGAGTAGTAGACAAATCCAGTAAAGTCAAGGGGCAACTTGTATTAAACATGTTTTCATTAAACTCACATTTCTGTATTAAAATGTTTTTTATAGGTCTGATGAAATATTCTATGTTCTAATTAAGCAAAAAAAATTATATATATATATATATATATATATATATAATTTACTTATTGAAGGCTTAAAGGCATCAGTCTGTGTGGAATTAAGCTATATAATCTGTTTCACAGAGCTGAATAAATGAACTTTTAAAAATAATACTCTCATTTATTAAATATGGCTGTATATTCTCCTGTTTTTTAAGAAATAATGTAGACTTCTCCATGTTTTACAGGTTATCTAGTTTTAACTGAACAGAAACATAAAAATTTTAAACATTGAATTCCTTGCAGTATGTTGCATTAATTATTTACAGTTGGCAGATCTTGACAGATGCTTACATTCACTGTATAAACATTACTCTCTTGTGTCAATGTTTGACACACTCACAGAGCAAGAAGCCAGTAGTCCTGAAGCCACATTAAAAGCCAGCTTAAAGACTGTGCGTAGGGACAAAGCCCTTCATTTTTGGAGACTTGTCCTGTGGTGGTCATAACCTTCACAGTAAAGTTTTGTCATAAGCTTAAAGAAGGTCACAAGAAGGTACTACTAACTGTACCGCTGTGCAGTCATGTATGAAAATATCTGGTTTCAAAATTGGACAGATTAATAAAATCTCTGTCTAGATCAATCCAATAAATACAGTTCTTTAGGGAATTATTGGAATTTTTTTGAAAATTACAGATGAGGCACTTACTGATTTTAACAACTGCCACAAAATTTCCCACTTTTGGTAATAAACTATAAGTAAAAACCATCTTTTTTTCTCAGTCTGAAGTTTAATCAGACCAAACCGCTCATTTTAAGTCAGTTAGAATTAACAAAATTATTTCTATTAACTAAATTCCACAAAAATGAAAGAAAAAATAAGTCAGAGATTTATTTTTGTCATTTATTTATTTATTTTTATTTATTAATTAATTATTTATTTTCTAAATTAAATGGTCATATACATTCCCTCAGTATTTTGTGGCTATTAACTGTATGACAAGGATCAAACATTTTGTGTTTCCCTTCACAGGGTTCTCACAGTAGTTTGCTGGAGTTCTGGTCCGTCCCACCTGACAGAACTGTTGGAACTGAGTCCATTTTGTTGGCCGCCTCACTCACACACACCTTTCAGATCTGCTCACAACTTTTTAATAGGACTGAGATCAGGGCTTTGTGATGGTCATGCGAGAACATTTACTTTATCTTTAATCAAACCACTTTGTCTGCATGCTGAGGGTCATCTTCAATTGGACCTAAGCTTTCACTTTCTGGTTGATGTCTTTAGATGTCACTTCAATATTTCTACATAATATCATTTCCTTGTGATACCATCTATTTTAAGAAGTGGACTAGTTTATTTGAAAGACATTAATAAATAAATCCCAGACGTTTTCCCTCAAATTGTTGTAGCATTTAGTATATAGAAATAATTTTGGTAATTCTGATGGACCTAAAGCAAGAGAAGTTTGATCTGATTTAACTTTAGACAGGGAGAAAAAAGGCAGCTTAAGTCTGTGTATGTAAGCTTCTGGTTTCAATTGTAGGTTTGAAATGGCAGGAACAAATATAAACTATTCAAAGTTTTGGCTTTGACTACTTCAAAGTCAAAACTTCCCCTTGTGTTGTCATTATGATGGATGCGCTTCTAGCTGCCACCAGTAGCTCAGTGGTCGATGTAAGTTCAGGTTTTCACAGCAGCAATAATCGGTGAAGGTTTGGTTATCACCTCCTTGGGCTACTTGCATGGTAAAGCAGTTGCTCACACTCACCAGAATAGCCCAAAGACAGTGAGAGGCCTTTTGTCTGAAGCACTTGGTCCAAAAGTTATCAACACAGCAAACTGAGACAGCTTCCTTCAATAGGACCCATAAGAACTTTTAAAGGGTCAAAATTATGTATTTTTCAGCCACATGGTGCCATTTTATAGCACAATCAAGTAACTATTTTACCTTCAGTTGTTATAAAAATGCTACATATAGCAAATAGACTTAAAAGAAATTTGACTTTGTAAGTTAACGTCTTGACATTGGACCTTTGTCTCTTTAGAAACTCTTACTCTCTGAAAGTCTGCCTTCAGGAAGTCATCATAATATGGCTCCTCCATAAACTCTTTAACAACATTTTTAAAGAATTTCTCAAAAACGAAAGAATCAAAGCAACACTCCAGGCATTTTTTGATGAGGGAATAACATTATAACATTATGTAAAGCTCTGAAAAGTCAATTTTACATAATACTGTCCCTTTAAGTTTACTAGACATGAACGCCCACTGTGCCCCCCACTCATACACAAACAATATTAGTACTACGTGCACCAGACTGATACTCCACAGACAGAAATTAGGCAGCTTTACAATTTTTCATCTAACATTCAACAGTTTTTAGACTAATATTTTTTTCTTGAAACATAAACATTCTATATTACAGAAATGTCTCTGTTGGTATAGGCTATGTTCATTCCGTTGGTATAACATCACTGTCGTAAAATTGAATATGGTTGCTGAAGGACATTAACCTTATATGTCTATTTTTATTCATTTTTGTTTTCTTGTTAAAATCATATGATTAATTCCCCTTCAGATCACTCCCTGGATTTACTGAAATGCATTGAAAAAAGTCAAAAACAGATCATGAATTTTAGCAAACTGTATCTGTAACTGTATTTCACTAATCTTGAAGTATTATGTATTTTTATATTTTCACTTGCTTTCATTCTCAAAATGAGCATTTACATTTTAAAACACATGTGAAACATTCCTACTACTAAAAAATGTCTAAATATTGGAAACTATTTTTGTTGTAACTAACTTCACCATTGGCACAATAGCTTTAACCTTTTGTCAGCGCATATTTTTTTTTTAGTGTTGAGAAATGTCATTAACAGAATTAATGATCAGAAGGTAAATCATAATCAAGTGCCACGTTTAGGTACTTATATGTACCTGATCTGTTTCTGTACCCCAAAGCAGATCAGGTTATGAGCCAAAACGTGAAGCCATAACAAAGATGGCTGAAAAAAGCATTTACCCCATCACAGATTTCTTTTTATTTTTACAACTCTTAATTGCTTTAGATCATCAAAGAAAACGTAATATCAGACACCTGAGTCAACACACACACACACACACAAAAAAAAAAATTGGGATGTGTTTTTCATTTATTAAGTTATTATTATCGGTGGATGAACTTTGGGCCATATTTATTTGCAGAATAGTTTAAATTGAGACATATTGGAGGCTTTTCAAGGTTGAAAAACCTGTTTACCGTCATGCAACAGCATCTCAATCGGATTCAAGTCCAGCACTCTGACTATGCCCTACATACTGTCATTATGGTTAGGCTTGTTGGTGTGCTTTCAATCATAGTCTCACTGCAAAACCAAAGTCTGTTGAGCTTTTGATCACAAAAAATGGAGGAATATTTTTCTGGAAGAGAGCAGAATCCATGACTCCAATCATTATGGCGAGTTGTCCAGGTTCTGAAGCAACAAAGCAGCCCCAGACCATCACACAACCACCACCATGTTTGATTGTATGATGCTCTCTTTATGAAGTGTTTTGTGAAGGGGTGCATGGTATGACAATATCAAATATATATATTTTTCTAGGCAACATTTTTTCTTGCTGTGGAAAAATATATTTCTACATATATTTGAACGTTCAGAGTCAACGTTTAGTCAGCGTACTGAGCATCCATTTCCGAACATTCAACTTTCAGGGGACATTTACTGATCTGAACATTTGCTTGCTAGCTGGGTACAGAGGAATGTACAGCTGCTCCTGAAGCTGCTACTGGAATAGTTGATAATACTACAGTATTAAATATTTAGCAGGATGCTTGAGTCTTCAGAAGGCCTGGTTTGTCAGTTTAACTTGTTATTAGCTAATTAGATTTATTGGACTGATTGCACTGGAGAGTCTGCCTATATCATGCAAGATCAGTTCAGTATATTATAAGCCTGGTGGGCCTCCAGGCCTTACTTGCCTCCCCACCAGTGTCATTTTGTTTATTTTAAATAGTTGTTTTTTTTATATACACCAATAACCATGATGTATAAAGCATTAAGCTAGGTTTATAGTTGACACATCAAATTGGACGCAAGAACATGATCATTGGCCTCACATGCTATCATTTCTAAATTATGATGTCTGCCCATGCACCTCTGAATTTTTGCAATTTTTAACATTTTTAACACAACAACACGATGGGGTGCTGGTGGACTGCCTAACGCCTCTACCACTGGGCTAGTGGGTTTTCTGGGGGAAGCCCTGACACCCGAATAATAACAAGAGATTAATGGAAATTCCTCACCATAATATCAGTACCAGAAATAGATTATCCACAACAGAAAGTTAGTAGATCTCTAAGTTAGTAGATCTCTAAACAAACACTGCTGTTGTTTTTTTGTCTTCTGATCTGACCCAGTATTTTTCTTTCTCTGCTGTGTGTTTACTGTTCTACATTTGTTTTATCTTTGTCGAATACTAAAATTTGTTTGATGGTCTGAATCATAAAAGTGTAGCAAGAAAGCAAACAGAAGAAATCTGTAAAGGGGAAATCTTTTTTCACTTCACTGTACATTTCTAATTCATTTTTCCCCCTATGTATTCCACGTTTTTTGCATGGATTTGTACCTGGAAAACTGGCAGTGAGGTGCTCCATCAGTGCCTCCTGGTTGACAGGCTTGTGGGCAGAGTTCATAGCAGAGACGGCCAAGCACAAGATCTCCCCCAGTGGTATGAATTGTGACTGACTGATAGGTGACATACTGATCGGAGACACATCACCTGCAGAAGGAGGAGATGGAGGAGGAGGCACAGGCACAACAGTTAGATCATGAATGAACAGTGGGCGCAGCGTGTGAAGCTATGATGTAATGGTCAAACAGCAGCAGTGTGCATGCTGCCAGGAACGGCTCCTCCCCTCGTCTCTGTGCTTCCTTAGCCTCTCTTTGCTGCTGCCGCTGCCTTTTCTGGGTTAGCAAAGCGAGGCATCTGCCGCAGCAGAGTGAAAAATCCTTTGCAAACCGCTCGTCTGTTTCAGAGAACCAGCTAAAGCATTCTCAAAGACAGACCTGCTCAAAATTCTGCTCCTAGCTAACCCACGCAGAAATTCTCAGGTCCGCCATAAGCTGGCTTTGCTGTCAGCCGTAGCGAATGATGAGATCATCCCGTACCGCACAGAAAGCCCAGGCTTCAAGCTCTACCCGAGAGCCGACATCTGTCTGGCTGGAAGGTTGTAAAGCAACACGCTGCATGCAACTGCTGCAGCATCTGTGCTGTAGTGACCCTGTCCCCTGACCTACATCTGAGAATCACACGAGACGATGAGGAATCTAATATCCAAAGCTCAAGTTTGACATGAAAATCCCCCCCGTCTTCACATCGAAACAACAGAATCGGCATCACCCATCTGAGTTGTGCTTCTTTAACTTTAGCTCTGCCTCCTCAGCAACACTCAGCCTTTAATGGTCAGTTAAGCAACACGATGACGTTATCTCTGTTTAGTATCTCAAGCCTTTTAAGCCTCATGTGGCTTTGTGAATTTGCACACGAATGCGTTTTAGCTGTGTTAAACCAGGACACATAGACGGTCTAATACGTTGAAAAGGAATAAAAGTGTTTGTTTTGCAAAGTGAGAATGGTCCTTCATAGTCTGAGATGAGCAAACACGCAATAAGAGTAAAGAACAAGATTTCTCCCAAAGGTAAACATCCTACAACCATTTATACAAACGGTACACGCTGTACCTACTTTACCTGTTATCTACATTTCAAAACATAGCTCAGATAAAGTGCAATTATAAAAATATATCAAGGATAACACACACAGATTTGACCCCACTGAGATGCCAGCTTCCACTGGCATAGAAAGGAAAAGCTTTCCCAACAGTTCTTACATCTCACATCATCCCCAGTGGGTTGGAGCTGATTCAAAACTGATTCCACATCACTTTTTCTAAACTCTTAGCTACCTTAGTGTAGAGAAGGTGGAGCTTCTGGCAGAAGAGGGGGTAGGGGGTGGGGGGAGTGTCAGACTCACCTGGCGCACGATAAGTTGGTGGGGATGGAGAGAAATGCGGAGGAGGAGGAGGAAGATGCTGCTTCTGCACACGGATGTCCTTCTCGCTACGAGAGAGATTGTGATCCAGCGGGCGTTCGGGAAGCTCCGAGCTGGGCCAGGCCCGCCGCAGATTGCCGCTGCGGTTCTTCTTCATCGTGACCCCCCCCTTTTTTCCCCCCTGTTTTTTTCCTAACCCGGCGGCCTTCACTCCCCAGGGACCTCTGGGATAAGGAAGCGTGGGGCAAAAAGGGGTGGCAAGGGGTAGGGGGTGGTGGGAACTGGTGAAATGGGGGGGCGGGGGGAGAGAAAGGAGAGAGAGGGCGGGGGATGGGGGGAGAGGGGGGAGGAAAGGAGGGGAGGTGGGGAAGGGGGAGGTCGACCAACCTCAGGCTCAGTGCCTCCCCCGCATCAGTGAGAACGTCCCGCTAGAGCGATCACACACCAGACATGGCAGGAACCAGTGTGCGCCTTTACACACATTCACGCATCTCATTTACGTCCACGAGCGAGCTACGAACGAGCGCGTCGGCGCTGTGGGCTGTTGTCATCGGCTGATCCGGGGCGACGGCGGCGGAGGAGCAGGTGATTGCGCGAGGCATCACCCTTTCATCGACATCAGTCCCAGCCACCATTTGTAGCATCCCCATTTGCATGCGTAGGGAGGCACATTACGTAGCCACTCTGATGTGGGAGGAGGGAGCGGGAGAGATGTTGGAAGGGTGGGGGGGTGGAGGGAGCAGGGGTAGAGATGAGGGAAATGGGGCATTGGAAGCAAGGAGGACGGTGAGAAAAGAATTTCAGCTGAGCTTTTTTTTGGGTGGAGGGGGGGCGGGTGGACTGAAAAGGGAAGCAGCGCGTTCCCTTTTCAGAAAGTAGCAGGGAAAAGGGGGGAGGGGGTTGGTGGGGGGGAGATATCCGGAGGAGATTGATGGTATAGTCACAGAAGCAAAAGCTTTAAGAGGCCCAGTCTTTGACAATAGCTCAATTCACCACAGGAGTGCTCGGCCGATCCCCCCTCCCGTAAAACAAAAGAGCTGGCTTTAAAAAAAGAAAAAGAAAAAGAAAAAAGCCCGAAATAAAAAGCTCCATTCAGGTCCCGACGGGCATTAAAACCTCCGTAGTAAGCCCAGCGCCGGAGACACCATGTTCACCTCCATCTTTATCCCATCAGCCACAAGACCCCATCGTCCTTTCGACAACAGCACACCAGCGAGAGGGGTGGGGAGAGGAAAAAAAATGGTGAGCATCGAAATGAAATAAATAAATTAAGTCAGGAATAGATATCCACAGTTTCCCCCCCCACGATCCGACGTTAGAAGCTCCCCGATCCGATCGCCTTAGCATCCATTCATTAACGGGGGAGGGGGGCGGAGGGCTGAGAGGGGGTGTGGGGGATGCAAACTCCAGTCAACGGCAAAAATCTCTTTCAACGCTAATGCTGCAGCTGCTCCCAGCACCTCCAGGAAGGGTGTGTGAGTAAGTGTGTGTGCGCGTGTGTGTGTGTGCATGTGTGTGTGTGTGACAGGGAGAGAGCGAGAAAGAGAGAGAGAGAGAGAGTACGTATGTGCGCATCCGCCTGCTGCGCGTGATTCTGCGTGAGCATGCATGCGTCTGTGTCTGGGTGATTGAGGCTGAGGGGATGGGAGGAGAGGATGCAAGGGAGAGAGAACGAGGACATGCGTTAGAGGCAGAGAAGAGAGTAAATATGAACACACACACACACACACACACACACACACACACACAAATAAATAAATAAAACAAAATATAAAAAATATCCACTCTTCTGGTAAAAGTCCAGGGGGAAAAAAGAGGAACACGTCTCTTTGGCTAAATTTCCATTTCCATTGTCTCCCTCCACCTTCTTTGCATCATATGTCCTCTTTAGGGATGAGGGGGCCCTCTCTCTGCCTTTCCTGGCTCTATACGACAAAACTCACAGTCAACAGGAATCACTTAGAGACAGCAGGGCTGACTTTTAACACCTGAAACAACTGAAACTTTGCTGAACTGCAAAAAGAAAAAAAACACAAGAAGACGACAGCAAACAAGCAAACGCACTCCATGCTGACTCACATGTGTGGAGTGTGAATGGACGGTTGGAGGGACGGAACAAGGAGCAAAGTGAGAGGGGCAGGACAGGGCAAAGTGGGGAGGTGATGGAGCGGGTGGAGGGAGGTGGAGGATGGTGTCACAACCAATCTGCTCCAGTTCACTGATACCAAAAAGAAAGAGGAGAGCAGCAGGAGGAGGAAGAGGAGGAGGGAGAGCAACACAACGCCAGCCATTTTATTTCTCAGTTGTGCTGCAACAGCCTTTGTTGCTATGACAACGCAAGCCAATGAGCTCATAGCTTTTAGCTTTTGAGTGTTGGTCCCTTAAAGAGCCAGTTACCCAAAATAGAAAGTCGACCGAAGCACATAGACAAGGGCCGGAAAAACTAGGATCCCCCACGTGACTGTTCCACAACGGAGAGTATAATATAATATAATATAATATAATTCCTAAGATTAGAATGTTATTGAAAAGTTTAAATAATTTTATTAATTCAGTTCAAAATGTGAATATAGCATATTTTACAGGGATGTCTGATGTATCGGCACTAGCATCGGTATTGGTCCGATAAATAACTGGGACGATATTAACAAGCAATATTTATTTCCATCTTGTTGACTTTGTTTCTGGAGTGGGAGACTGGGTGGGGGGATAAGTGAACGGTCAAAATACGGGAAAAAAAAAAAATATAATATGTATATATGGTATAGAATTGGTTATTGGCAATGACAGCAATATTCATATCGGATATCAATATTTGTATCAGTGCATCCCTATTATTTGTCCATGTCCTCATGCTGGCAGCAGCTCTGTTATGTTAGCTCTGGTTTGCTCTTTTTTTCCAGACTTTTGTTGATATTTTTTTGATCTAGACACTGCTTGTTTGGACAAGTTGTCCTCTGGTTCTGGATGTCCTGCATCTGGGAGGACTTTTGCTCTAACCTTTTCACTTTTACACATGATGTGTAACCGTGGCAACAAGGTATTGATTCTTTACAATTCGAAGTGGCTAATTAGCATCTGAAAGGTTCAAATAGTGCCTGATCTTTGACCCAACTCTGATTCCAAATTCCAGTGGAGTTGAAAAGGAGATTTAATGTATGCAGGGCGGGACCAGAAAGCAGGGAGAGAAGGAGGATGTTCAAACCGTCTCTTCCATCCATCATATTGGGCAAAGATCAAATCCTAGACTCTAAAAGTTTCTGCCCGGCTTTCTAAACAGACGGCCAGATGGAACAGCAAAAGCAAAGGAGGTAGATTAGCAGATCTTGCCACCAACTGATGGATTCATCCAGGACAAGTCACTGTGGAATATTGCCTCTGCTGCCTGGACACTGAGATGTTAGCATGTCATACATTTTTCAAAGATATTCTAATTTATTGAGATCACAGGAGGCGTGTCAACACACTCACTTGATTTTGTCAAAATCACTTTTGCCATAGATTTTTTTGAAGGCTTTGATCTACATTAATTTTTATTTCTTTGTTCTAATGCAAAAAAAATAAAAAAAACTTTATGTCAGAGGGCAGACGCTCTTACATAAAATAGAGAGTCTGCCCTGAATTCTGATTTGTAATGTTATGAAAAAACCAAAAAAAAAAACAGGGTTTCACAAAGATAAATGAACAAAACTAAATAAAAAGCTCCCAGAGGGTTAGTGGGAGCAGAAATGCTCTCAGATTATTCAAGGTGAACCTGCTCTTACTGTCCACTGCTAGTAAGATAATGACTACTCATGATTATTCAGCACAAGTTCAGAAGAGCAAAGTTGTACTTCCAATAAGACCAGAACTGGGCATTTTACAGCTGCTGGGTCACATTCACATGCTTCAAACTGACCTTCAGGGGTCAGAAAATAAAACTGTCATAAAAAGTCTCAATTCAGTACATAAAACTAAAAAGTAGAGCTTTTATTTTATAGCTACTTTAGCACCATTGATTAAACCACAATACCTGCACAGCTTAAAAATGATCATTTTTCTGAAAGATATAATGACTTAAAAACGGCAGATGTCAGTAAGACATACCACATTTTATTGTTCAGTTGCAATGACCAGCTCTCAGCAATAAATACATCAACTAAAGAGGATTTAGTAAAATGAAATGCCACTACTGCAAAAAAATAAAAGAAAAAAGAAAAAAAAACATCAAGAATTTGCCATATCTTCATCATTTGTAGGATATAAGAAATCTCAAATTTAGCTTTTATAGAAGTTTTATATCTTTTTCATATAGAGACAATGCTGTTCTGTTGATGTGAGACATCTAACCTGAAACTTGTACTTGTGTATGATGATGTCACAATTGAAACAGTGGCTAAATAAAGTTTTCCTATGGGATAATAAAGTGTTTTTAACTTTTATCTTTTCATCTTGAATAAATAATGCTGGACTCCATGTAAGAGTAACAATGTGATTTTTGTCAAGATCTTTTCACAAAAACTTTCTTAGCAGTGAGTGTGCCCCTCAGTGACTCATTTAACCAAAATATCATTCTCAAAGCTAAAAGTAAGATCAAAGACATAGAGATTTTGACGTTGATATCCAAAGTAAAACATATGTGAAATATACAGCAACAGCTTCTGCTACGTCAAAACATTTCCTCCTATTCTCTGCGGAGGCCCTCCCTTTCCTTTCAGCAAAGAGCTGTGCTGAGCAGGGAAGTAGAGTCGGGTAGAGTTTTCCTGAACAAACACTGCATTTTTCCTGCCTAAAGAGCACAAACCCCAATTCTTCAGCCTCTGCTAATCAGATTGAGTAGTCAAAGAAAAAAAAAAGTCCTTGTTTCTACATCAGAAAGTCTGAGACTTTCATCTGGACTTGTTAATCCAGCAGCAGTTTAACTCTTTTTAGGGGCCTAAAGTTATTATATTACAGTATATTATCACTCTAGTAAACACTGTAAAGTCAACAGGAAATTGACTTTCCTGAATGTGACCCAGTTTTAAAGAAATGGTTTGACATAACTTACTATATTATAGCAAAATCAAATTTGCAATATTTAGTAATAGGCAAAAAGTAAGGCATGTTAATGTGGATCAAATTGAAATTGTGCTCCAAACCTCAAATAAACAAAGTTAAACAGTATACATTTCAGTGCAGTCATGATGTGAAGCCAAAGACATACAGCATAAGGACTCTGTATTTATGCTAACTATTAGTCTCTCAAACGACTTCAGGTATGGAAGTGTTGGGCACATAAAAATTAAGACTAAACCGGTTTGTCACCGACTGAAGAAAACAGTAAACAATGATAAATGATTCAAGTTATTATGATCCAGCTAAGAAGATATTCATTGAATCGAATATCTTCAGAACAATTCAGTACTGCACGGATATTGACCAAGTAAATTGTATTTCATGTTGTCTTAGAATGTCTCACACAGAAACAGAAAGCTTTGTTAAATTCCTGCAAGCCTTTGATATTTAAAAGTGCCTTTTAAAAAAGACAAACTTAAGCAGGTAGTACACATATTCTTCAGTAAGCTCACATTTTTGTTTTTAAAATAGTTGTATTTATTGATGTGATGTATTATTCTAATTTTAAGTGTCATATCTTAATTGGAAAATTGTAATAATGTACAAAGTTTTTCAAACATCAATCTGTGTGCGATTATAAAATGAATTTCACTTAGTGATAATGTTCCTGAAATACATAATGTTTTTCAATAATTTATTGAATGGGTCTGTATCATGGTCAGTGTTTCCATTCATTAGTCATAGGAAAGGTTTGTTTGTTTTAATTTAAAATAAGCAGATAAAGCTGAAGCTGCATGGGTGTCGTGCTGGTTAAACTGTGGCTGATCTCTGTGCTCACATGGCCTCACTATTAATGTGAAGACCGACTGAAACAAAAACAGCCCATCCTGTGATTTTCAAAGTGCACAAAAACTCGTGAAAACATGACTCGTGAAAATTCACTTCATACACACAACATTTGTTAAATTTGCACCAGCACAGAAAGTCTTTTGGTTTGGGCATTATTAATTTTGGTGAGTCATTAGCTATAAGACAAACATTCCACAGCTTATCAGTGTCTGCTGGTACAGACAAGGACAGGAAAGCAGCCCAGCAGCAGTCCAGTCATAAGTCAGTCTGAGCAACAGTGCAGAGGTGTCAGACTGTTGCTCTGATATTATGTGTCTATCAAGGTTATCATAGTTAACTAAAATGAATCAAATAACAAAAACTGAAATTGAGAAAACATTTTTGTTAGCTGAAATACAATAAATGGTAATTAATGGGAGAAAACTATAGCTAACTGGAACTATGTCATGCGTTTATAATACTGACTAAAATATGTTGAAATTATTGTTATGATATCCTTTGTTATGACCCCCTTATGAATCTATTTAATAGCCTTTCAAATTGAAATACATTTCCCCCCCTCCCCCCACACACAAGCAGTTTACGTCAGTTGTCGGCAAATTACAGTACTCCATACTCCTCTGGGTGGCAAAATGGCAACAGCAAAACTTGGGAGAAAACACCAGTCAGTTTGTTGTTCAAAAAATTATTTTTTTGAAAATGGTATCTTCTGTTAAGTATTCATTACTCAATCAATGTATTTATGATCGAAAATGTTTGTCGATTTTCTGCTAAGGTTGGAAAAAAAACATCATTTTGCAATCATGGTGTTCATATTAAATGAGAAATTAAATTAAAATCACGTGTGAATAACTTTGTTCACGTGATAAGTTGTTAAATAACATGTAATGCCATCATCCTCCAACTACTTCCTGTTGTCTTTTTCTTTGTGGTTTGCACCAGTAGCAACATCAAGTTGCTACTGGACTTGTGTGATGTGAAAAAGTGTTTTCATTGTAGTTTTGTGAAATAAAGCAAATTTTATACAGCCAAAAAACCACCTCATCCTACCGCCAAAGCTTTTCGTCAAAAAACAAGAGTTTTTTTTTGTTTTGTTTTTTATTTTGCAATTATAGTCGAGGCAAACATAGCTAGTGTCTTGTTGTCACATTTACTTCCCAAACATTCTGAGTTTCATTCAGGTGGTGGAATAATTGTCAACAGAATGTCTTGTAGAAATCTACAGAAAACCATCAATTTTGTGTTTTTACTCTGCTTTTCGTCAGTGCACAGACCATGCAACACATCATCTACGCGCAACTGAAGCTGTGACCCACATGACTTGGAAGAACTCTGACATTGTCCACGCCTGTCTCTGAGAAGCTGCTGTGGTCGAACCTGCTAAAAGAGACGCCCCAACATGCCTTAGCATGTATGTGAGTTATAGTTTTGACAGAAAAAAAATCATGGGCCTATGTACAGAAAAGTTTAACTTGAAAATAACTGGGCCCAGTTCCTGAACTCGTCTTTGTGAATCAGTAAGAGTACACGTCATAAAGCGGCTGCTGCCACAAGGTGAGATGATACATAAACTGCCTTTTAATTCCAACCAGCTGCGACTGGTTGGATGCAACCCAGGGGGCATCTTCACTGGAATCACAGACGACTAACTTCCTATTAAAACTTTGGCTAGAAGTATTTTACCTCACAGCTCCTCTATGCAGGTTTTAACATGGTTAACAGGACTTCAAAAAGAGATCTATAAAGACTTACATTTGAATATGTGACATTTTGGTATTAAAAGCAGGTTCTGTTATAGTTTGTTTTTCACTGAGACATTCTGGTTGTCATAGTCTGGAGTGACAGCAAACACCCTGGTGGTTTTTCGATGTGGGTAATGTGACTCACTCAGAGGTGGGTAGAGAACCCCAAAAACTATACTCAAATAAGAGTAGCACCACTTCAACATATTTTTACTCAAGAAAAGGTGAAAAAGAGCCATCCAAGAAATTACTCAAGCTCTGAGTGACATCATGCTTTATTCTTTAATTTACATCACATGTTTTTCTGGTTCAGAAAGCTGGCACTTTCTGAACCATTTGAAAGACGGTTTGTTGCAGTTTATTTTCTATGTTTGATGACGGTAGACAACCTATTTATTTATAGATTGGCTGTTATACTTCTAATTGCACTGACAGAATAAATTAAAGTTATTTTTACATGTTTGACCAAGTTCGTTGTGTTTTGAAAGTTATCAAAAAAAAGAAGTTACTCAGTACATTTATGTCTGCATTTTTAAAAAAAGAAACATTTTAAGTCAACCCAGCACTGTTTTTCTGTATTGAATAGGTATCGGCCGATACTACACCTCAGATGTTAGTATCGGTACCGGTCGTGAAAAAAGTGTATCGGTGCATCCCTAAAAGATGACAAAATGTTAAAGATTTCGAGGAGTTACATCCGTTTACATGGTGTCCTGATAACTGATAGACTCTGAAGCTTGTTACCCACCTATGCATCTAATATGAAAGCCTTGCGGTGGCTGCAGGGTCCTCCTGGTCCAGGCATTCCTGAGCTGCTGAAGATGCGCCTCCTGGCTCTGGAGGAGCAACACGCGCTCGTCTATCCAGCCCAGGAAGAAGACCTCCGACAGAGCCTCGATCAGTGCCTTGTTCCAGAAGTGCTGCATGTTGACGGCTTTAAAGCTGGCGAAGACCTCGTAGCCGGTGTGATGCTCTAACTTTTCCCACACCTCCGCTGCATCTGGCGGCGGTGGTGATGATGATGGTGAACCCTTCTCATCTTCCCCGCAGACCCGCGACAGCACGAGAGCCAGAGAGAGCGGAGTTATGTGGGAAAACTTTTCCATCCCTGCTTCGCTTTCCGACAGAAAACTGACATTTCTGAGCGGGAACCTCGTTATTAAGTTCTCAAACCTCTCATGCGGCCTCGTGTTTCATGTTTAAAGGTAATTTGTAGAAGAAAGCTGACCCTAAGTCAGGTCAGGTGCTCCATGTAAGCAGCCGTCAGATACGCTGCTCCCAGACTGTAACTGTCAAAGAGCATTACGAACTATTTTCAGCCACAAAAGAGGCGAGGACTTTGTGCTGCGTTCAAAAACTCCTCGTAAACTACTACGCTTACATTTTAAACGAATTTGCGCCTCTATTGTTACCGTTATTATTCCGAATGAGAACAGCGAGTTAAACCCCGAACAGGTAACGCACCATTGGACCAAAGAGACATTTATTTTTAATCAATGCGAGAGAAAAGTCCGAAAGACATGAGGCAATCCAACTTCTTGATAGTTTTTTTCTCATAACCATGTCTTTAAAGAAATAATACGGTGATAAAAGATATACATTTAAAAACTGATGCAAAAAACTAAACTTTTACAAAAGATGTTCATTAAATACCGAATTCAACTTGGAAGATTTTATTAGAGATACATAAAAGTGGTTTATTTTGAGGTGGAGGGTAATTGTAGTTTTTGAAAATTCCAAATACATTTCTGAAACGTGTGGCTTGTATTTATACCTCCTATTGCTTAAATTATTTCTGCAAGTCTTTTGTCAAGGCTTTATCTAGTGGCCTTTATGTGAGAGTGGCCAGACAGGAAAGTGGAAGACATGCGACTGTGAAACATGGTTGTCGCAGCATAGGAATTTTAAAAACGTATATTGTTTTCTTTCCAGTTTAGTCATATACATATTTATGTTGCTCTATCAAATACTATAATATGCACATTTACACTGGTTCAACCCTGTCTTACACGTTTGTAAAAACACTATAAATACAGCCTTCTTTATTTCACATCCATTTTATGCATTTATATTTAAAATGTCGAGAAATTGGCAGTAAAACGGAACTGAAGTCCAGTTCTTTGAGTGCACTGATCCTGATCAGCTGGCAACCTGTCTGGGGTGTACCCCACCTCTCGCCCGTTGACAGCTGGAGATAGGCACCGGCACCCCTCCCAAACCCAATGGGATAAGGGTGTAAGAAAATGGATGGATGGATGGATGGATGATCCTAAGCAAATCCAGAGAAAATATATTGAAAATTGTTTTTCGTCATACAGACAATTTGAAGGGATGTACTTTTGCTAAAAACTGCAATGCAGTTTATACATTTCTGTTTTGTGGTGACCTGTTCAGACCCTACATTAATTTTGATTGCCTGATCACGATCAAAGTTGCAACCTCTATAAAACCTGCTGTTTTAGTAACTTGCTTGTCTGGATCATATAGGTTGGTGTTTGGTTAGGTGCTCTATTTCGAGCCATATAAAAGAAAATAAAAACATTTAATCCTTTAGTAGGTAAAAAAAAAAAAAAGAACATATATGTACATCCACTTGTACACAAATATATACAGTAACATATGCACAGTAACGACAAGACACCAAGTAATCCAATTAATGTTTTTTTTATAATATTGTATTAATATTTTAAAAAACACTAACTCATTTAACTCAAAAAGGAGTGGGAGGAAAAAACTTATTTACTCCCACTCACTGTTCACATGTAGAAACTGTGTGGTTGCCACTGTAATGTGAGATTTAGTAATTACAGTGTTATGTACACTTTTTTGGTCATGATGCATTTTCTTGTTAAAACCACTGATATCATTACCAAGTTAACATTTTGATAATTTATCAATTATATATGTATACTTTTCAGTTCTGAACTAAATTATATTTATTAATTCTATTAAGGTATTGGTGCAAACGGTAATCATAATTATCTTGATACAACACCAAGATGTGAAACCATCAGCAATGACCTAAGAGAAATTGTTACAAAAGGTCATCCTACAAGCTGTGGAGTCATTGGGTGTACTTACTTTGTCCTTTTTGTTCCTGTACAGGTTGTCCTGGTTTTTGTATGAAGTGCATTGTCTATCTTAGTGAAGGAATAACATCAGCTTTGTGTTTTGCTCTGGAGCTCAGGATCTGGTTGCCTAGTTCTGACAACACGTTTACCCTTATAAATGTGTGGCTGTTCCAGAGCTCAGCTCCTCCAGGACTCGGCTCCGGAGCTGAAGATGTTTTCTCCAGCTGCCTCTATGTGCTGGTAAACCCCGACCTTCTGACCCTTCAGCCAAACAAGCAACGTCTGAGTGAAAGCGTTTATTTAGAAGAACAAAAACATTCCATCAAGCTCATGATGTAGCTGCTGATAAACAGTGATATTGTATATTGCAAATGTAAAAATTGTCCACCTTTCAACATTGAAGAAACTAAAACAAGTTATTATTGTAAGTGGATTCTCACAAAAGAGAACTTACTGAAACCAGAGTGTGCAAACGTTTAAATTTACGAGAACCTAGAAAAACGATAGAAGTACAACAATCTGACGGTTTCCCTTTGTGAGGCCTAAATAGATTTGTTTTGCTCAGATAATTTAAATAAACTGGTACAAAAGGTTTTAAGGCAAGAAAGCTATTATCACAACATTTGGTGAATGGCTTCCATAGCTTCTGTAAGCAATTAAAGAAACATTTGAACCAGCGCACAGACTCTGTCAATTTCGTCCAAGTAAATTTCATTATAAGAAAAAAAAAAAACTTTGTTTGGGAATGAAACACTTTCTCAAGTCAGCAGTTTGAATTTACCCCAAAATAAAAAAAGATCAGAACGAATCAAAAGTCTGAAAATAAAAGACAACCCCATTTGCGAGCTTTGTTACAGCTCACATGCCGCTCCTGGCTATGTTAGACATTATCCACCAAAAGCCTGGCGATGCTTTCACATTATTGTTGGCAGTATGGTTGTTCAATTTAATGTCTGGTGAAACAGAGAATACAGCTTTGAAAATACCTGCCGCCTTTTCAGAATCTGATTGTGCGCAGATACATTTCGACAGTTTCATGATTAGAAAAGTACAAAAACAGTCAAGCTGGCTGAAAAGGGCATTTCCCTGAATTTCCCTGAAGTGTGTAGAGTGTAAACAGTAAAGTTGCAAAGATCACTGAGAACTGGTCAGTTGGAGTTTCTTGGTCTTGATGGCCACATAGAGCATACAGTGTCATGAAAAAACATTTGTCCTTTACAGAGTTTTACTGAATTTGGACTCATTTAAAGCAGATTGTGCTGGCAAAGATAATTCTACTGAGTATGAAATACAGTTTATAATTACACCACTTAAATCATAAGTTAACTAGCTAACCACTCTGTTGGGTTTACTTCCACCATCTGATAGTCTCACTGAATAATGAGATCAAACTACAGTTAGAGCCAAAGTTACTATGACAACGCTTTAACGGCTCATCTAGGAGGTCAAAAAGAACCCAGAACATCTGAAGACCTGCAAGCATTCCCGCCCCTGCTAAGATCGGAGGTCATAATTCCATAATTATGACCCTCCCTCCAACATCCCCCCCCCAAAAAAAGACATCTCGATGATCCATGAAAAATATTCTGACCAAAGTGGATCCTTTTGAAAGAACTGTGTGTTGTGTGACATCTGGTGTAAAACTAGCAAAAAAGGACATTGAACACACAGTGAAACACAGTGGTGGCAGTGTGATGGTCTGGGACTGCTTCGGGACCCTGATAACTGTTAATGAGTGATGAATTCTGCTTTTTCATAAAAAAAATAAAATAAAAGTTTAGCCATCAGTCAGCATTGGGATAGTCAAAGTCTGAACTTAAATCCTACCGAGATGGGCTGACATGATCTAATACAAGCCATTCATTCCTTCCTTTATTGTGGATGAATTCAAATAATCCTGCAATGCTAACTAAATGTATCCCATTACTTAATAACACTCCTATTTCCCAATATTGTTATTCCCTGATCAAGGAGCAAACTCCATCCTCTCTTATAAGAGCAGACAGGCCTGATCTGAGATCAGAACCACAATCAGTCAAAATAGGATGCAGTATAAAAGTTTGAGAAAACTATTTATAAAGGAAGTGTTTTTATGTTCATCTCCATGACTTTTCAAAATGCTTAACTTCCTAAAGAAATTTAGCGAAACTCAGTGACTAAATATGAAATTGGTTTGTTTAAAGGTACAAGGTAGAGTGAAACTAGATGCCTGTTGTTTGAGTTTAGCCTGAAAACGATTTAAAAAATAATTATAGAAATTCTGAAAAACAAAATAATAATAAAAAAAAAACAGGCACATGTGATATAAAATACTGAACACTATTCATGTCAGACATACACAACACAAAGTGAGAAACCTATAATGCCAAGCCTATTAAATTAAAAGTATCCTGAAGTATCACATTTTCTCTCAAGAAGTGTAATTTTCACCTGAAATCATGTGGAAAAGCACAACCCAATCTGTAATCACATCTGCCAAGCTCAGGTCTGTGCTGTGAATTCAACATCAAGGGCAGAAATACATCTCTTTGGTCAGCATCGACACAATGCATGGGATCTGCTTCCTAGCATTAAACCCTGGTGAATTGGACACAGACTCAAACTCTACTGCCACCTTGTGGTTTACTCGTGTCATGATGTGCAGAAGCTCCAGTTCCCTTCCGTATTTGCTGATCATGTCACACAGTGACTGGATAAACCAAGAGCCTGTCATTGTGTTCCTCCAGGAGTAATAGCCTACGACAATCACAGATTAATCTTAATTAATAATGTTTTAAAACAACAACAAAAAAAAATTACCAGTTTGAAAACTTATGGGCAATTAACCTGGCGCAGTGGAGAAGGCGTAGAGGAAGTCTGCTTCCACAGGGATCTTTGCGGTTTCGTCTGCACTGTCGGCTTCAACACCCGGATCAAGATCGGTGCCTCTGCACGCCTAATCAGAACGGACGAGACAAAATTTTCTATAAATAATATGACAAACAAGAAGAAAGAAAATCAAAAGAAAAAAAAATCTAAGGATTGGCCTTGCCTACCTGGATAAAGAAAAGTTTGGGTTTTCCCACCAGAGTTTTACAGCGATCGCCTCGGTATAATGAGGTAAGGCTCTGGAGCTGCACCGGGCCATCGGTACCAAAGATCACGCCTTCATCACCGTGGCTCAGCAGAACGCAGACGAACGAGGCGGAGTTGCTGTGATCGTGCATAGATGCTGCAAAAACAAAGAAGTCAGTGAAAAGAGTCGTCACTACCGTCCATTAACAGAACTGGTAATGCTGTCAACAAAAATGTGCTCCCCTTACAGATGTTTTGCAGTTTGTTTATTTTTTACAGCATTTAACATTTTTCAAATCATACAACAATTCTTAACATCAGACAAAAGTAAATCGGAATAAGTACAATACAATTTTCAAATGATAATTTTACTTTTTAAGAGAAAACCTTCTCAAGTCTCCAGGCTGAGAAATGTCAGTGTCTCTGTTTGTCCTGATTGGGGCCTGATGCTTTCTGAGATCTTTCAGCCTACTTCATGTTACCAGGCAGGTTCTGCTTCACAAATGTCTTTATTAACCTGACAGTTCAAGCAGTAATCAGGCCTGGCCAGTGAAACTGAACCAAAATAAATAAATTTAAAAAACATTTAAAAAATGGGATCAATCACCGTCCGCTGCTGATTGAAACCCAGGCCTACTTTCACATGGGGTCACACTACTTTGGACAACTTTATAAATTCAACAAATAAAATCATCACTTGAAAACTTCTTTTTTAATGTTTACAAGGGTTATCTTTGTCTTAAATTAAAATTTGTAATTTAAGTGACAAAAAAGCAAAAGAAATCTGTTAAAGGACAAATGTCTTTCCACAGCACCGTGCAGGTAACTTTCCCAACAGGGAGGTTCTCAAATCTGAAAATACAAGTTTTCTTTTGTACTTACTTGCACTTAAAATCTTCATCATCTGATCGGTTGTTTGATCATTGTAAATCTTCACTGCATAGCCCAACTTCGTAAACACTTTACACACATTGGCTGCATCAACGTCAGTGCCGTTTCGTTGATTCATACCTAAAAAGACAAAAAGAGGCAAAACAGACTGAAAAAAAAAAATTATATATATATACATTATTAGTTTTTTTTTTAAGGTGGGAAGTTTAACCCGATTTCTACAAGTTTTGATTGATGCACAATTGAGAGTTCTGGTAAACTTAGTGCAGATTTACGAAGGATTTATTGTGGTGGTGGTGGTGGCAGCATCATGCTTTGAGTCAGTTTGTGTGCTGGAATAAAATATGTCAAAAATAAGAAACAACAAGACCTGCTATGATATGCTGATATTATTAGCAATGAAGAAATAAAAGACTCATGTTTACTATAATCAAGTGAACGTAAATTATTTGTCTTTAAAAAGACATATTTACCTCCTTCCAACTCACTGTAATATTCCTAATTTAAAGTATGATCATAAAGGGAGTCAATTTGTTTTAAGAGTTGAAAATCTTAAACTTTTCACAAAAAATTGAAAAATTGGAAAGTGTTGGAAATTTTAAATAGCCACAGATACTGTAAGTCAGTAGTTTCAGATGATATACCAATGCCTAATGAATACACAAATCCACCTAAAATAACACATTGAGCAGGCGTATTTGTTGAAGTTGCATGTGCCCAACTCTGCAATAAAACAACATAATAAACCAGGAACTGCTGCTAGTGCTTACCCAACTCAAACAGTAATCTATTAAAAGTGTTTATTGAACCAAGTGTGCTCTTTCAGTCCTGCTAGACAGGTTTTCAAGACATAGTCTGCTCAGTGAGAACCACAAGCATCTGTCCATCTGTCCGACTGAGGCTACGCTCGGTAGTGCTAATAACCAAATTACCTTGTAATCAACAAAGGCGCTCACTAAAGCGCACGCATTCATACACAGATATACAGATTAGTGGGCAACTTTGGGTAATGAATTAAAGAATTGAACCCACAACCTTCAATTTCATTCTACTCTACTCTACCCAAGGATGTATCTCTAAGTTAAAATAGTGCGCGAGTCATGCATACCTGGTGCACCGATTACAAAACTATCGGACAAGTGGTGCAGAGTCAGTGACCTGTATCTTTTGTTTTATTTCTGAAAACTGTCAGCTTGAAGCTGAATAAATTCAAACAAGGCATGTTGGACTTCACTCCAGTGAGCAGTATAGTTTGTCCTTATGCATTTGTCATGCTTCCTTTAAAAAGGGTGAGAAGCACACAGTGAAAGGTTTGAAAACCAATGCCCTGAGGGAAGACTTCCAGATTTGTAAAGTGCATTTTAGTCTCAGTGAAATTTCTCACACACACCCAGTTCAGTTTGAAGTTTAGACACACCTACCGTAATGCCATGCTGCAATTCAAGAAGTCCAACTCCCGCTCAGAAAGCCACGCGTGTGTGGAGCACGCATGGCTCCACACACGCCATGCAAACTCTGGAAGGTATTTACAGGAATCCACAGAATGAAAGTGTTTGTTGTTATTTCTCTAACAACTGTCACCACAGGAACGGACGTCTGAACGCCTAATTAAGTATCAGGGGTTGCAGGTAAATGGTTTCAACACAGACACTATTAAAGTTCACAATGGATCTATGGCTGACATTTCTGCAGCAGGCAGGCATGACAAATCTTGTTGTCTCTTGTCCAAACCTTCTCAGTCTGGTCTCTGACTTCATCTCTAAAACATCTAATATGGGATGTCCCTCTGATGTTCTCAGTCCTGAGCCTATCCTTCCTCGTCACTCCTGTTGGTTCCCGGCCATCACGACCTGAACTACATACAGGGAATAAAAACTATTAATCCCAGAATGCACTGCATTAACCCAGTTCCAGTTTCTAGGAGGAAGAGGAGTTTCACTGTGTGAATATGGGACATCTTGTTTTAACAAAACCTCTGTCCTTGAGGGAAGTCACCCTCTTTACTGCAAAGGGATTACAATGGTGAAACATTGCAGTCCCTCTGCTGGCCAAAAGGAGAACGCCACTTTGGCTATATTCTGGCTGAAGTCTCGACTCTGGCTTACTTAAAATTCTGCAGAAAGAATCTTTGAATTATAGATTCCCCTAAATGAGACTCTGATCCTGTTGCTGAACCGACACTGCTTCCATTTTCCTGGAAGAGGACGCTGCAGCTCCACAAGCCTGCTGTACAGGTACAGGGCCAAACCGAGTCAACCTTTCCCAACCACTAACTGGGCAGCCACTGCAATCATTACCGTACTCACATCTTTCACTGCCCCAGGCTGGACTGGGGTCCCCCGCTTGCTGAGTGGCAAACACTGCCATTTTCTCCAACTGCAAAGACTCTCTGATCATCCCATCATGTTTGTTCTCCGTTGCACGACTCACACACTACCGGAGATCTTTTTTGTTCTTAAGAATCTCTAAAGTAAGGCTTTGTGTCTGGGCAGAGGGAAATTAGTTTAGTATAAAACAATTTAAATAGTTTCTGATCATCCATTTCATTGTTTTTGTTGGGTTTTGCAGTGTTCCATCCTTCAAACTCCTTGGTGCAAACAGGCCACTGAGCCTTTGGTTGGTTTGTTTAAGAGACTATTGACTGAAAGAGTAGTTTTACAACATGAGCTTATTCCATTTTAATCAAACGTTTTTCCTTTTCTCTTTTCACAAGCCAACATGATTTAGCAGACATGCTAACCCATGTCCATTATCTGAATCCAACAGGTAAAAACCAAAAGCTCTGCAGTGTTTACAGATATAGTAGTAGTAGTAGCTATCATAAACAACATTGTACAAGTCATCACACGCCTTTTGTTTGTACTTTGCCACATCTACCTTCATCATACACTGTAGCTGTTCACTCATCTGGGAGTCTTGACTCCTCAAAAAATCCACAACACTTTGTTTTGTTTTCACTATCTGGTCCTCTGCTCTGCATTTGTTCTCTTCACCATCAGCTTCATCTTCCTCTTCTGGAAGAAGGTTTGTACTACGACCATCTCCTTTTCACAAAGTCCACCAACATATATCCCTCTCCTGTCCTGGATCCCAAACCTGCCCTGGATCCCAAACCTGCCCATCACTTTCTTACCACCTCTGTTCCCTTCACCAACCTGTCTGTTAAAGTCTGCACCAATCACCCTTCTCTGAACTGTGAGGTAACTCCACGTCACACCATCTAGCTCACTCGAGACCATCAGCTTCTCATCTAACTCACATCTGACCTGTAGGGCATGAATGCCAACAAACACTGATCATCATGTCTTCAATTTCGAGCTTCAGATTCAGCCTGACAGTCTTTTCACTTGCAGAATGTTCCTAAGAAACCAATAAAAGAGGACACCAATTTTTAAGGACAAAAGAAAGGAGATGGCAATAGAAATGGGAATAGAGGGTGAAATACAGATATTTTCTGTACTCTACTTTCTTACCTACACAGACCTGGAAAATAATTAATTTAAATTCTAGACCTTTCCACACCGTAGGAACCCTGGACATGAAAAATAAACACCGAAGCTTCGTTATACACTTAAATAATGTAGTGAAATTCTAACTAGAGGTGCCACACAGAAACCAGAGATCAGACACATTTAATAAGCATCTTCAGTTGCCTTGGGACCAAATCTCACTTTAAATATGCTTCTGATCTGTCAGTTGCTATCTGATGATTTTCTATCATGGGTAAATCATTTCTATTTTGAATCTAATTTTTAAGGCAGTCATAGGGACATTGAGCTAATTCATGGATCAATAATGTGCTTATTTGAGCAATAACAAGTGTAACTGGTTGTGAAACAATGAGGTTCCGCAAGAATAAACCAGCAGACCAACACCCTTTCTGACACATCAACCATTTTAGATATTGCTTATCACTTTCTGCCAGCAGTGTTACTCTGAAAGAACTCAGAGCAAACAAAACAAGCTCCAGTTAGAACCCAAGTGATTCCACGACTTTAACATAATCAGGGGAAGGAACACCCAATATTCTACATCATCAAAAACCATAAAAAATGAAAGAAATCAGTAGAATTAGATAAAAAAAAAACTTTTGGATATTGATGTCAGGTGATCCTATCAGGCTTTAATGAAGATTTGACAAGCATTCTGTTATGTGTGCTCCAGCCTGACAAAGTAATTTGCATTTATTTTACCAAACAAAGTAGTTAGTAGTTCTTTAGAAAATGTATTTTATAATATACACTACTGGGATAAAGTGTTTGCTCCCTTACAGTCTACTATTTTTGATTTTAGTCAAACTGAAATATGTCAGATCAAATTCATTTTATTATGTAATATCAGACACAGATAACACTTTATGTGTTATACATTTACTAAGGTCATCTTTATGGAACAATAAACCTAGTTTATTCATCTGAAACAGTTCATGGTGACAAAAGAAAGTCAAAGCAGGAGAAACTTACTTTGGAGTAAACTATTTGTCCATGCACTGTACATGGCAAAAACTGCAAAATGGTTTCATACACAACTTACAAAGCATGTATAGAATTAGCAATCACATTACAATAATCCTCCAAACAAGGTGGATATCTTTACATTCTGTTATTTAGAACAACTTAGTACTCCAATGGAACTGTATACAATAATCTCCATTATAGCTGTTGGAACGAAGTATCAATAAAGTATCATGTTAAGTTTTTGTGTTAAAGATGCAGCGTAACTGACTATGAATTAAGTCTTGTTCACACTAATAAACAAAACAACCAGGTGATAAACATATATAAAAGATTTGATCATCATTGTAAAATTTTATATATTTTTTTAATTAGAGGAAAACATGCAAGTGTTGCTCGCATAGATTGATTTAAACATTTCTTCCTAATATTTCTTATCCTTCATTACATATGTCCACTGTGAACATCACAGGGAGTGAAAGATCATCCAAAGTAAACATCATTGACATGAATGACAGTTAGTTACAATATCCTGCCAAATATTGCATGCAAACAGTCCTTGATAGTCACACACTAATATTGTGCTCCTAGCTGCAGTTTGATACATTGAGCTACTGTTTTTTTTTTGTTTTTTTTGTTTTTTTTTGTTTTGTTTTTTAAATACTACTTCTCTATTGGGGATTTTATTTTCTCCAAGTAAATACAAAATCTTACGTAAAAAAAAAAAGGCTTAAAACTGTATAGGTATAAGAAGCTTCTGCCTACCATTTTTGGTCTCTAATTTCTATAACTGCAATGGAGTATATTTTCAGTTTACATGAGTTCTGCAAATGGTTGTACTGTTTTAAAGTAATCATATCACTGTTGAATTAATATGCACCAATGTCAACAACTAAAATGGTACAACTGTAAAATGTTAACTTCCTTATTTAGAATGTGAACAAAATAAAATGTGACCCAATTCTAAATTTTCTATAAGTAGATGGATGACATTTCCAGTCAGTATCGTTCATTCTGACTGAAAACATAAGAACTAGTCAGAGGCTAAAAAGAAATAGGATAAAGCATCACCTGTGCGCCTGTCAAAGTTCTTGTTGTTGATGATGATGCACTGGCCAATGCTGGGGTAACGGAGGCTGTATCTGAAACTGTGAGAATGAGGCTTAGCATCAACGTCCATGGGCGAAGGAGCAGACAAAGACCCGGCTGGCCTGCAAAAGGACAAACCAAACCACAGTTCATCATGTTATTGATTAAAAACAACATTAAGTGATGCAAGTCAGAAAGTCAAACCGACAAATGATGAACTCGGAGGTTCCGAGAGGACTCGGAGTCTGTTCTACTGACTTGAACATGACAAAGAAACAATGACCTGCTCAGGATAAAGGTCGCAGACAGCCTCAATAAACCATTGACTCACTGTTTTCCATTATCTTGCCTCGCATCTGTGGTGTCCCCTTCAGGGCCTGGTCTTCTTGCGGACATAGTTCTAAACAGGATAAAAAAAAGTGCCAACCCGGACGGAGAAACTACACGCCCTGAACGCTTAACAGAGGCACCAACTGCGAAATAAAAATGCACGCAGACGTAGACGTCGAAAAGAGCGAGCAGAGAAGCATTTAGCTGCTCTTACCCGCCCAGTAAACAAAGATGCCTACGTCATGCTAAGATGCGCTTGTTTTTGCCGTGCGGACATCCCGTGTTAGTTGGTGTTAGTCATCACGGGAAAACCAGGGTTGAACCGCAAGCGTAGACCTCCTGAACTGCAGTCAGGCAGGTTGTGTTGTTTTAACGATATATTTTCGACGTTGGCATAATAAATGATCACGTGTATAAACGTCAAAATTTAATGTTTTTTTTATAACGAGAGCCATTTTCTCTATAGGGCTCTCATTGTAACGTGATAAATATGTATGTCGTAATAACCTCATATATTGTATGGAAAACGTAAAAAGTGCATTGTTAAAACAATAACGTTTGCAAATTAAAACGTGATAGTTATATTTTTCTTTTGCCTGGGTGAGTGGCAGCGAAGCTTCCGTGTAAAACGAGACGCCAGCACCTCCATGTTGTCACAGGCAAGTTTTCTGTGGAAAGTGGTATAGCTGCTTGGAATTGGAGACAGGACAGGAGTTCTGGCATTAGTGTTATTCGGCACTTTTGTTCACATAAACAAGATATTTATTACGTGTGCACTTAAGTCTAATTATAGAAAAGAATTGTTGGAAAATATTTTTTGTAAATACGTATGTATACAGTATGGAAGTCTATAATCGTGTTTTACAAAAGACGAAGACATGGTTGAGTGAAAGACAAAGTGAAGTTTAGATGTTAGCACAAATTTGTGAAAATCAAAATAAAAGCAACACAGAACACATGGGTGCTAAAAACTGCACTTAATCTACCAATACCCAACTACTAATATTTGGTATACTGTTGTGCTGTAAGTAAATATTATTGTATTTACTTACAGCACATACAATAATATTTGCTGTATTACGTCATGCTAAAATACGCTTGTTTCTTAGCAAGATGCACAGCATGGCAATTCCTCGTTGCAATTCCTCTGGCAACGAGGAATTGCCAGAGCTGCAAAGAGCCGCGTCGCTGGTAAGGCGTTCCCTCACGGAAGACACCGCCTGGTTCCTTCTTTACCTCGCCTGGACGTTTATTCGCATAAAAAACTCAAACACATAAAACTTTATTAGTCAATTAGCAATCTAACAAATCAAAAAGATTCAAAACAAAGTAATTCCTAAGTGTTGTATAAATCAAAAAGATGTAGGCTGAAGCAATTCGACTTATATGTGCCTGCCCTTACACGTTCATTACAAAGAAACCATTTCCCAGAAAACACAGAATCATCAGTTAAATCCAGACAAACGAATCAAACAGACATATTAAAATCTACGTAAATCGCCATGACGAAGGTTTCAATCAGATTTCAAATATTCAAGTCCCTTTACAGTTTTCTATGTTGACCCTGCTTGCTAAGAATGAGGCTGCAACATTCGAAAACATTATTCAGTCTTTCTCCAGCAATTTTCACATGTGAAACAATGCAATGCTTCACGTGTGATGAAAACAAGAGACAGTCAATAACATAGTAAACAATGGCCTCTGGAAATCTATTCAAGGAAAATACCTACTTTTCCAGTTACTTAACACTTACAGGTAATAAGTGGTTTTATTTCCTCTTCACATGGTCTGATTCCTTCCTGAGCTGTTGTCACTTTGTGAAGCGTTGGTTATCTAAGTTTCAACTTGTGATCTCTTCCTCTTTTGTAATACTTTGAGAAAATTAGTTTTCCACTTTAATGAGGTAAACTTTTGATACAGCAGTAGGCATACTAATCTATCAAAGTCTTGATTGGAGTAGTTAACTTTAATCTATAGATGTTGAAAATGTCTGTTTTCACTTCTGCAAATATGATAAACAGCATGTAATGTTTATTCTAATGAGCAATAAGGTACTCAATTCTTTGCCCAGTGTTGTTACATTTCTGTTTATTACATTCTGTACCCATGCCAGGGTTTTCTCAGAGGAAACAGTGCTGTCCATTCCTAGACTGGTCCTGTGCACTGCAGTTCAGCTGGCTGAAAATTGTGACTTCACAACTTAAGCCATAGTTAATGTGAGGGACCTGACTCAAACGTGGACAAAAAATTTTCAAAGTAGAAAAAAGTTTCAATTTAATTCTTCAAAAAAATCATTAACAAAGCATAAAGATTTAAAGCAATAAATCAAAGCTAAGTAACAAATTTGGATCCAAATTAACTGAGGTCAACTAAACTCTAACTGTACACAAACAAAACTGACCTACAAAGAATAAAAGGCTGCTTAAATAGGGGTGGAGTAACCTAAATTTACCACGAGGGAGGCACGACATAACAAAAGGACAAATAAATACAAAATTAACTAAAGCATTCTATGAAACAAATAAAGCAAAACTAACTTTAACTTAGCACAAATAATAAGTGAATATTTATTTAAGTGACAAAATTAAATAAAAATCAACTTGAAATCTCCCCCCCCCCTTCAGTCTTTCAGACAATGGATTAATCCAGGTTCCTCCTCCAGCTGGTTTATATCAGCAGCACCTCAAATAAGTGTAAGTAAATCAGTCAGACAGACATTAACTAAAGTGTGCACCCATTAGATGTCTTGTATGTCTAAATGAAATGACTAACTTAGACTATAAGCTATACTAATAAAGAAGAAAATACTAACACGATGTGGTGGTGGTAGGAGCATCCACCAGATAATTTAATCTCAACTTTTCAACACCTTTGCCTGACCGTGTGTGCATTTTGGGGATGACATGTAAGAGGTTTTTAAACAACTTTAATATATTGTGAGAATCTTGAACCAGAACATCTTTTTTTCCAACTAAAGCTGCTTTATTCCTCATGGCAATTTTTTTTCATAATCTTTTATAATCTCTAATTATAATCCATTTCATAATCCTCGTTTTCAATAACCGAAGTGAACAAAACTTAGGAACCTTTAAAATGAAACTTTCCAAATGACAAATCTTTTAAGGACCCGACATCCAAATGAAACCAACCATTTATTAGTCATATTACATCCTGGAATACTCAGTTAGATAAAGTGCAAGCACAACTTTAAATGTCTTCTGTGAACAGTGACAGTCTACAAAGTGCAGTGTAGTAACAATAATAAGTGGAAATGGAGAAAATGAGATTAAAAAAAGATTTAATAAAACATACAGACCGAAACAATGGAGCAAGAAAACCACAGAGGAATTTATGTTTAGAAAAAGAAATCAAGAATCTGTGAAGTGAATCATTTGAAGAGATGCAGTTGGAAGTTTGAATGTTGTGGGTAAAAACATGCAATTTTGTGGGACAAATCTATAAATATTCCAAATACAAAGCTGGCCCTGCTAGTGAAGAAACTTCAAACTGTAAAGCAAAAAACAACTTTAAAGTGCTTCTCTGTCTAGGACTCCTGCAGCCACTGCCTTCACCGTCTGATTTATGTACACAGCATCGTTTTTCAACACGTCTTCATTTGTAAGTACACTTTAATAAGAAATATTAACATTTCACTTTCAGCTGCATCATATCCTAGCTTGAATTATACAACAAAGAAACAGAAGTAGCTTCTTAAGAACTAACACCCAGTAATAATATTGCTCTGGAAGAATGTGACACCTGCAGCACACAAATAACTCAATTCTCCTTCCATAAGGTTAAAGCTGTGATTAAGAAGTTATATGGTAATAATGAAACCCCCCTTCAGAAAAAAAAAAACTCTTGGACCATGTTTTTTTTTTAGTTCACTACTAAAAGTCCTTCTCAAAGGTGAAGATCAAATCCTTCATCTTCACCTTTTATACCGAAGGATTGTATGAAACCAGGTCATTATAGCTAAAGATACAACCTGCACTGTTTAAAATGAACTACTGAAGGAAGAGACACAAATTGATTCTCACTGACCTAAAACTGATTTCTTGGATTGTTGCTTTAGAATTTATGTTAGCAACTCCTTATTCACAGGAGGGAAAACAGAAATAAGTAACACTCTGCACAATATCAGGAAAGATATTCAGAAACTGGAAAAAAAAAATTAAAAAATACACCACCACTTAAAAATGAAGCATCTGGACATCCAGAAACAGCTTCTCTGATCTTTACCATGTGTTTCTATATTATTCTTTAAAGGAGGGCAAGAGTCTGGAAAGAAAGGACTAAATAAATACTATTAAAAGGTTTTTACAGGTTAGAAAAAGTAGACCTCCGGTAGAAACACACAGCACAAGGGTCTACATATTTTCCAGCTTTGAGATAATTCAACTTTGCTCAAAGTGAACACGGATTCACTGCAAAATAATTCAAATCAAAAGAAAAAAAAACAGCAACAATGAACTGCCTTTAATGGAGTAACTCCCATGAACAAAAAAACAAATACATACTTTGGAAAAGTAATATTAATATGTTACAACCACAAATTTCAAAGTATTTTACTTTTGTTATAATTGAATACAAAGTAGCGTATAATTGTGACATTGAAGGAAAATGATACAAGGTAGTTAAAAATGATGGGGTGGATTTCTATTTAGTCCCCTTTAATCTAATGCCCTCAAATAAAACCCGGTTCCAACAAGTGCCTTCAGAAGTTGTCTGATTAGTCAATAGTCGACCTGAATGTAAATTAACCATAAATCCAGCGGGAGGTTGCATCAGAGAACAGAATTATGAAGACTAGATGTGCAAAACCTGTAGATTTTGTATATTCTACAGTATAGAAAAGATGTGGAGTTGTAGCAATAAGAGGTTTATCAGGGGAATTTAATGGAAATGCACCTGACATTTTTACGTTTTATTTCAATTAATCCTTCCTCTTCCACTTCACAATTACACACTACATTGTGCTGACCTATGAGATGAAACTTTGACATAACGTACTGGAGTTATGATATGACAAAATGTGAAACGTTTAATGGAAGGTGGGTGAATATGTTTATAAGGCACTGTACAGTGGATGATCAAATCATAAGAAGATCAGAAGATTTCAAACTGGGAGAAAGAGTGGCAGTGGAGAGAGGAAGAGCTCTGAAAGATGATGCATTTCACTGAACACATAAGTCAGATTTTCTGAGTTGTAGGAGTAAAGAAGTTGCTTTTTTACACCATCCACTCAAAATCCAACATGGCTGCTTCATGCATGAGGAAAGCTGACGGTTGAGCACTGTGATTGTTCAAAAACACAAAATTCTCAAGTATTTTTGGTCTAGTTTCTAGTGCAAATATCTTAGTACACACAAAATAAGACAAAAGTAACTTACAAGTAACTTTCCAGCAAGATAATATGAGCTTGTTTTAACCAATTCCTTAGTATTGATGAAAAAGTTATAGTTTCTCTAGCAGATTATTCCATTTTTAACAAGACATTTTTCCCATGTTATAAGTGAAATAATCTGCTTTACTTTTTCATAAATATTAGGGAATTATTAACTTAAATCAAGGCCCTATGTCTTGTTGAAAAGTTACTTACAAGTAAATTTTGACTTATTTAAAGTACACTAAGATATTTACACTAGAAACCAGATCAGAAAGATTTGGTGAAATGTGTTTTTGTAGTGAGGTGATCAACTTTAGCTTGTTTCTTCTGTCAATTTGTCCAGGAATTAGTGAATGTTCTGTTCCAGTGACTGAATGCACAAAATGCAGTATTCTGTGTTTTCTCCTCGTGTCAGTAATAATAGTTACGATTAGCATTGAGCTGTCAGAACATAACTTACTGCTTTTCTCTCTTTCCCCTGGAACACGGTGGAACTAGAGGGTTTTAGATCTGACTCATGAGGCCAATGGAATGCAACACAACCAGCAGCACAATGACTACAATACCCATGAGCACCGAGTGTGCTTTGAGGGCGACATCCAACAGACTGATCCTGAGGCTACAGGTATCTGTAATCAGAAGATGTCGGGACACATTTCCCAACTTCCCTGTTCCTTGGCGTCCCAGTAGCCTCCCTTGTAGACATGCAGCGTCTCTCCAGACACGGAGTCGTGGATCTTCTCGAACCACAGCGCTTGGTAGTTGTCTGGATGGGCGCCTGAGGAGGAAGCCAGACAAAATAAAATCACAGTTTTAACACAGAATGTTTAAACTGCAAGTCGAGAAGCAACACATGAAGCTTTAAAGCAGNAAAAAAATTATATATATATACATTATTAGTTTTTTTTTTAAGGTGGGAAGTTTAACCCGATTTCTACAAGTTTTGATTGATGCACAATTGAGAGTTCTGGTAAACTTAGTGCAGATTTACGAAGGATTTATTGTGGTGGTGGTGGTGGCAGCATCATGCTTTGAGTCAGTTTGTGTGCTGGAATAAAATATGTCAAAAATAAGAAACAACAAGACCTGCTATGATATGCTGATATTATTAGCAATGAAGAAATAAAAGACTCATGTTTACTATAATCAAGTGAACGTAAATTATTTGTCTTTAAAAAGACATATTTACCTCCTTCCAACTCACTGTAATATTCCTAATTTAAGGTATGATCATAAAGGGAGTCAATTTGTTTTAAGAGTTGAAAATCTTAAACTTTTCACAAAAAATTGAAAAATTGGAAAGTGTTGGAAATTTTAAATAGCCACAGATACTGTAAGTCAGTAGTTTCAGATGATATACCAATGCCTAATGAATACACAAATCCACCTAAAATAACACATTGAGCAGGCGTATTTGTTGAAGTTGCATGTGCCCAACTCTGCAATAAAACAACATAATAAACCAGGAACTGCTGCTAGTGCTTACCCAACTCAAACAGTAATCTATTAAAAGTGTTTATTGAACCAAGTGTGCTCTTTCAGTCCTGCTAGACAGGTTTTCAAGACATAGTCTGCTCAGTGAGAACCACAAGCATCTGTCCATCTGTCCGACTGAGGCTACGCTCGGTAGTGCTAGTAACCAAATTACCTCCCAATCAACAAAGGCGCTCACTAAAGCGCACGCATTCATACACAGATATACAGATTAGTGGGCAACTTTGGGTAATGAATTAAAGAATTGAACCCACAACCTTCAATTTCATTCTACTCTACTCTACCCAAGGATGTATCTCTAAGTTAAAATAGTGTGTGAGTCATGCATACCTGGTGCACCGATTACAAAACTATCGGACAAGTGGTGCAGAGTCAGTGACCTGTATCTTTTGTTTTATTTCTGAAAACTGTCAGCTTGAAGCTGAATAAATTCAAACAAGGCATGTTGGACTTCACTCCAGTGAGCAGTATAGTTTGTCCTTATGCATTTGTCATGCTTCCTTTAAAAAGGGTGTGAAGCACACCGTGAAAGGTTTGAAAACCAATGCCCTGAGGGAAGACTTCCAGATTTGTAAAGTGCATTTTAGTCTCAGTGAAATTTCTCACACACACCCAGTTCAGTTTGAAGTTTAGACACACCTACCGTAATGCCATGCTGCAATTCAAGAAGTCCAACTCCCGCTCAGAAAGCCACGCGTGTGTGGAGCACGCATGGCTCCACACACGCCATGCAAACTCTGGAAGGTATTTACAGGAATCCACAGAATGAAAGTGTTTGTTGTTATTTCTCTAACAACTGTCACCACAGGAACGGACGTCTGAACGCCTAATTAAGTATCAGGGGTTGCAGGTAAATGGTTTCAACACAGACACTATTAAAGTTCACAATGGATCTATGGCTGACATTTCTGCAGCAGGCAGGCATGACAAATCTTGTTGTCTCTTGTCCAAACCTTCTCAGTCTGGTCTCTGACTTCATCTCTAAAACATCTAATATGGGATGTCCCTCTGATGTTCTCAGTCCTGAGCCTATCCTTCCTCGTCACTCCTGTTGGTTCCCGGCCATCACGACCTGAACTACATACAGGGAATAAAAACTATTAATCCCAGAATGCACTGCATTAACCCAGTTCCAGTTTCTAGGAGGAAGAGGAGTTTCACTGTGTGAATATGGGACATCTTGTTTTAACAAAACCTCTGTCCTTGAGGGAAGTCACCCTCTTTACTGCAAAGGGATTACAATGGTGAAACATTGCAGTCCCTCTGCTGGCCAAAAGGAGAACGCCACTTTGGCTATATTCTGGCTGAAGTCTCGACTCTGGCTTACTTAAAATTCTGCAGAAAGAATCTTTGAATTATAGATTCCCCTAAATGAGACTCTGATCCTGTTGCTGAACCGACACTGCTTCCATTTTCCTGGAAGAGGACGCTGCAGCTCCACAAGCCTGCTGTACAGGTACAGGGCCAAACCGAGTCAACCTTTCCCAACCACTAACTGGGCAGCCACTGCAATCATTACCGTACTCACATCTTTCACTGCCCCAGGCTGGACTGGGGTCCCCCGCTTGCTGAGTGGCAAACACTGCCATTTTCTCCAACTGCAAAGACTCTCTGATCATCCCATCATGTTTGTTCTCCGTTGCACGACTCACACACTACCGGAGATCTTTTTTGTTCTTAAGAATCTCTAAAGTAAGGCTTTGTGTCTGGGCAGAGGGAAATTAGTTTAGTATAAAACAATTTAAATAGTTTCTGATCATCCATTTCATTGTTTTTGTTGGGTTTTGCAGTGTTCCATCCTTCAAACTCCTTGGTGCAAACAGGCCACTGAGCCTTTGGTTGGTTTGTTTAAGAGACTATTGACTGAAAGAGTAGTTTTACAACATGAGCTTATTCCATTTTAATCAAACGTTTTTCCTTTTCTCTTTTCACAAGCCAACATGATTTAGCAGACATGCTAACCCATGTCCATTATCTGAATCCAACAGGTAAAAACCAAAAGCTCTGCAGTGTTTACAGATATAGTAGTAGTAGTAGCTATCATAAACAACATTGTACAAGTCATCACACGCCTTTTGTTTGTACTTTGCCACATCTACCTTCATCATACACTGTAGCTGTTCACTCATCTGGGAGTCTTGACTCCTCAAAAAATCCACAACACTTTGTTTTGTTTTCACTATCTGGTCCTCTGCTCTGCATTTGTTCTCTTCACCATCAGCTTCATCTTCCTCTTCTGGAAGAAGGTTTGTACTACGACCATCTCCTTTTCACAAAGTCCACCAACATATATCCCTCTCCTGTCCTGGATCCCAAACCTGCCCTGGATCCCAAACCTGCCCATCACTTTCTTACCACCTCTGTTCCCTTCACCAACCTGTCTGTTAAAGTCTGCACCAATCACCCTTCTCTGAACTGTGAGGTAACTCCACGTCACACCATCTAGCTCACTCGAGACCATCAGCTTCTCATCTAACTCACATCTGACCTGTAGGGCATGAATGCCAACAAACACTGATCATCATGTCTTCAATTTCGAGCTTCAGATTCAGCCTGACAGTCTTTTCACTTGCAGAATGTTCCTAAGAAACCAATAAAAGAGGACACCAATTTTTAAGGACAAAAGAAAGGAGATGGCAATAGAAATGGGAATAGAGGGTGAAATACAGATATTTTCTGTACTCTACTTTCTTACCTACACAGACCTGGAAAATAATTAATTTAAATTCTAGACCTTTCCACACCGTAGGAACCCTGGACATGAAAAATAAACACCGAAGCTTCGTTATACACTTAAATAATGTAGTGAAATTCTAACTAGAGGTGCCACACAGAAACCAGAGATCAGACACATTTAATAAGCATCTTCAGTTGCCTTGGGACCAAATCTCACTTTAAATATGCTTCTGATCTGTCAGTTGCTATCTGATGATTTTCTATCATGGGTAAATCATTTCTATTTTGAATCTAATTTTTAAGGCAGTCATAGGGACATTGAGCTAATTCATGGATCAATAATGTGCTTATTTGAGCAATAACAAGTGTAACTGGTTGTGAAACAATGAGGTTCCGCAAGAATAAACCAGCAGACCAACACCCTTTCTGACACATCAACCATTTTAGATATTGCTTATCACTTTCTGCCAGCAGTGTTACTCTGAAAGAACTCAGAGCAAACAAAACAAGCTCCAGTTAGAACCCAAGTGATTCCACGACTTTAACATAATCAGGGGAAGGAACACCCAATATTCTACATCATCAAAAACCATAAAAAATGAAAGAAATCAGTAGAATTAGATAAAAAAAAAACTTTTGGATATTGATGTCAGGTGATCCTATCAGGCTTTAATGAAGATTTGACAAGCATTCTGTTATGTGTGCTCCAGCCTGACAAAGTAATTTGCATTTATTTTACCAAACAAAGTAGTTAGTAGTTCTTTAGAAAATGTATTTTATAATATACACTACTGGGATAAAGTGTTTGCTCCCTTACAGTCTACTATTTTTGATTTTAGTCAAACTGAAATATGTCAGATCAAATTCATTTTATTATGTAATATCAGACACAGATAACACTTTATGTGTTATACATTTACTAAGGTCATCTTTATGGAACAATAAACCTAGTTTATTCATCTGAAACAGTTCATGGTGACAAAAGAAAGTCAAAGCAGGAGAAACTTACTTTGGAGTAAACTATTTGTCCATGCACTGTACATGGCAAAAACTGCAAAATGGTTTCATACACAACTTACAAAGCATGTATAGAATTAGCAATCACATTACAATAATCCTCCAAACAAGGTGGATATCTTTACATTCTGTTATTTAGAACAACTTAGTACTCCAATGGAACTGTATACAATAATCTCCATTATAGCTGTTGGAACGAAGTATCAATAAAGTATCATGTTAAGTTTTTGTGTTAAAGATGCAGCGTAACTGACTATGAATTAAGTCTTGTTCACACTAATAAACAAAACAACCAGGTGATAAACATATATAAAAGATTTGATCATCATTGTAAAATTTTATATATTTTTTTAATTAGAGGAAAACATGCAAGTGTTGCTCGCATAGATTGATTTAAACATTTCTTCCTAATATTTCTTATCCTTCATTACATATGTCCACTGTGAACATCACAGGGAGTGAAAGATCATCCAAAGTAAACATCATTGACATGAATGACAGTTAGTTACAATATCCTGCCAAATATTGCATGCAAACAGTCCTTGATAGTCACACACTAATATTGTGCTCCTAGCTGCAGTTTGATACATTGAGCTACTGTTTTTTTTTTGTTTTTTTTGTTTTTTTTTGTTTTGTTTTTTAAATACTACTTCTCTATTGGGGATTTTATTTTCTCCAAGTAAATACAAAATCTTACGTAAAAAAAAAAAGGCTTAAAACTGTATAGGTATAAGAAGCTTCTGCCTACCATTTTTGGTCTCTAATTTCTATAACTGCAATGGAGTATATTTTCAGTTTACATGAGTTCTGCAAATGGTTGTACTGTTTTAAAGTAATCATATCACTGTTGAATTAATATGCACCAATGTCAACAACTAAAATGGTACAACTGTAAAATGTTAACTTCCTTATTTAGAATGTGAACAAAATAAAATGTGACCCAATTCTAAATTTTCTATAAGTAGATGGATGACATTTCCAGTCAGTATCGTTCATTCTGACTGAAAACATAAGAACTAGTCAGAGGCTAAAAAGAAATAGGATAAAGCATCACCTGTGCGCCTGTCAAAGTTCTTGTTGTTGATGATGATGCACTGGCCAATGCTGGGGTAACGGAGGCTGTATCTGAAACTGTGAGAATGAGGCTTAGCATCAACGTCCATGGGCGAAGGAGCAGACAAAGACCCGGCTGGCCTGCAAAAGGACAAACCAAACCACAGTTCATCATGTTATTGATTAAAAACAACATTAAGTGATGCAAGTCAGAAAGTCAAACCGACAAATGATGAACTCGGAGGTTCCGAGAGGACTCGGAGTCTGTTCTACTGACTTGAACATGACAAAGAAACAATGACCTGCTCAGGATAAAGGTCGCAGACAGCCTCAATAAACCATTGACTCACTGTTTTCCATTATCTTGCCTCGCATCTGTGGTGTCCCCTTCAGGGCCTGGTCTTCTTGCGGACATAGTTCTAAACAGGATAAAAAAAAGTGCCAACCCGGACGGAGAAACTACACGCCCTGAACGCTTAACAGAGGCACCAACTGCGAAATAAAAATGCACGCAGACGTAGACGTCGAAAAGAGCGAGCAGAGAAGCATTTAGCTGCTCTTACCCGCCCAGTAAACAAAGATGCCTACGTCATGCTAAGATGCGCTTGTTTTTGCCGTGCGGACATCCCGTGTTAGTTGGTGTTAGTCATCACGGGAAAACCAGGGTTGAACCGCAAGCGTAGACCTCCTGAACTGCAGTCAGGCAGGTTGTGTTGTTTTAACGATATATTTTCGACGTTGGCATAATAAATGATCACGTGTATAAACGTCAAAATTTAATGTTTTTTTTATAACGAGAGCCATTTTCTCTATAGGGCTCTCATTGTAACGTGATAAATATGTATGTCGTAATAACCTCATATATTGTATGGAAAACGTAAAAAGTGCATTGTTAAAACAATAACGTTTGCAAATTAAAACGTGATAGTTATATTTTTCTTTTGCCTGGGTGAGTGGCAGCGAAGCTTCCGTGTAAAACGAGACGCCAGCACCTCCATGTTGTCACAGGCAAGTTTTCTGTGGAAAGTGGTATAGCTGCTTGGAATTGGAGACAGGACAGGAGTTCTGGCATTAGTGTTATTCGGCACTTTTGTTCACATAAACAAGATATTTATTACGTGTGCACTTAAGTCTAATTATAGAAAAGAATTGTTGGAAAATATTTTTTGTAAATACGTATGTATACAGTATGGAAGTCTATAATCGTGTTTTACAAAAGACGAAGACATGGTTGAGTGAAAGACAAAGTGAAGTTTAGATGTTAGCACAAATTTGTGAAAATCAAAATAAAAGCAACACAGAACACATGGGTGCTAAAAACTGCACTTAATCTACCAATACCCAACTACTAATATTTGGTATACTGTTGTGCTGTAAGTAAATATTATTGTATTTACTTACAGCACATACAATAATATTTGCTGTATTACGTCATGCTAAAATACGCTTGTTTCTTAGCAAGATGCACAGCATGGCAATTCCTCGTTGCAATTCCTCTGGCAACGAGGAATTGCCAGAGCTGCAAAGAGCCGCGTCGCTGGTAAGGCGTTCCCTCACGGAAGACACCGCCTGGTTCCTTCTTTACCTCGCCTGGACGTTTATTCGCATAAAAAACTCAAACACATAAAACTTTATTAGTCAATTAGCAATCTAACAAATCAAAAAGATTCAAAACAAAGTAATTCCTAAGTGTTGTATAAATCAAAAAGATGTAGGCTGAAGCAATTCGACTTATATGTGCCTGCCCTTACACGTTCATTACAAAGAAACCATTTCCCAGAAAACACAGAATCATCAGTTAAATCCAGACAAACGAATCAAACAGACATATTAAAATCTACGTAAATCGCCATGACGAAGGTTTCAATCAGATTTCAAATATTCAAGTCCCTTTACAGTTTTCTATGTTGACCCTGCTTGCTAAGAATGAGGCTGCAACATTCGAAAACATTATTCAGTCTTTCTCCAGCAATTTTCACATGTGAAACAATGCAATGCTTCACGTGTGATGAAAACAAGAGACAGTCAATAACATAGTAAACAATGGCCTCTGGAAATCTATTCAAGGAAAATACCTACTTTTCCAGTTACTTAACACTTACAGGTAATAAGTGGTTTTATTTCCTCTTCACATGGTCTGATTCCTTCCTGAGCTGTTGTCACTTTGTGAAGCGTTGGTTATCTAAGTTTCAACTTGTGATCTCTTCCTCTTTTGTAATACTTTGAGAAAATTAGTTTTCCACTTTAATGAGGTAAACTTTTGATACAGCAGTAGGCATACTAATCTATCAAAGTCTTGATTGGAGTAGTTAACTTTAATCTATAGATGTTGAAAATGTCTGTTTTCACTTCTGCAAATATGATAAACAGCATGTAATGTTTATTCTAATGAGCAATAAGGTACTCAATTCTTTGCCCAGTGTTGTTACATTTCTGTTTATTACATTCTGTACCCATGCCAGGGTTTTCTCAGAGGAAACAGTGCTGTCCATTCCTAGACTGGTCCTGTGCACTGCAGTTCAGCTGGCTGAAAATTGTGACTTCACAACTTAAGCCATAGTTAATGTGAGGGACCTGACTCAAACGTGGACAAAAAATTTTCAAAGTAGAAAAAAGTTTCAATTTAATTCTTCAAAAAAATCATTAACAAAGCATAAAGATTTAAAGCAATAAATCAAAGCTAAGTAACAAATTTGGATCCAAATTAACTGAGGTCAACTAAACTCTAACTGTACACAAACAAAACTGACCTACAAAGAATAAAAGGCTGCTTAAATAGGGGTGGAGTAACCTAAATTTACCACGAGGGAGGCACGACATAACAAAAGGACAAATAAATACAAAATTAACTAAAGCATTCTATGAAACAAATAAAGCAAAACTAACTTTAACTTAGCACAAATAATAAGTGAATATTTATTTAAGTGACAAAATTAAATAAAAATCAACTTGAAATCTCCCCCCCCCCTTCAGTCTTTCAGACAATGGATTAATCCAGGTTCCTCCTCCAGCTGGTTTATATCAGCAGCACCTCAAATAAGTGTAAGTAAATCAGTCAGACAGACATTAACTAAAGTGTGCACCCATTAGATGTCTTGTATGTCTAAATGAAATGACTAACTTAGACTATAAGCTATACTAATAAAGAAGAAAATACTAACACGATGTGGTGGTGGTAGGAGCATCCACCAGATAATTTAATCTCAACTTTTCAACACCTTTGCCTGACCGTGTGTGCATTTTGGGGATGACATGTAAGAGGTTTTTAAACAACTTTAATATATTGTGAGAATCTTGAACCAGAACATCTTTTTTTCCAACTAAAGCTGCTTTATTCCTCATGGCAATTTTTTTTCATAATCTTTTATAATCTCTAATTATAATCCATTTCATAATCCTCGTTTTCAATAACCGAAGTGAACAAAACTTAGGAACCTTTAAAATGAAACTTTCCAAATGACAAATCTTTTAAGGACCCGACATCCAAATGAAACCAACCATTTATTAGTCATATTACATCCTGGAATACTCAGTTAGATAAAGTGCAAGCACAACTTTAAATGTCTTCTGTGAACAGTGACAGTCTACAAAGTGCAGTGTAGTAACAATAATAAGTGGAAATGGAGAAAATGAGATTAAAAAAAGATTTAATAAAACATACAGACCGAAACAATGGAGCAAGAAAACCACAGAGGAATTTATGTTTAGAAAAAGAAATCAAGAATCTGTGAAGTGAATCATTTGAAGAGATGCAGTTGGAAGTTTGAATGTTGTGGGTAAAAACATGCAATTTTGTGGGACAAATCTATAAATATTCCAAATACAAAGCTGGCCCTGCTAGTGAAGAAACTTCAAACTGTAAAGCAAAAAACAACTTTAAAGTGCTTCTCTGTCTAGGACTCCTGCAGCCACTGCCTTCACCGTCTGATTTATGTACACAGCATCGTTTTTCAACACGTCTTCATTTGTAAGTACACTTTAATAAGAAATATTAACATTTCACTTTCAGCTGCATCATATCCTAGCTTGAATTATACAACAAAGAAACAGAAGTAGCTTCTTAAGAACTAACACCCAGTAATAATATTGCTCTGGAAGAATGTGACACCTGCAGCACACAAATAACTCAATTCTCCTTCCATAAGGTTAAAGCTGTGATTAAGAAGTTATATGGTAATAATGAAACCCCCCTTCAGAAAAAAAAAAACTCTTGGACCATGTTTTTTTTTTAGTTCACTACTAAAAGTCCTTCTCAAAGGTGAAGATCAAATCCTTCATCTTCACCTTTTATACCGAAGGATTGTATGAAACCAGGTCATTATAGCTAAAGATACAACCTGCACTGTTTAAAATGAACTACTGAAGGAAGAGACACAAATTGATTCTCACTGACCTAAAACTGATTTCTTGGATTGTTGCTTTAGAATTTATGTTAGCAACTCCTTATTCACAGGAGGGAAAACAGAAATAAGTAACACTCTGCACAATATCAGGAAAGATATTCAGAAACTGGAAAAAAAAAATTAAAAAATACACCACCACTTAAAAATGAAGCATCTGGACATCCAGAAACAGCTTCTCTGATCTTTACCATGTGTTTCTATATTATTCTTTAAAGGAGGGCAAGAGTCTGGAAAGAAAGGACTAAATAAATACTATTAAAAGGTTTTTACAGGTTAGAAAAAGTAGACCTCCGGTAGAAACACACAGCACAAGGGTCTACATATTTTCCAGCTTTGAGATAATTCAACTTTGCTCAAAGTGAACACGGATTCACTGCAAAATAATTCAAATCAAAAGAAAAAAAAACAGCAACAATGAACTGCCTTTAATGGAGTAACTCCCATGAACAAAAAAACAAATACATACTTTGGAAAAGTAATATTAATATGTTACAACCACAAATTTCAAAGTATTTTACTTTTGTTATAATTGAATACAAAGTAGCGTATAATTGTGACATTGAAGGAAAATGATACAAGGTAGTTAAAAATGATGGGGTGGATTTCTATTTAGTCCCCTTTAATCTAATGCCCTCAAATAAAACCCGGTTCCAACAAGTGCCTTCAGAAGTTGTCTGATTAGTCAATAGTCGACCTGAATGTAAATTAACCATAAATCCAGCGGGAGGTTGCATCAGAGAACAGAATTATGAAGACTAGATGTGCAAAACCTGTAGATTTTGTATATTCTACAGTATAGAAAAGATGTGGAGTTGTAGCAATAAGAGGTTTATCAGGGGAATTTAATGGAAATGCACCTGACATTTTTACGCTTTATTTCAATTAATCCTTCCTCTTCCACTTCACAATTACACACTACATTGTGCTGACCTATGAGATGAAACTTTGACATAACGTACTGGAGTTATGATATGACAAAATGTGAAACGTTTAATGGAAGGTGGGTGAATATGTTTATAAGGCACTGTACAGTGGATGATCAAATCATAAGAAGATCAGAAGATTTCAAACTGGGAGAAAGAGTGGCAGTGGAGAGAGGAAGAGCTCTGAAAGATGATGCATTTCACTGAACACATAAGTCAGATTTTCTGAGTTGTAGGAGTAAAGAAGTTGCTTTTTTACACCATCCACTCAAAATCCAACATGGCTGCTTCATGCATGAGGAAAGCTGACGGTTGAGCACTGTGATTGTTCAAAAACACAAAATTCTCAAGTATTTTTGGTCTAGTTTCTAGTGCAAATATCTTAGTACACACAAAATAAGACAAAAGTAACTTACAAGTAACTTTCCAGCAAGATAATATGAGCTTGTTTTAACCAATTCCTTAGTATTGATGAAAAAGTTATAGTTTCTCTAGCAGATTATTCCATTTTTAACAAGACATTTTTCCCATGTTATAAGTGAAATAATCTGCTTTACTTTTTCATAAATATTAGGGAATTATTAACTTAAATCAAGGCCCTATGTCTTGTTGAAAAGTTACTTACAAGTAAATTTTGACTTATTTAAAGTACACTAAGATATTTACACTAGAAACCAGATCAGAAAGATTTGGTGAAATGTGTTTTTGTAGTGAGGTGATCAACTTTAGCTTGTTTCTTCTGTCAATTTGTCCAGGAATTAGTGAATGTTCTGTTCCAGTGACTGAATGCACAAAATGCAGTATTCTGTGTTTTCTCCTCGTGTCAGTAATAATAGTTACGATTAGCATTGAGCTGTCAGAACATAACTTACTGCTTTTCTCTCTTTCCCCTGGAACACGGTGGAACTAGAGGGTTTTAGATCTGACTCATGAGGCCAATGGAATGCAACACAACCAGCAGCACAATGACTACAATACCCATGAGCACCGAGTGTGCTTTGAGGGCGACATCCAACAGACTGATCCTGAGGCTACAGGTATCTGTAATCAGAAGATGTCGGGACACATTTCCCAACTTCCCTGTTCCTTGGCGTCCCAGTAGCCTCCCTTGTAGACATGCAGCGTCTCTCCAGACACGGAGTCGTGGATCTTCTCGAACCACAGCGCTTGGTAGTTGTCTGGATGGGCGCCTGAGGAGGAAGCCAGACAAAATAAAATCACAGTTTTAACACAGAATGTTTAAACTGCAAGTCGAGAAGCAACACATGAAGCTTTAAAGCAGCAGTATGTAACTTTTGTTAAAAAAACAAAAAACAAACAAACAAAATATATATAAATTTATATATATTTTTAACATTTGTTGAAACTGTCACCATGTCATGGCAGTATAGTGACAGTTAATCTGAAAGAAAAAAAAATTAAGCTAGTCTGCATTCCCAAAGTGCTCTCTAGAAAACCAATCAGAGCCAGGAGGAGGGTTTTAGCGCCGTCAATCACCTCGCCGTGTGGCGCTGCTTTCATGAATGCTCAGGCTAATTAGCATAGCCACCGATTACAGCAGATCAACATGTTCCTGTAACGGTAAGTCGTTTCTCCACCATTAGCACAGTTAGCAGCGTGTACATGAGAAGATTGACAGCGCCAAGACCCTCCTGCAGTCTCTGAATTGATTGTTTTTAGTTGGTAGCAGTGCATTTCTTCAGACAGCAGTAGCAGCTCAGGGAGGATGTAGAGCAGGTTGATCTTTTCACTGATTATTGGGGCATGCCATTAGCATTACATAGAGAAGAGCTATGTAATGCATGGCAGGCACCTATTGTTCTACACCCAATAGAATGTCTCTTCCTGACTACCAGGAAAAAAAATTTTTTTCCATTCCCCTTTTTTTTTTAATTCCACAATCTTTGTAAGGTAATTAGCATACTGAAAACTTTTTTTTTGGAAAAAAAGTTTTTATTTTTGAAATATCATGTGTCCACTACAGTGGACATCGGAACCCCATACATTTGAAATTGAACCTTGATGGCAACCAGTTTGTCCCAAAGAAAATATCCAAACATCAAGATAAGAATGAATTTCACATTGACAAAACTGAGCACTGTTGCCTAGCAAGGCGGCCAAGAACCCAGAACCTGGCCCAGGGTCTTTCTGCATAGAGTTTGCATGTTCTCCCTGTGTATGGTGGGTTCTCTCCGGGTTGGATGGATGGATGGATGGATGGGTTGGTGGGAGGATGAATGGCTGGGTGGGTGGATGGATGGATGGATGGATGGATGGGTGGGTAAATGAATGAGTGGATGGATGGATGGATTGATAGATGGATGAACGGGTGGATGGATACAGAAAAATAATTACAAATGTCCACTACAGAGGACAATTTTTCAACTTTTAAAAACTACGATAAAGTATAGTCAAAATAATTCATAGAATGTTTTAATATGCTGCTAACAGACTTATTTAGAATATGCCAACAAAATTTTAAACCAAAATTTGCACAATAAAAAGTTTTATGCACTTACTTTGTCTCTCCCCATAAAATGTGCTTCTACTGATGTACATCATTTTTATGAATGTACAAAAGCCCCACCCCTTCACATGTGGCATCATTGAAAAGCCCTAAATGTCCTCTGTAGATACCAAAAGGAATTAATTCAGTAGAATGCAGGGGATGGGAGACATTCAAGTTTAGAAATGTCCTCTACAGAGGACAAAAATGAACTACTGGTAGTCAGAAGGCTTATTTAATATTCTTCCATTACTGTTAATGCGGCTCGTACCGCTGCGTGCCCACCTACAAAAATGGTATCAAAACGTGCAGCTTGATCCCGGCATTGGAGCTATTATTTTTATTGGGAATCGGAGTTACGATGGCGACGTAAAAAGTGAAAAACCAACTGCCGAAACGCAGAGTGTAACTGCCACCAAGTGCCGCTCTGTTAGAGTGAAAAATGGACTGGATTTTTGACCCCAAAATGATTTTGAAATCGCTCTCACGCCTACAAAAATTGGTCCATCGGTATGAAAGTCAGTCATGACATCGATACGCATGCCTGCTCCCGTAAAATGTTTTCAAAATTTCTCTAGGGCTGACGGTTTTCTTTCAAGGTGCTTCAGAGCGAAATCATGTCACAGGGTAACCTCAGGCACTAAACCATTCATTTTCAGACTTTTCTGAAAAATTTCTGAGCTCAGCGCACACCATCTTTCTTTCATCACTGCAATTACTCTGAGTGACCTACGGATATGAATTGCGGAAGTATCGGAGACGACAAATAGCCCTCTCATATGCTTCAAACGGTTTTTGGATCGGCCTTACGGATCCTGAACGGGAAGCAGTTGTTCGGACTGCATTTTTTCATCAAAACTGACTGGGTGTCTTATGAAGATAGAAATCTTTCTCCACCTCTCTGTCTCACACACATTGCAGTTGGCTGAGGATTAATCACTATAGCAACAGAGAATACAGAGAAAGGCAGAGCTGCTGGTTTGGACTACAAAGACGCCATCTTTTGGCGGAACACTTTAATATAAAGGGCAGAGCAGAATGTCAGAACTACAACATGGTGGAACACAACAACATGCTAGTGATGCTCCACATGCTACTGCCAGCATTTAGACTAACATTAGCATTTTGGCTAATTTTAGCTTATACACTAATTTTAACATAGAGAATGGCATAAGTCCATGCTACTCAACATGCTTGAGACTCTCCACATGCTGTTGAGTACATTGCAGCTTTCTTTAGCATTGATGCTAATTTTTTAGCATCAAAACACTGGGTTTCAACCGACGGGGACACTTTAGCATGCCCCGGTTAAATTTCTTCAGGAATTTTCTAGTCTGTCTCATATTATACTGTCACCACATAGAAGCAGTTTTAATAAATATGCAAAAAACATGTTTGTTTTTTAAAATAAAAGTTACATACTGCATCTTGAATTCAGTTCAGACGGTCATAATAATGCTGTTTTGGATGAACTTTATTTAAAACAAAGCAGAAAGAAAATGAATGAGGAGTCAGTGGAAGCAGCCAAGGTTCCATCAAACGCCAGCAGATACACAACTGTTACACCAAGCTTGTACATCTCAGTCTATGGAGCAAAATTCTACAGCCAATCACAGCTGATCTACATCCAGCTCTATGACAGGTTACAACAGAGAACAGGGCACTGTTACTTGCTTTTGGCCAGGGCTCCAAAAGGTTGTTCTTTGCCTTCCGCTGAGAGAGGGATAGTGAGACGGAAAGAGGAAATGAATTGATTGCTTAATATTGTGTAGGGTTTCCTACACCCTACAGGTGTTGGTTTGTTCATTAGAGCTATAGGGTCGATCGGATCCCATTTCTGTATCTGAGCTGATACAGAAATTTCTGCATCTGAGCTGATACAGAAATCTCTGTATCTGAGCTGATCCCCTTCCTTAAGGAAGGGGATCAAAATTATACGGCTCTTGACTTATATTCATAGGTTCTTGACTTTTTTATTTAATTTAATTACTTTATTTTCACAGTACATGGCTTAATAAAACAGTACATGGCTTAACAAAACAGGAGTTTAATAAAACAGGAGTTTGTTCCTCATGTATGCACACAGTGCAGGGCTACCTCTGCTCATGATTAATTGATGACCGTTGGCAGAATTAAATTACACATTCACAAAGTAGTTTTGTTGTAGATCAAGAGGCTTTTCAGCCCATTGTACACTCAGATAAACCCTCAGAGTAAAAAGCAGAAGACTTCGTTGACTTCTGGAGTCTACAGCTCCCCCAAAGTGCTTATTTAGTGTCCAAAATTAAAATTAAATATTAAGCCTAAGGCGTTCTGGATCAGAAACTATCAGTGTCAGCAGATATTTATAAAAATTCAGAAACTGGGATTGGATCAAAACCCCCCCCAAAATTGGGTTCTGAGCATGTCTAGTTTTTACTACATGATGATTTTATCTGAATACTTGCTTTGGTATAGAGGGACAGAATGTCCATAAGGGGCTAAAGAAAGAAAAAAAAGATTAAAAGGGTGATTTTCCTAGAGTTTACACATGATATTTATATTTTCGTTAAATAAATACAACAGAGGGTGAAAGCGTTGAGGGATACTTGCATGCAACAGGTGTGAGGGGGGGAGAGTCCTCTGCATCAGCTGAGCAAACCCCACCACAAACAGAAAATATCAGTTCATAAAACAATCCACACAATGTCGATGTGTAGTTTAAAAAAAATAAAACAAAGTGCCATGCGTTGCATTAATGATTCTGTTCAGTCTGGCTGATTTATTTAGAACCAGTTCACAACAAATGTCATCTAAAAGCGTTTTAGAAGGCGCACAAATCCATGTTTAACATAATTAAGTAACTTCTGCAATCAAATCTTGATTTTAGCGGCCGTGTCTGTCTGAAAGTGACAGGAAACAAAGTCTTTATAAAATTAAAGAGTTTGCTTGGTTGTTTGTTGCTTAATCCCAAACTTTTGCTTTGACAACATTTGAGCATTTTGGCAGCAAGCTCTCCAGTTGGCTTAAACCGACACAGACAAATCTGTTGAAAAATTCATTTCCACCATGAGGACTGTAGACTTTGGAGTGGCTTCTGATCTGTTTCATTATTTTGTTCTCCAAATATGTGAGCTGTAGCTTTCAAACTAACTTTATTAAATCAAAATATTTTATTTATATTGTTTTAGCTTTACTATGAATCCTAAATTAATTTAATACTGACATAAGTTTTATATCTCAAAAACACAAAGACAGGGATTACTACTAAAATGTTATTCAGTTTAACGGGGCAGAATCATGTATTTTTCAGGAACATGGTGCCAATTGGGTCTCTTTAAAAACTCTTGCTCCTTCTGGAACTCCACCTCCAGGAAGTCATCCCAACATGGCTCCTCTATTAACCCTTTAACAACATTTATACCAGTGTTTCACTGAGAAGTAGCTCCTATAAAGAGTTCAGCAGATGCTCAGTTTTACCAGGTGTTTGCTAATTGCTGTTGGCTAGTCTAAAGAAACTGAGTGGGGGAGTCATGGAGGAGGCATGCTCTGTGAGGCGGATGTATGAAGACTGCAACTGAATGGTTGCCATGGGAGATTGAATAATTTCTAACACGCAAATGAATCAAAGCAACAGGAATGTTTTGTGTAAATTTCCCATGTTGTAAAATTTACAGAAATTTCTTTAAAAAAAAAAAGCAACACAGGGCACTTTGTTCCCAGTCAAATATGAAATGATACTTGCTTTCATCAGAAACCTCACTTCCTGTGGTGCCACCCTCATGTGCAAGAACTAAACGGAACAAATATGGATGAAGAGATGTTAAAATGTAGGGAAGAATGTTATCAGCAAGACAAAAATGAAGAGTGAACCGATTTCAACACCAGTTGCATCCTCAGACATGAACTTGGTTTAGGGATGATGACTGAAGGTGACAGAACATGGATGGACAGACGCCAGATCTGCAGATGAACGAGTTTCTCTGATCGGCTCCTACCTTCCTCAGGCGTTGGAGCCGCTTTAACTGCGTCTCTTTCCCGTTCTCGCCGGGTAGAGCGCTGCTTTTCTTCAAGCCGTTGCTTCTCTGCATTCGCTTCGTCCCAGCGACCTTCTTCCATCAGGCGCTGGTCCGGACGCCGCCGGCTGTCTGTCGGCGCCACGCCCTCCTCGGGTTCGTTCAGGGTCAACGCGAGAGAGGAGAAGTAGTACATGTTCTCTGCTCCTTCCCTGTAAGGACATCGTCAGGCAAGATCTGAAGCACCAAGCGTCACTCTGGAACCTCGTGAATTTTCACGTTCGCTCTAAATATTAGAAGGATTAGATAAAATAAAAAAAATTACGGTAAAGGGTTCTTTCTCCAGATTTCTTTGGGTTTGAGGGTTTGGTAAACAGTCCTCTGTTTGCCCTCGGTGCCATTCTCGCCTTTGCTGCTTTGCATGATCCTGGAAAACTCCATCTTCTCATCCCATGTTCCTGACAGAACATAATGAGCCTTCCCGTCCTTATCCGTCACAACTCCTGTCACCTGAGAGAGGAAAATACCCACATTTCACATCTCACGCAGTATTAGAAAATGCTTTTTTATTACTGTAGGACATAGTGAACAAAGAAGGAAGAAGCGAGTTTCTCAGATAATCTTATACCATGATGCCACAGAATGACACAGATCACATTCGCTGCATCTCAGGGACCCTTACATCAATATTTACAATTGATGTAAGGGAACTGACAACACACAGTCTTTGATTCTATTGCTGGGCCCATAAGATTATGATTCTGTGACCATGGCTTGGTATATATATTTTAATACTTAATACATTAACCCAGAGTTTTGCATACATCCTTGGGGTCTGCTTCCTACAACAATGTATTAGGGCCATCGTAAACAGGGGGAAAATAAATTAAAGAGTACATTTCTCCCCAAAAGCTCAGAAATTTTGAGATTAATCTCAGAAGATTTCTGAGCTTCAAAGGTTGAAAAGACATGAAAATATTTGGATTAATCCAAAAAATTTTCTACAATTTCTGGACAAACAAGGAATTTTTTTGATTAATCTTAAAACATATTTTATATAAAAAAAAGGACATTTCTGAGTTCCCAAAGTTTTTTTTTTTTTCAAGTTTTTTTGCTAGAATATTTCTGAGATGATTCTCAAATTTTCTGAGTTATTCCTTTGTTGTTTTTTCCTCCCCCCTTTCTACAAAGCCCCAAAAACACCGCCGTAGTTTTCTCTCCTTTCAGCAGAAAAAATTGTCTAGGACCTCACAAAGGACTATAGGAGTTAACTCGGGTTAAGTTTGTAAATTGAATGTAAACACATTTTTGTTTTCAAATGTAAAAACAGAGAGATTGGTTTAATATAATGTGAAATGCAGTGTGCCCAATCCTTTTAATCTACATCTGATAATTTGGCTTTGCTGCTGTCAGAATAGGTTTGCTCATTTAATACCATGCAAATACCAGAGTCATTAAGATAATCAAGAAAAATATTTTAAACCTCAAAAAACTGAAAAACTTTTTCATTTGAAGGATTTTTTTTGTATTTCAATGTAGAACACGGATTCAAGACAGAAAAATTACCAAAATCCTGTTCCAGGTTCTAAAATACTAAACACGTCACAGTACATCTTCCACCTAGAACTTCTGGAAAAGATGTCTGCAAAAACCTTAAAATGCTGTTTTCCAATCTGAATCCAACAGAACAGAAAGTGCTTCAGGCAAAGGAGCGTGCTCCTCAACCAGAACGCTGGCTCACCTTCCGGGGTACATCTCTAGAGAAATAGCTGTAAGGAGCAAACTTGAGGTGGCATCGATCTCCTGTCTTGTGGTTCACCACATCGATCTCTCCTGACTGACGGAGGAAGTCGAGTCAAATACAAAAACCACTGAGGGTTTTTACACAAAAGATCATTTTCATACAACTGCCACCGCTACCTGATCAATCCACAGTTTCCCAACGATGATGTTGTGTACAGTCGTCGTGACTTTTTTCCAGGAGTAGTGATTGTTGCTCTTATCAAACATACACTGGATGGAGCCTGGTGACAGATAACCGGAACAGAGGTTTATTCTACTCAAAAATAAATAAATAAATAATACCGTAATAATAAAAAAGAAGAACAGCCAGGAGGAGGGTTTTAGCGCCGTCAATCACCTTTTTGTCTCTTACGGTCATGACAGTCACAAAACAACTAAGTTTTGTAAAAGTTACATACTACAACTTTAAAAAAGCTGAATATCGATCAATGCTCGCTTGTTGCCATGGTAATACTCACTACTCCCCACTCAGTTTTACAAGATAATGCCAAGCTAAAAGAATTGCACGAAACTGTCATAATTCGCACAGAAACATAAAGGTAGAACCCTAATAATATGCTTAGACAGTTAATCAGTTACAAAAATAAAGACAAATAGTTGATTTAGGGATTAGTTTCACTTTAAACCACAACTATACAAACAGCTGAAAACTTACCCAGAGGCATAATGGAAAGGTATTTTCCCCGGAACTTGCTGGCCAGTGTGATTTCCTGTCTGAGGGTCCAGCCCTTCTCAGAGAAGGCATGGTGGGCTGCAGCTGGTGGGTGGTGGCTCACCTGAGGGGGGCGGGGCCATGAGGAAGAAATTTAATCATTCATTCATTCATTACTGAACACAACACTGAACAGAAATAACCGGCATAATCTAAGCAAACAGCTCAGGTGTGTATGTATATTTTTTGCAGACCTGTTCACAGAGCGAGCGGTAACCGGACTCTCGAAACCGGTCCAGCTCAAAGGTTTCTCCCAGTAAGGGGTTGAAGGGCTTCCCCGTGCGGTGGACCGTGGTGGAGTAGGACGAGACGGTGAAAGCCGCTACGTAGCACATCTGCTCTAAAGAGCTCTGACACTTTGCAGCTTTGTCCAGGAGCTCGTAGTACTCCAGGTCTTCAGACAGACGCTGAAGCATCGACAGCGGCTCATTGAAGTTCACCTGGAAACGCAAGACAACAAGGAAAAAAAAAACTTTGTTTTACTTCAATTAGGGGACAAAAAAAAAAAAAGAAAGATCCAAGATTTCAGGTGACGGATTGATTTCTTACCGGCATCGGTATCTTTGAGAGCTCCTTCCCGATACAATTCTTCATGATGCTCCACAAATTAAGGTAATAGTTGGGTTTGTCGGGAATACGAGTCCGTCTTTGTCTGACCGGCTCCAGTTCCAGAGGCGGAGAAGACTCAGAATTAGACGCCAAGGACATTTCGTCATACTGATTGGGGAAGAATAAAAGGGGGAAACATCTGGAAGGTTAGTGTAAAGTTAGCCCGTTAAGTCAATGCAGATCAGGAGAGAAAAACGAGAACGTTACCGACTGGTCGTCCATTGCCGTCTCGTTGCTTATCCCACTGATATTGCTGCCAGATCTCCTGGAGAACAGAGACGAGAGAAGACATGACGCATCGCTGGAGTGAGGTACTGCAGAACAGAATATTTAGAAAAACAGAAAAAGAAGATCAACCTGTGGTACTTGGGATCAGCAGGAACAGTAATAAATCCTGTTGGGTCTTCCATTGCATCGAAGAACTCGTTGTCATCGTCCTCATCACTGGCATCGCCCTTTCCTGAAACACCGCCTTCAAACATGACAGACAATAAAAACATAATAGAATGAGAGGATAGTTGAAAATATACTTCCAAAATATTTTACATTTTAAAAAAAAATCTTCTGAGATCAATCTTTTCATTTTTCTGGCCGACTGAGTATAAAAGAAGAGAAGAAGAGAGAAGAGTTTATTATCTCTGTTTCAAAAATGACGACACAAACACGTCGATGCATTTTAACTGAGTTAATGTGGTGAAGGCAGTAACTCAACCTTTATCTTTACATCTAAAATGTTTAACAAACGATTGAGTAGTTGTACCTAATAGGTCAAATATTACCTGACCAAGAGAAGCGATCTACTCGCTATGACAACCAATCAGGTAAAGTCATGTTAATCATCAGTTGTCAAATCACTCAGAACTATTTTATATGGAAACAGGAAGTAGAACCAACCTGGAATGAACATGTTTGAGAGATTTCAGCTTTCTTCAGAACCATTCTCTGTGTTACGACATCTGAACAGGAAATGGTTTGTTTACAGGTAGAGATGGAAGGGAGGAAGTGGTCAGACAAGGGGAAAGCCAGTACTTTGTTGACCCAGTTCAGGAACAACAGGTGCAGTTTGATTTTGAAATTGATGTGCACTTATCTGAGCTCTCTCAAATACCAAAACAATCTGGATTTAGAAAAAAAATTCTGTGTTTTGATGAGACAAATTTCTATATTTAATTAATATCACTGTAAAAAGTCATTGAGATTTTATACTTATTGCTAATTTAATAAGAAAGTCCCAACTGGAAGCTACTACATTGTTCCATACGTCACCAAACCTGGACAATGATCAAATCAAGCGTTTCCAGAAGAGATGCAAAACTTTCAGGGTCTAGTGATTCAATTCTATTATTATTTTCAGTGACACAGTTCGATTCAGAACATATTTTTTGTGCATTTTGATTAGATTCTGAATTCCCAGGACTAGGAATTGTAATTCTCAATAAAATGAATTTGTTTCTGCACCTTTAGTTTCCAGCCGCTTAGACTATGTAGGATTTCTGGTAACAGACTAAGAAGACAGAAGTCCAAAATGAGAGCCTTACTTTTAATGCTTAAGTTGGGATTGCTGAGGGAAGGTGGCAGAACAGTGGCGCCTCTGAATGCTCTCTCCAGATGGTTGTGCTGTTTGGCTAGTTGCTCCAGTGTCTCCTCCAGGCGAATCCTCTGCTCCCTCTCAGTCTGTAAGGCCTTCTGCCAGCGCTTACTGTGGCTCTGGGCGATGGACAGGAAGTCCCTGCAGGCCTTCAGGATGAAAACTCTGTCATGTCAGGAAGAAAAACTCAGAGCAGCCTCAGCAGCTCTAAACAGACTAAACCTTACATTGATCATGGCGTTGGAGGTGATTCGGAACAGTGTGGCCCTTTCTGTGACCTGTCTGATCTTTTCCCCCATGTCCGTTCCAACTTGCAGCCCCTCCAGCTCTGATAAAGACCTAATGTTTTGTGAAAGCAGTAAAAAAAATTAATAAAAATAAATAAAGCAAGAATGCTAATGAATCATTTGCAGCTTTGTTTCTCCTGGATGCTCTGTAGCAGACGCTAACCTTTGGAGAGCAGAGCCATGTTTAACAATCAGATCGTTGCAGGTGGTGAGGTCCTCCACCTTGCTGCCCAGGGTGCGCAGCGTGGACTGGACTTCTGACGGATGAGATCCTGCGGCCTGTGTGGAGGCAGGGGTCGCTGCAGATAACTCATCAGCAGAGTCGTCTGATGACAAACACAAGCAGCATGTCGTCTTTGAACGCAACGAGAGTGATCGTGACGCCTGTCTTTATCGGGCCTTTTGTCTCACCAGATTCGTCCTGCATGCGCACAGCTTTGGCTTTGGCAAGTTCCAGTGCGGTGATCCATCGTTGGCGCTCGATTTCGGAGCTGGCCTTCAGGTGGTACGTCTGCGCCCCCCCGTTGGAAATGACGAAATTACAAGAGTCCTCCACGGTGATGTTGGCGGTGGCCAGGTTTATGGTGCCTATGCAGGTGTGACCCATCTCTGCCTGACACCTGGAGACAGCACCACAGTGGAGAGTCAAAAGCATCTGGTTTCAGACACACAACATTTCTGCAACATGAATGTGTGTGTAAACAAAAACAAGGGAAAAAAATTACTTAAAGGAGATCCAATTTTTAAACATAGCTTTTTGGGGTTCTTCCTCTTAAAACAACAGTCTAAGTTTTGTTTGAATATAATCTTAATTTACCTGCATTTATACAAGTAAATTTCAACAAAATATTCCACGTTTGCGTACTGTTTGTTTGTGTCCACCAAACTATTCTTCCACTCAACTTTATATACACACACACACACACACACACACACATATAGCTTTTTATATCACTTCCAATTTTTACAATGCCTGTCTGCTCTTTGACTGACAGGGGCGTCCAAATTGCGGCATGTGGGCCACTTGTGGCCCTTTGACTGATTTTGTGCGGCCCCCAAATGCAGTTAAAAACTGATACAAATTTAGTTCAAATTTAGATGCATAAGGAAACTTTTTATTTTTAATCAAGATAAAGTTATTACCAACATAATTATTTTCCAATGGAAAATGTTAAGGACAACACTAAGGTATTTGTATTCATAATAAGATGAAAACAAGTCAGATTTTTACTGGAAAGTCAATTTTGCTGCACTTAAGTCAGTTTTCATTTAATAAAAAATTGGCTGAATTTAGCACAGATTTAGCACAGAGGTTTGAAAGAAGTGGCTCAAATCCTGTTTTCATGATATAAAATAAATGCATTCAATCAAGTCCAAAAGAATTAGAAAACTGGATGCTTTAAAAAAAATATATAATAAACACGAAAAGTCTTTTTTAAGTTTTGGACCTATTACAATAAATAACAACCCTTTCCTACAAAAAAATACAAATTAATCTACCTTATTTGCTTGATTATTGTTTTCTTATTTATTTTCTTGGCCCATGAGTTCTTTTGACTTGATGATTTTGGCCCATATGACAAAACATTTGGACCGTGAGTCAGCAGTTCTGACCATAATTATGTAGTTTCAGTATTAAAAATAAGCTATCCACTACATCATACACAATTGCTAATATTCTAGCATTATTTCAATAGAAACAAAATGTAGCGTTTTCACAATCATCCAAACTGACAGAAATAAATGTCTGGCTATAAACCACTCTGAGTGTAAAATACTCCAAGTATATAGATTCCAAATCTATATACTAGATTTGGAATCGACTTCATTTACATGAATAAAATATTTGAAAGTAAAATGTTGTTTGATACCAACATATAATAAAACCACTTTCTATTTTTGAGGTTCCATGTACATTAGCAGATAAAACAACCTGAATATTTCCCCCCTCGTTTTACAGGTTTTATACATTATTGTACATTTAAATCTGTACTCCTCACCTGTAGTAAGACAGCAATCCGTTGCTGAGAACAAACCATCGTCTCTGGTAACCTTTTATGTAATTAGTCCATTTGAAGAGCCATCCCTTGTACGTGTCTCCAGGGGTCGGGGTGGTAGGAGTGGGGGGTTTGGGCTCAGACATCACAACTACTTGTGATTTCACTCAGCGAGTTTAAATCCTGGAGTGTGACAACACATATTAAGCATGTACAAACAAATAATTGCAAAACATTATCTTATAT
>NW_006799971.1:962733-1031516 GCF_000485575.1 Poecilia formosa | reverse complement strand
CCCATCAACTCTGTTACCCTATTTGGTAACAGAGTTGATGGGAATAGAATTGACCATTTCAAACATTTTTGTTAAAAGCTTCACTTGTGAGTAGAAATGCTGAAAATACATGACACCAATGAGATAATGGTTTAAAAACCATTAAATAAACTTGTCTCTGATCAAAAATCTGTGTTTTTTTTCTCATTATACTTTGGTAACAAGATTGACGTTGAAAAAAATAACCCCTGGTGATTGTGATATTTAGACTAAAATATTTCCCAGAGAATGGCACAAAGACCTCTGTGTGTTTGGGGTCTTATCAGTAAAAGTAAGTGACCTAATTTTATGCAGTTTATATAGCCGTAGAAGGCAATTTCACAGACTTACAGGGACAAAACCATATGGTAACAGAGTTAGCAGAAAATTCTCAGACACATTTTTTCAAAAATAAGGGTATTTTGAGTTAATTTAATGTGATGTTATTAAATTGACCATTTAGGCAGTTTAAAAAAAGATAGAAAAAACAAATTTACAAAAGAAAAATAACATAGGTTTTTGCATCACTTTTCATGTTAATAAAAAACACAGTACCCAACTTGGACAACAAGAAGTCTTGGTTTTTCAGCTATATAAAACAATTTTAAATGTATTTACCTAAATGTTTTTACTTGTTAAATATTATGATCCATTAAAATGAGTAATAAATTACTAAAGCAAACCTACTCAGTTCCCATAACAGAATATGTACAGCTGTTCCTAAAGACGACATTCAGGACCAAATGATCACCGTATGGATACCGGTGGGTAAGTTACAAGTGAAACAGACGCCAGAGCTCTTCACTTCAAAGCTACTTAAACTCTGGCTGCGTTTAAGCTCACAGCAAGCTAAACCAGATGAAAACGAGTTTAAGCCTCGCGCGCCCGAGAAGCTAACTATACGAACTGAGCAACTTCACTAAATGTTTTTATCCCATTTTCAGAACTAGGTCAACCATCTCTAGGTCTCTTACCTGTCCGCGAGCATCTCCTGTAAGAAGACAGGACGAAGGAGCAGAAGCGTTAGCTGTGCTAAATACTTAGCAACGCGTTGTGCATCGGAACGGTGTCCGGCCAACCTCTTTAATCGTTCTTATTAGTTCCGCTGAAGACTAGCTATAAAAAAAAGAAAGAAAAAAAGATAACCGCGATGGATCAAATCACGTCAACTGAATGTAGAAATAAACTTTGCAGATTTTTTTTTCATAATTACTTTTAAAAATACTTTCATCTACAGGGCTGACATATCAAACTGCAGTGATATGTTAATAAAAAACAACCAACATTGCAAATACAGCAAATCTATTAATTAAATTTGCAGTGTTTTCTGTTGTATTTTGAGTTTTTCAAAAAGAATTCAAATAAAAGTGTTTATTAAAAATAAAATGCAGCAAAACATAAATGGTCTTCCACTTATCTAATTTAATACTTTCAACCTAAGATATTCTTTGATGCAATTTATTAGATTTTTATTATGTGATATTTTAAGTGTAAAATATCTGATATCTCATTTGAGGGTGTTGCTGTTAAATCAACTTGGTTAAAATCTCTATTTCATTCCATTTTTTTAAAAATGTGTAATATTTAAAACAAATGGGAAAATAAATTTGTTCAATTTTTGTTGACTATTCCAGGCTAAATGACTAAATCATATTTGTAGTCATTTAGGGGTAGGATCTAAACATTTTCAAAGCTACTTCTATCATGTCTATGCATAACAGAGCCAAACATCTCCATAGTTAAATGAAAGACAGCTCAATTATTTAATATAGAACCAACCCAGTTTGCAAATTCTTTGTAGTTTTATGTCAACTGAGCTGTTTAATACAACTGTATTAATAGTCTTCATATTTTATCCAGTTACACGTCAGATAAGCTGCATAAAGTGAATTTGACCTGTTTTGAAAAAAATCAAAGTTAAAACCACTGAGAAGAGCTTCATAATTTCACCAATCTTTATTTTAAAACATGTTCAGAATTTTAGATGCATTTTTCTCTTTTCTATATCCAAGTTCAAAATTATGACACTGACTGTATCTTGCAACTGAAAATATTCACAACACAAATAAAACTGTCTTATAGTTGCACTGATTTTATTCAACATTTTTATAATCTGATTTTTTTTTTTTTTTTACCAGCTAGGACACAAAAAAAAAACAAGGAATTATCTAAAAAGATCTCTGCGTATGTCTGTGTGTTTCTATGCTACACATCGGACCAGGAAGTCATTTAGTGATGTTGTTTGCATTCATGCTCTTCCCACTCCCACTAAGCACTATGTATGGGGTTTTCTGAGATTTCTGCTTCTCCTGGAGCAAAGCCACCGTCCCGAGAGGAGTATCGCTGCTGCTCATCTTCTTCAGCAGCGCCTCTTCCTCCAGCTTTTTCATCCTCTTCTCTGTCTTCATCTTTCCAGAACCCTTCCCGTGGAATCGGTGCGACAGCTGTCTGAAAGCTTCCTTCGGCGTAAGCTTCCGCCCGGACTCATCCACGTACTCGATCTTGACATCGGGCTTATAGCTGTCCTTCTCCTTGAATTCCTGCGTGAAGCCTCTGTACTCTTCTCTGCGGCTGTACTTGTCATCGAAGCCCATCTTGTCCTCGATGCAGTAGTTGTCATTGGGCAGGGCCCCCTTCGGTGCCTTGACGCGGGCCACCTTTTGCATCTGGGTGTCCAGCAGGCCTTTGTTGGTGCACAGCTTCAATGCAGCTGCGAGGCCGGAGTTAACGATGGGCTCCTCGTCCAGAATAGTGGCAGAGGCCGTGGAGAAATCCGCCTGTTGCTGCTCTTCGTCCAGGTTAACGGTGCTCCATCCGACGTTCTCGTCAATTTCAGAATCTGAACCTCCGCCGTCATCTTTTTCTTCTTCGTGCTCAAAGTCCATGATGTCCTCCTGGTCCTCCCGGTTTCCAGACAGTCCATACGTTGGAATGTCCCCCAGAGTTCTGCAGAACTCTGAGGTGGCGTTGAAGACGATGTTGTTCTTCTTCTCGGGATCGTGGTCGTCGTCGTCTTTAGCCAGGACTTTGATCTGCGCCGCCACCTTCTCCCCAGAGTCTTTGAGAAGCTGCTTCTGCCTCAGCTTCCTCTGCTTCTCCAGCTGCTTCTGGAGCTCCTGCTCCGCCTCGTCCTCCTCAATCACGGCCGGCTCAGGAGGAACGTAATCATCTTCGTCACTAATATCCATCTCTGCCGTCCTGATGTCATCGGACATTTGGGGCAGTTCGTGCGGCCAGCTGCCACCATCTTTACCTTTCTCTTCGCTCTCCTGTTGTTGCTCCTCCTCCGCCTGTCTGCGGCCTCTGCCTCGCGCCCTTGAGCCGAAGTCAGAGGTGCGGGTGTCGTCCAGAAGTTCGTCTGCGATCGTCACCTTTTCTTTCTTCCTGATCTTTTTGACTTTGCGCTTCGTCTTCTTGAAGCCGACCATCTCTTGAGGCGTGTAGTACTCTGAGGCGATGGTGAGAGCAGGCATCTCTAGGGACTGAGCCTGATTCCGCAGCGTTTCTTTCATCGCCTGAAGCTCGCGCTCTCGCTCCCCATCCGCGAAGCCCCAGCTGCCCAACCGAAAGCTCTTTTTCTTCTCACCCTCGATTTCTTCGTCGTACTTTGAGAGCACAGTGTGCGGCTTGAAGGTGACCATATCGTCCACGCTCTCCTCTTCCTCGTAGGGCTTATAGTCGGGCTTCTTCTTCTTCAGCTCCACGTTCTTTTCAGCTTTCTCCTTGTCCACCAGTCCCACGTTTACCAGCACATCTTCCTCCTCTTCCAGCACACCTTTGTCCTGCAGGGTCAGGACAACAGTCTGGCCCTCGGTGAAGGAGTCCACCTTGTGCTGCACTTTGAGACCCTTCAGATCTTGTGATGAATAAGAGTCCCGCTTGCTTTGGACAAACTCCTCCTCCACCAGGCTGCTGACTCCAAACTCTTCGTCCATCTCTTCCAGGAGCTTGGCTCTCTTCTCTGCCATCTCCTTCTCTTTGGCCAGCTTCCTGCTTTTCTCCACCCAACCGGCCGTGTCGTCCAGCCAGTCATCGTCTCCGATTGATTTGACTTTACCCAGTTTTTGATTGAGCAGGCGCTTTTCTTTCATGGCGGCGAGCTTCTCTCGCATCTCCTTCTGCTGTCGGATCAGAACGGGGTTGATGGTCTCCGCCACCATCGGCGCCTCCTTGGTTCCCAGCTCCTTCTTGCCCTCGTTCAGCTCCAGGGGCTTCAGGCCCAGCTTAGCGCGCAGTTTGTTTGTTTCCTCGATGCTCAGGGAGGCATCTCCGCTGGTGCTCTGGGGCTGGATCTCTGCGCCGCTCTCTTCATAACCAGGGTCCACCTTCTCCCTCTTTACTCGGGGCTCTCCGCCGCCTCTTTCGGCCTTGCTGTGGCTCTCCCGCCTGCTCTTTTCTCTGGATCTGGAGCGCTTTCGTCTGTCTTTATCACGGTCTGACACATCTCTTTCTCTCTCCTTGTGGCGATGTTTCTTATGTTCGCGACGACGATCCTCTGCGTCCTTGTCGCGGCTCTTTTCCTTGTGTTTTTTAGAAGAGCCCATCGCTTCCTGTGCTGGTTACAATTATAAGGTCCAAACGAGTGGGTGCGCAAAGGCTGAATCGCTTACAGAGTCTTATTTAGAAGGGTTAGCGAGGAAAATGCTGCTAGCGTTCACTCTTAAGCTAGCTAACGTTAGCTTCAGAGGCTAAATGAACCACGATGACAACTCACTCATTTCGAAGAAACTTAGATCTTGTTTTCGAGCTCTGATATCCACAAAGCGCAAGTTAAGTTGTTTGAGCTTTAATAATTTGTGTTTTTCAGTCCAGTTTTACAATCCACAACCTTTCACGACGCTAAAGTTGAAACGAATGTCGAACGACAACCTTTTTCTTCTTTTGCAGTTATCAGGCGGCTCGTAGAGCATTATAAGGTGAGCTAGCGCCACCTAACTGGATTGGATTCCCAACAGGAGATGCACTCGAAAATATTGTTCTTTCACGCGTCTTCGTTAAAAAAAATTATGAAGAAAAGCCATGTACATTGCACAGTCTTTAAAAGTCAGTACATATGTATTTTATTCTAAACAAGTGCACTCAATTAGAACAGCCTTAATAACAAATAAATGTGTGCGTGAATGAACATGACTGACTTCATATAAAGCGCTTTTGAGTATACCAATAAAGCACTATTTAAGTCTGATGTAATTTCATTATTATTATTATTATTATTATTATTATTATTATTATTATTATTATTATTATAAGCAGTAGCATAAAAATAGTTGCGGTCTAATTTATTTTGAAGAGCCAACTCTACTTCTTGAGAAAAAAAGAGTAAAGACTAAACAATGTTTATTCAGTGGTCTCACAATAAGTGTATTAATAGTTTGTTCTTCACATCACTGATAAACATATGAAGCTCATGGTCTAATGCTAAATGTAACATGTAAAACCAAACATGTAAAACCAAATAAAGATAAAATAACTTCAGTTCTATTCAGACAAGTAAGTAAATTCAAAACATGTTTTCTTTTGCAATATAATTTGAAACAAAAGACAAATGCATCATAGTGTCACAACAAACTAAATAGTCGCAAGTTGACCCCAAATCCTTGGAACAGTACAGCACTTTAACGTTTGTCTCAAAAAAATGCCACTCACAATGTGGCGGTGACAGCTTTCCACATCCTTTCGTTTTACCTGATGCATTGTGTTGCCACCTGTTGTTGGGAGGTTGTAATATCAGGCTAGTACCATAGTTGGTTGCTGCGATGTTGGGAGCCATGGAAAATAGTTACAGATTCGTGGATTAGCAGAAGAACAGATACTGTCTTTACTTGAGTATACGAGGCTTGTCACTGCGAGTCTGTTTTATTGTTTTAAACGGTGAGATAATTTTCCGGTTTAAAAATGTTTAGCTAGCTGTGTTTGAAGCCAGCCACAGCTTGCCTTGTTGACGTTTGTTAGCCTCTGTAGGTGTACAAACGGTACCCGTGCAAGTAACTAAGAAGATAGTAGATTTCTAAACGTTATGCTGGATTTTTTATTTTATATCAAATATTTTATTACGGATATATTTTAAGTTGTCTGTGTTGTGTGAAGCTGGGACCAAGCTAATGGGTATTAGCCACCTAAATTGTTAAGACATACAACTTTAGCAACTTGTTAGCAATGATTTAGGGTAAGCCTAATACAAAAAGTGAAAATACTTAAGTACAATACAAAAATATCGTATTGTTTGTTGCCATGGCGACTCGTGGTTGGAAATAAGTCACAAACGTTAGGCTAGTGGAGTTCACCAAGCATCAAGTCTAGTGCGAACTGATAAGAGTGGCTACGACAATGGCTGTTGTTTCACTTTTTACTTGGTAACGAAGGACCTAACTGGAAGCTCGTGCTAGCCTCTCGCGCCGTGAAGAGACGGTCAGTCCAAGCGGGCCATCACCACCACGCACAACCCAGCTGCAGCTAACGCTAAACGACAGGTCACCAATTAACCATAACGGTTTTTTTCGTTCTCGTAGAGTTACGGAAAAGTTACACCGTGGAAGGTTAATGTTTGTCGCAAATAAGTATGAACTCATGTCAACGTTAACCTCTAACGTTTGGTGTTACAGCTTAGAATAATAATTATGTTTTCGTTTTTGGCTAACTGATTTGAAACCGGTAAGCAGTTTTGAGGAGTCTTTTTGTGATAATAATCAATATTACATACAAATCTAATTTTAAATTGTTGTCGAAAAAACTCATTTGTGCCTGTTGTGAATACAAACACAGTAGAAGTAGTACACTGATGAACATTCGTTATAAATTATGATTGAAGTGAAGCAGTTTATGTAACAGCTCTCTTACTTTGGGGTTTCGAACTGAATTTTCTTGTTTTCCTGTTCTGGAAATTGACCCTCACACTGTTTGTTGTTCTTTCCAGCAAGCTGTAAGTGGGTGACATGGCAACCGGAGGTGCTCCATTTGATGACAGTGCAGAAGAGTTGCAGACCTGGACAGCACCCAATGGCAGTCTGGAAGACAGACTGAACAACATGGTAAGGGCTGACACTTACACAAAGTCCCACTTACACATCGTTTTTGGCAATACAACATACAGACCTATGGTACCAGTTATTTTCCTATTATTTTATCTGTACATTATACAATGGTTTGTCAATCTAGCTCCTTTATAGAACACTCTTTATCAACCTTAATAAAACAAAAACCAATTGAATGTATAATCTTGCAATAATAACTGTCAATTAGAAGCAGTCAATGTTTGCTGGCTTCAAAATCAGATATTGGGTATTTGAGCAAAAAATAAATAAATAGTCTTGTAATTTATATCCTCCATTTTAAATTAAATAGAACTGCATCTGTCCAGCAAGTTTTAATTGAAGGCAGACATTGGCACACCCAAATCTGTTTTTTATTACATTTGACAAGCAAGCATCTTCAAAATTATCTTCTTATTTCTGAGAGTAGACCAAATGTATATATTTTTTCCCAATAGTGTCCAGAAGAATGTGCAAACTAGATACCATTCTTTATTAAGGCAAACATGCAAAGCCTTCAAGTTTTAGATGTACAATGATTTATCACTTTCCTACAAAAAAAATGTGACTGGTTTATTTGTTGGATTAAAGTATTATAAGTGTATTTTATTGTTGAGCGGGTAAAAACAATACTCAATATAATTTTTTGCTTGTTTTTCTTTTTGGGCTGCGATTACTTTGGACTTGACAGTTTTGGCCAAAATAAGAACAAGTTTGCATTCCTAATGTAGAGCCTGTCTGGAGATACAAGGCTTTCTGTTGCCATTCATTTTCAATGCAAAAATCATCATTGCAGTTTTAATACCTGTGATCCTCACTGAGCTTGCCATTACGATAAATGTCACAAAAAGTGTGATTAACATTTTATATTTGCGTCTCCCATCATTAGTCTTTGCAGAGAAGTTTTTTTTTTATTATTAACAAACAACATTTCTTACGTTTGCTGTCGTGTTTGAGCAGAACTGGGGGATTCAGCAAAAGAAAGCTAACCGGTCGACAGAGAAGAACAAGAAGAAGCTTTCTGCAACAGTGGAGAGCCGCCTGACCAATGATATTTCACCAGAGTCCACCCCAGGGGCCGGCCGCAGGAGAACACGCACTCCTCATTCTTTTCCCCACATCAAATACACGACCCAAATGTCTGTTCCTGACCAGGCTGAACTGGACAAGCTGCGCCAAAGGATCAATTTCACAGACCTGGATGAGGTAGACATCACAATGTCTTTGACGTTCTGGATCCACATGAAGTATCTAATAAGGAAAGTAGCTGAGGGGACTGACTGGGAGTGGGATGAAACTCTTCAGTGTCTCAGGAGTTTTGGTTGTTATGTGACTGCAGAACTCAACCAAGTCTGTACAGGTCAATCAACATATTTTTGCTTTTGTGGATCTTTAATATTTGTATGAAATATCCACAGAACATATTTAAAAATATAAAATAAAAACCAGTAAAAAAAAAAAAAAAAAAGGATACGAAAGTTTAAAAAATAGTTTAATGACCCAGGGGGGGAAAAAAAAGTCATTTGAAGTTGGAGACAGAACTGCTGGCATTTCCTGGGAGGTTGATGTCTCCATGGAGACCACTCATTACTAACTAAGCCTACCTAGAGCAGGTTTTGGTGATCAATCCTGGTGTTTCTCTGAAGTCCAATATTTTATTCAATTGTTTTTTTGTTTTGCATTTGCATGTTGTGTAACTGTAGCCTATTAATGTGCGTAAAATTCTGTCAAAGTTCCCCACAGTCTCAGATCTACCTTCAGGATTTGCAGTTGATTTGTTTGGCTTTAAAACCCCTTTCATACATGATTTACTGAATCAGGAAAATGCCTGAAACATCATTTGTCAGAAGATCACATTCCTCCACTCTACTGTCATAGCAGCAGTTTGACTCATAGGAGGGTCTTTTTAGTTTACCAGCAGAATGTTAGATGATGCTCTTATATCAAATAACAGCTTCATGTTTTGTTACTGAAAACCATTTCCTATTAAATGATGTTTTGTGATATTTTTTTAAACTGTAAGGCACAAAAAGGGCATGACTGATGAGTGCTTGTACATCTATGTCGCTTGAAGTTTGAAAACGAAAATCACGGCTAAGAGCCCAAGTAATGATCTTTGTGGTCTGATCTTTGGTCAACCAGCGGAGCGTCGGCAGTGACTCCCAGGGCCGCGTCACGGCTGCCAACAACCAGAGGCAGCTAGCCGGAGAGAACAAGAAGCCTTTCAACTACCTGCCTCTGCATGTCAACACTAACAAGAGCAAAGAGCTGCTCCATCCCTCAGCTTCTGCCCCAACTACCCCAGCTATCACCAAGGAAACCAAGAAGCAGAGTCCAGGGTGGAGGGAAACATTAAGTCCCGTAGGTCCTGGCAAGGAGTCGCCAAGGATGAGTCGCTGTGGGACAGACAGAGGACTTCTGATGCAGAGAGAGTACGGGAGGCCAGAGCCCAAAATAGACAGCAGCCAGGTAATTCTTTGTGGTTAGAGACGTCTGTATGGCAGTGACCAAGTGTTTGATGCTGTCAAAAATAGAAAAACTTGCAAAACGATTGAAAAGCTAGCATTTTACATTATTACCACAAACTTCAATTACTCCCGGATGATGTGGCTGAAAAACCTGTCAGTCGATATCAATATAATTGATATCGATTAGTTTTTTGTTTTAAATATCTGAAGTAACGCCAAACTGGTGGCATGACCGTTGCTGTTGTACCCACAGTTTTCACTCCATGCAACTGAAACTGGAACCTGAAACTGCTGCTGCACACAGTACTCAGCAGGTTGTTGCTAGGTAACCAAAGACTGAGTGAGTGAGTTGAAGCCTTTCCTCGTCAGAATGCCAGAATGTTGTGTCGTTCTGGATCGGAGTTCAGTGAATATTGTATAAATGACATATTGAATATTCTATCAGACACATTATTTATTGATATTGATCACATCATATGTCTGTTGTGATATATATTGTTATAGATTTATAGTCCAGCCCTAACTTCAACGCATGTTATTTTGATGGACCAAAACAAAAGTAATGATGAATTGGAAGTAAAATTAAAATGCAGCTTTTTATTTAATGGTTTTCAAAAAATATTACAAACACAAATACAACAAATGTGAGGTGTGGCTGTGTCAGTACGGAGTAGAACCAGGTTCTGCTGAAGCTGCACTTGCTCTGGGTTTATCTCCACCATTTCAAAGCAAAAGTCTTGGCCTGTTTTTTTTTATTTTTTTGTAAAGCTACTCAAGCTTACTAGAGCTTTAAATACCTGACATATCTGAGATCATAATGACTTGTTGTCATGTCAACCAATGATCCTAGATCTCCCACCTTCATCCTTGCTCTGCTTTTTGCTTTTCTCTAACTGGACGGCTTGTGGGGCCGAGTCATATTTTGAGCAGAAAGCCAAAAACATTCACTGCAGAGTTTTAAAAATTTCTTTCCAAAAAAATATAAATTGAGAGCCATACCATTTACTTTCACTTTGGTTATTCACTACTTTGTGTTGGTCTGTCGTATAAAATTGCAACAGAAAGCGACAAGATGTGAAAAACCCTTTGAAGCAGGGTGAAAGCTTCTTTGTGTCTCTGTACGGCTGTGTATTTGTACATGGCAGTTCTCTCGACTGCTTGGGGAAAAACCAAAACTAGGATGAAAGTGAGGGAGAGGTTGTGCAGCTAAAACCAGACCATATATAGGACAGCTTCTAAATATGCCACCAATGGCGCCCTGCGAGTATCTTGCCCAGCCCCCTCTCAGCCCTCGTGTGTACCAGTCACAGCTATATCTACAGATGCTCACCTAATATTTTTAGGTGTTTTTCTTCTCTTCATCACAAACCTCCACCATACTCCCATTTGTGCGCTCTCAGGTGGTGAGCAAACTGGTTCAGATTCGGGAATACATCAGTAAGGCCAGCGCCATGAGGGATGATCTGGTGGAAAAGAATGACGTTCCCGCTAACGTTGAGCGTCTCTCTTACCTCATCGACCACCTCAAGGAGCAGGAGAAGTCCTATCTACGCTTCCTGCAGAAAATGCTTGTAAGTGTGTCCGGTTTTCTCATGCATATCTGTAATGTTTTTTTTTTTTTTTAATGCTTTAAGACTTTAGCTAAGTTACTTCAAAGGAATATGGCCTGAGTAAACAATTCCTCAAAATCATAAAGAAAGAAACCTGTTGCTGGGTGGCTGACAGGTGTATGATTTTAAAGGGGCAGTATTATGTAAAATCTAATTTTTTGAGCTTTACATGATGTTATAATGTTATTCCCTCACCAAAAACTTACCTGGAGTATTTCTTCCATGTATGTTTGAGAAATCCTTGTATCTCCCTTGGCAACCATTCATCTCTGCAAAACGTTTTGTGGGATCTAGCCCCGCCTTCGAGATGCAGCTCCTCCTCGGAGCTGCAGTTTCCAAGCTTCGGCCCTTGATTGCAACTTCCTCACTCGGTTCCTTCAGACTAACCAGGAGTATTTAGCAAACACCTGGTGGAACTGCACGTCTGCTGAGGTCATTATAAGAGCTACTTCTCTGTAACGCTGGTCAAAACGTTGATAAAAAGTAAATAAAGGAGCCACGTTGTCCTAAAGGCAGAGGTTTAGAAAGAGCAGGAATTTTCCAATTTTAAGGCACTAAATTATGAAGTCAGTTTTTTAAAAGTAATTTTATATATATATATAGCATTTTTATAAAGTAGACATTAACATAGTTACTGGATTGTGTTCTAAAGGGGCCTATGTGCCAGGAAAACGCATAATTGTTCTCCTTTGATGTTTTAAGTGGAATATGTAAAAGTTAACTTCTTGCATATGTATTCTCTCTGGGGTTTGGTTCAGATTTGTATTTTTTTTTAGTTTTAAAATTTAGTTATTCCATTTCTTCTTATTGTGTTCTGAAGTTTAACTCGTACAGTTACTTTCTTCGGCATGTAGCATAAGTTCCTGATGAATGTTTGTGACTTTTCTCCAGGCCCAGGAGAGTGACTGTGAGGTCGGGACGCTGGACTCCGCGGTTGGATCAGGGTCACTGGCTGACAGCTCCTCCCTTAACATTGAGGTTCAGTCTTCAAATGCTTCAAATATAACAGTGAGTACATTTGTGGGAGATTGTTTAATATTTTAAACTTTAAATTCCTAGGAAAAGAGGACAAACTACAACACTAAAGGAAGATCTAAGCGGATGTTATTAGTTAATCTACTGGAATTTAACAAACCGTTTTTCTGCCCAACCCGTTTGTGCATACTTCTTCACCTCTCTGTTCCTCTGAACCATTGACCCTTGGTGCTTAAAATTTTGTATTGTGAATTTTCAGGGTGGTAGGACAGAGGGTGTGCATGCTGACCAGAAGGAGGAGCTGGAGAACCTGCGTAAGCAGCATGAGCTGCTGAAGAAGATGCTGGAGCAGCAGGAGCAGCTCAGAGCGCTGCAGGGCCGACAGGAAGCTCTAATGGCCATGCAGCACAGTGCAGAGCAGGCGCTCGCTGTGATCGAAGACACAGGTGATGTACAGGCCCACAGAGACGCACGTTTTCAAACTTGTTCTATCTGGAGCTTAGGTAGATCTTTTCAGTCACTCATCATTTCAGTTCCATTTCTTCTTTCCTCACAAACAACTTTTTTAGATACATTGTAGGAATAAAACTGAAATATTCATACATACACTTTTCTGTTTTGGAGCTAAATGTTTAAATTTTGGGAATAAGTTTTCCAAAAATATTGTCAGAAAGACACTTGATATATTTTTTGCTCTTTTAACATTTGTTCTCGTCTGCAGTCGTGACAGAAACCACCGGCAGTGTTTCCGGCCTGAGCATCACATCAGAACTGAATGAAGAATTAAATGAGCTGATTCAGCGTTTCCACAACCAGCTGCATGACTCTCAGGTACAGGAGAAACTGTATCTATGGGTAAGTTACCATGGTAACTGCCCTGATATATCCATACCTTCTTTAAAATACTCAAACTGTGTGCTGACCTTTCATCTAGTGCTGGCCACAATAATTAACATGCATATTAAAGATGTACAAAAAGTCTTAAAGTACAGTGTGAGAGGTTTGCTGCTGGAAAAAAAATGAGTTAAAGATCTTATTACAGATGCTAATAAATGTAGCTGTTACCGTAAGTATTAAAGCTAGTAGATTTAACATTAGACAGTTGGTTAAGGGGTAAGCTGCTGTCTTCCACCAGACCAAAACGGTGCCAGATAACCGTCGTCAGGCTCAGAGCCTGTCCCTCTCCGGAGAAGTGTCCTGGTCCCGCCCCCACCATGCTGTTGGTCCACCTCAGCACAGACCGCTCCTCCACTCCGCTTCTGGCCCGCATGCCGGTCTGGACGCCGAGGGAGCGGCCCCCACTGCCAAACTCACCAAGTTACAAGAACTTAAAGACAAAAAGCAAACAATGGACAAGATTCTGCAAGAGTTGCATTCACTGCGAGACCAGACTCTGAACAACAACCCATGTATGGTTCTTTTTCAGCCTTCTTTTTTTTTCAACCTTAGTGCAGCTTTAACCTTTAAGAAGTGGTGATGAATTTCCTGTGGGGTCCTTCAGGTCGGGGCTTGTCAGCACAGTGCAGTCCAAGTTTAGGAGGATCTTCAGATTGTACATCAGCTCTCTGCTCCAATGCAGCCTCCACTTCCTTTCAGCCTTTATTCACACAACAGGACGGCTCCGGTTCTTCAGACAAGCTCAGGTACAAACACACACACAGCTATGAGCTCAGAGTCAGATATGAACAGCAGAGTGTTTTGAAGCATAGGTGAACTTTCTGCTGTCCATCACCTGAGGACCAGTTTTAGTTTTCCTCTGCTAAATTAAATTTTTAGTGTTTTTTTGAAATGCAGTCCTGGCTGGAAACTTACTTTCATCCATCAGCATTATCAATGTGATGTTGCTTTAGGATTTTTGTGTTTTTAACTTTTACAAATAACGGCTTACATATTTAGGCAAGTTTGATTGTGTATGTAATTCTTTTTTCTTTAATTAGCACTGTGCCAGGAAAAATGGAAATGAACATAGAAATACATATTTGGCTTGATAGTCTTTTAATGTGTGAAATATTGCATCCAAAAAAATTTATAGAACCTTCCCAACCTATTTAACTATACAATGTAACATAAATGATCATTTTTAACATAATCAGGCATTTCATTTTCCATTTTATTTCTGATCTTATTCTTTTTTTGATCACATTTTTTTCATATTCTGTATTTATTCAATAATTTAATAATTCCCTTTTTTAAAATCATATATTGATTTATTTTCTACATTTCTTCTTTGCACTATCCTCCTGTTTTATCTTATATTTACAGATTTTTTTATTTCCTGCTCGGTCCATAAAGTGTTAATAGGGTTTAAATATTAGATCACCTCATTTTTACTTTAAACGCCATTGAGGTTGTGTTGTCGTTGCATAGTCATCCCCCACAATGCAATGGGATGCCGTCTTTAAATAAACCATTAAAAGAAGCAGAAATGTAACACTTGTCCAAATTATGAGTGAATATAAAGTTTTCCACTGAAGCTGCATTCATCATTTTGTCTCATCTGGCAACAGGAAGCTGAAGGAGGTCCATAAGCGCCTTAATGAACTGAGGGAGTTGGTTCAGTACTACGAGCAGACGTCTGATATGATGGTGGATGCCGTTAATGAAAATGTGAAAGAGGCTGATGATGATGATGAGGAGGAGGATGAAGATGAGACGGAGGATGGATCCATGTTTGAAACTGTGTTTGAGTTGGAGCATGAGAATCGCCATTCTGGTGCAAACCTTAGGTGGGTGGGAAAAATAACCGACCGAATACATGTAGAAATGGTCTCTGTTTTTTTTGTTTTACAAGCGACTTTCTCATTCGATTTGGCATGTAATTATGGCTAAATGTCGTCATGGCTGTCAGTTGGTCACATTCCATACTGATCGTCCTGGACTGCATCAGTGATGCTCCCCTCTGTGTCTCCAGAAACCCACCGCGCAGCAGTAACCGGGCAGACTTGAATAGCCTGACCAATGGCCGCAGCTTCAGGAGCGGCACCACAAACAACCAGGACGGTCGACTCAACACCGAGTGTGAAATCAACAACCGAGCAGCAGCCAACCTCCGCAGCCTCAACGTCACCACGCCTATAGGTCTGCTCAAGCAACGCACAGTGACACTAGACCTGAGGAAAAACATTCATTCTTATGGCTGCAGTGTAGTTAGAGGATTTACGTTGGGGGGTTTTGTAAGAAAATGTTCATAAAATCATATACTCGTAAATGACAGTTGTTACAGAATTAATTACATATAAGTACTGGAAGTATTATCGCCAACAGGTTAGTGTTTCTAATACAGCAAAACTAATAGTCTCATCTTATATTAGCAGTTTCTGTTGTTTACATCAGGGTTCCTGCTGGCTCGTAAATGTTTTCAAACTTAGGCTCTGCCTGTTACGATGACAAATTTTGCTGGATGATCAGTTGTCCCAGAAATTATTGCGATGACTGATAATGTTGTTTTGAGAGCATTTTCAGGTAATATGTTGATAAAGGCATAATAATACTTTAATAGGTTTTTCCTCTCAAAGACTAATATGCTTTTAATTTTGTCCACATAACTCCACACTGGAACTGGAAAACATTTTAAATATCCAAACTAAAACCACACGCATGCAACCAAAACCATAAATAAAATGGATTTTGATGTCTCTGTGAACAAAATTGCCCTTCAAAAAAAAATAATCAAAATGGAAATTATCAAGCTCATTTTAATTTGTCATGCGATTAATAGATTAATTGCTTATTGTTCATTCTTGTATGTCTGCAATATGGGTGAGTGATATTGCCAAACAATAATGTCAATAAATTTTATTAAATATCTTTAACAATATCATAGATAATATTCCACATTTTCTGCCTTTTTCTTAAATTGGGTTTAGCTAAACAAAATATGTAACTTCAAAAACACAGCGTGTTAAAGAAATATAAAATAAATATAAATGTAAAAAAAAATTCTAAAGTCTGAAAGACTTAAGTCAGATTTCAGCTAGCAGGTGTAAAGAAAAATACTTAAATGCACAAATGAAACACTCTGGTATGGTTCAACAGAATACTAGTTTTACAAGTTTTACTAAAAACTGTTGTTAAATTACATTTTAAAAGTTCTATTTGAGATTCACTCATCTTTAGGTTTATGTGAACATGACCTTATTTACCATGGTTTTAACTTTTATCTTGATTTAGAGTGCCAGTACAACAGGGACCTCCCTTACGTGCAGGTAAAGGATGAGGATGATGATGAAGACGGCGTGGATAATGATGAAGGAGGCCGGGCCATTCTTCCAGACAGTGCATCGGAGTCCAGTCGAGGGAGCAGCTTTGGGAACGCTGCGGGTTTCCCTCCCAAGGTTCACCGCCAGACGGCGACGCAGAAGCTGAGGCAGCTGCAGGAGCTGGTTGCCATGGTTCAGGTACGACACGCAGAGTCTGGCTAACTAACTGGATTGGTTGAACTGAAGAACATCAACTAACTTTACTAAAAAGTTTTCCACCTGTTATTAAAGCACTTGTATCATCTACCATTATAGTATTTTCCCAGAACATTTGAATTAAAACTTTTATTGCTAAACACCCATTTCTCGCCTCAAGTACATAGAAAAAAAATTATGTTATAACAGAAACACTTGAGCAGTCATTTGTGAAGGTGTTTCATCTTCACGTTTCCCTTGATTAGCAGAACTGACTGTTTTCTCTATTTTAAACCTCACTAGTTAAAACAGTTTTAAACCTCACTAGTTAAAACAGATGTTATTATTTTCAATGAGCTGGTTGCTCCTGTAGCAATCAGCTCCTGCTGGTGAATTGTTTTAAAAGTGCTTGGAAGCATAAAGCAGTTGTTTCTTTAACAGAATTAATATTTTTATCATTTTTAATTCTTTGTAAAGAATAGAAAATCTAATGTTGTGATAAAGAAACAATGAGTCTGTGGATCTGTTTGTGACACAGAGTGATGACACAGATGGAACAACAGCCAATGACGAAGAAGCTTTACACCAGCAGCCCAATAACACCCGACCTGCTGTGTGCGGGGCCTCAGGGGCCGGATCCAAACAGAGTCCAAGAGACCTAACTCTCTCCATCAAGGCCAGGTGCAGTAAAATGAACCGTTAGCATCTAGTCCTGCAACTTGTTGTTGAGTTATGTAATTATCATGTGTTTTTCTAACAGGGAGAAGCTGTACGAGGAGAAGTTACGTCAGCAGAAGCAGGAGCTGAGGCAGCTTCATGAGGAGAGACAGAGACTCATAGAAATCCAAGGAAAGATCCAGGACTTGCAGTGGACCTGCCCCGACCTTCCGGTATCTGATTCTAAACAGCTAAAAGTTTAAATTACAAATTTGCTTGTCCAAAAATTATTGAGAGTTTATGTGTACTAAATTGTGAAAGAAAAAAAAAGTGAAATTCTGTTTCTTCTCTGGAGGAAATCCTTGACGTAGAGTCCTCCTTTAGATCAACAAAAGCTTTGGGAGGGGAGCAGCACCCGTCCAAACTCTAGGCGTCCGATTTGCAAAATGTAATGTAGTGACGTTAGGATGGAGACATGACACTTGACATATTTAGAAGATCAGAAATAAGAGAAGAAATAAAAATAACAAACTAATTAAAAGAATTGAAACAAGGAAACAAAGATTAATACAAATCAACAGTCTAGAGATTGTTTAAATTATGTGAATGACAAGAGAAAAAGTCACTCTTAATAAATAGAACATTTACCAATATATAAAGAGTAATAAAAAATATCAAAGAATTATTCCAAACCCATTATTAAGAATTATTCCAAACCCACACGGCCGAGTGGACGTGTAATGTGATGTGCAATATTCTCACAAACAGGACCCGCAAAGGTGGACAATGTATTTTAAAATTAATTTGTGAGCATTTTGAATCGATTCAGCATTCCCAAAACTAGGAATATAAATTATTCATGGAATCTTTTTTTTTTTCTGGACCTTTTAGGATGAGACAGATAATCTGTAAAAACATCAAGCTCCTCCATGAGCTAGTATCATAATATGGATAAATGTGTTGCTCCTGGTGACAAACAACCAATCAGAGCCAAGAGGAGGATCTTAGCGATGTTAATCACATTCATGTATGTGCTGCTCAATGTGCTTTGGACGGAGAGACAACTTACACAAAAACTGTTTATCCATCGTCATCATGCTAACTGGACTTAACATTCATGACCGGCTTTGTTGTGTTGAACTAGCTGTAGCGTAGCAGAGAGAAAAGGAGAGAACATGAGCACTGTGCACACGAGCATGACTGACAACGTTAACACCCTCCTCCTGGCTCTGATTGGTTGAGCAGTGTATTTGAAATGAAATGAAATGAAATGAAATTTTATTCGAACATGATACAAATATAAAATAAAATAGTGCACAGTAACAAGAAGTGCATAAGAAAGAAGAGAAAATACAGATTTTTTTGTTTCAGTTAACATATCATGCTCAAAATGGGGTAGGAAGAAGTGAGAACTTATAAACTCCTACCCCTAAACATATTTCTAGAGCATTGGGACAAAGCAGAGGAGCTCGACATTTTTTTTTTCTTTTCACAGGAAGAAACATATTGTTTATAAAAGTTACATACTCTAGCTTTAAAGCTTGCACCAGTAATTAGAAACATCATGCTAATGCTAATGGGATTTGATCATTTGATTTAAAAGTAAAAGTATTTCCTCCTCTGCAGTCGTCTGTGTCCAGCACAGGCAGCCAACAGGGTCTGCTGAGGAAGGCTCCGCTTGCAGCTTCCACCCCTGCTAACTTCAAAGCTTCTCCTTCCCCGGGACCCAAAACCAACTTAACCGTGCTCAAACCCACTGCTCAGGAGGCAGCTTCTTCTTCCGTCACTGACAACGAGGTAACAGATTCACACCCTCAATCTCCACCCAAAACACTTTCCAAACCGTAAGCATCTCGTCATGAGGGCTCTCCGTTTTTGCCCCGCCAGCAGCTTTGGTCCGAAATGAGGCGGAGACAAATTCTGCGAGAAGACCTGCGACAGCGGCGAAAGCAGCTGGAGTCACTGATGGCCGAACATCAGAGACGAAGCGGTTTCCGTGACTCCCCCTGTCAGATGGAAGAGCAGGAGGGGAGTGCTACTCTCTCGCAGTCCATCAACAGGGATGAAAGGTAGGAGACGCACTTCCTGTCAAATCAGTTGCAATGTTTCATTTCTCTTGGGGGTCAATAAAGTACTTTTGAGCTTGACTTTTGTGAATACGTGTCTAGTTTAAAGCTCTGTTGTCATCCTGGTATTATTGTTTGAAGTATTAATTGTTGCTCCACCAGCAGCTACATGTATTCAGGATTAGCTGATATCTGAGGTTTATTATTGCTGACACTGATCTAATACAGAAAAACAGTACTGGATTGATTTAAAATGTTTAATTTAAATGCAGACAAAAATGTACTGAATTACAAATGAATTTGATAAATATCCACTAGTACAGCACATTTTAATACACCAACAGCTTCCCAAGCTTGGTCAAGCATGTAAATAATAAACTGCAACAAACCTTTTTCCAGTAGTTCAGAAAGTGCAACTAGACATTTTAAATATAATGTAAAATAAATAATAAAGCGTAGAATTTGGCTGAATACATCTGCCCTCATGGACTGGGAAAAAAAATCTAAATTTTTTTTTAAAAATAGTGACCGATACAGATATTACTATTGGCTCGGTGCGTCTCCTCTCATGATTCTCATTTGTTATTAGAACAATGGCCACATGGGGTTCCAGTCCTTGCAACCTGGATGATGAGAATGAGGAAGCGGATGATTATCACTCTGAGATGTGCGCTGAGGAGGAAGAGGAAGAATGTACAGAGAGCAGCTCCGATGATGACATCCACATCTACTCGTCAAGGATGAACCAGAGCTCCTACAGTAACAGGAAGAATCAGGGAAGGTGAGTCCAGCCGGCAGAAGGTCCACACTTTGACCGTTTTAGGCCTGCTGGTGTGAGATCTGTCATCTCTTTCTCCGTCTGTGTGCGCTCAATGCTTCAGTAACCTGAAGCCTCCGGCAGCCTTTTCCGGCGACGCCGAGGCTCATCTTCACAACGAGACGAAGGCGAAGGATCAGAGCCGAGGCACGAAACCGCCTGCAGGCCAGCATGGAGGCGTCCGACGTCAGGAGAACCTACGCTGGGCCTCAGAGCTCTCCTTCGCTGAGGGCTCCATCCACTGGCAGGAGCAGATAAACCAGCTCCAGAGGCAGCTGGACTTCAGCACCAGCATGTGTCAGACGCTCCTGCAGGACCAACAGGTGAGTGATCCAAACAGACACATGCTCTCTGTTTGGACCTGGTTCTGACAGGTGTCACTGGTGGATGTTCTGGTCTGATTCAGGATGGAATGGCTTCATGTTCACATCTGAGCTGTTAGACCAAAATTCAGAATCTCAGACTCTCATATGGTTTCCAACTATGTAAACATGTTGACTCATTCTTCTGACTCTGGAAGCAATAAATTCTGTAACAATCTGAACAGGATGACCAAATTTCAGGAAAATGAAAATTTCAGGAAATCTGAGCCCAAAGTAAAACCGTGGCTCTGTCTCAGGATGCACCCGTCCACTTTCTTCACTTCTGATACCGATACAAATATCTGAGATTCAGTACCGATCCAATACAGGAAAACAACACTGAAATGACTTTAAACCTTTCTTTTTGTACTGAACTACACATTTATTTGAAAGCTCTGCACCAGTCCAGCATATTTTAATACACCAACAGCTTCATAGGCTTGGTCAAACATGTAAAACCAACTTTAATTTGTTCAGTCAGTGCAGTTAGGAGTGCACTGACTCCTAACTTTATTTATTTTATAAATAAAGTTTATTATTTATAAAATAAATAATAAACTGACAAGGAAAAAACAATAGGTTGATAAACGTTCAAAGAATAAACTGCAACAAACATTCTTTCAAATGGTTCAGAAAGTGCAATGAGAAATTCCAAAATTGGGACAAATACATATATTGATATCAGATCAGTGCTTCTGTAAATGTATCTTATTAGTCCTCAGATTCTTTTTGGAGGAATATAACTCGCATATCACAAGTCTTTTCTATATATACAAACATAGCAAGATGGAAACCGTGTGACTGCAGCTTTACTCTCCAGTCCATCATATCTCACCATAGACTGGTTTATTGATATCTTTAAAGCATTCTCTAACAAATGCACTTGTTTAATCTAAAACTGTCATAATAAAAGCAGCTTCACACGCTAACCCCGTGTCTGAACAGCTTCTGACTAACAGCTGTGCTGGTATTCCATCATGATATTTACTCAGTGAAAGTGATGCTTTTTGTCCACAGACTCTGTCATACATGTTACAAACCCTGCTGACGGGTCAGTACAGCGTCTTACCCAACAACGTGTCGTCACCTCAAGTCCACCTGGTGATGCATCAGCTCAACCAGTGCTACACCCAGCTGGCCTGGCAGCAAAGCAACGTCCAGAGGTGGAACGACAAACTTGTATCAATAAACAGGAGTCAGTTCTTTAAGATGATTTGTCTGCAACGTTTCCCTTTGCTTTCAGGCTGAAACAGGTTCTGAACGACCTGATCCGCCAGCAGCAGCAGCAGCAGCAGCAGCAGCAGCCCTCCCCCTCAGCAGCAGGTTGGCAGACGCAGAAGCGGAGTTCGGCTCAGGAGTCCGGTCCCAGCTCCTCCGCCTCCGGCATCTTCCTTCCTTTCACCTCTACGATGCATCCTTCAGCTATCAACGTGGCGAACTCCGCCTTATCTCCGTTCTCCCCTGGTATGGCATTCATATTGACCAATTTTGGGGCTTATCTTGCCTGTCGCAATAAGCAATTAATCAATTAATTGCATGATAAATTGGAACAAGATCAATAATTTTCATTTTCATGACGTAGAATTTTTCTTTTTTCGCTCTTTTCGTAAAAAACTGCATGACCAAAGTCTTCAGTGTGGTGTTTTGGTTTCTACTAGCCCTTTTTTTTAAACAACAATTTTGTTTACAGAGGCTTCATAGTTCATTTTATTTGTTGTTTCTGTTGTTTTGTTTATTTATTTTGAATATTTAAAATGTCTTCTAATTCCATGTATTAAATGTTCGTTAGAATTGAAAGTTTATTGGTCTTTGAGTGACTATTCTTGCATTATTTCCATTTTGTTTCCTGAAAATAACAATGTTATCGTTGATCATAACTCCTGACACAATTTATCGCCCAGCAAAATTTATCATGAAAGGCCTAACCTTGCACAAGAAGCAGCAGATTTTTAGGTTAAAAATTATCCCTTTTTTTGCAATAAATGAAGAATAGGAAGTCTGAGGTTTTTTTTCTTCTTTTTTTCTTGCCAGTGTGTTAAACGTTTCTCTTGTCTTTCATCCTCACCTGAGGCTTCAACTTGTTTCCGCCGTTCCCTGGTGCCATGGGTGAGTTTCCTCAGAGTGCAGAAGGTCCAGCTTCACCTGAACGTCATAAACTGGATCCCAACACATCGATTAAAACCGAGTACATGGGTTTCCCTCCGCCACTGCAGCGTTCTCCTCTCAATACAGCTTCGGAAAGAGGGTAAGACAAGATATTTATTGTATATTTATTGTCTGTTATTTAGGTTTATATTTTAATTTCTGCTTGTATTTTCATTGTTCCATTTTTTTTATTTTTTTTTAGATCAGCTGCGCGACTGAACACTTCCTACACCAATAACATAACCCGACATCTGCCGTCTAAAGCGGAGCTGCAGGATTCTCCTCCCTCGTCCCCCACTTTTAACAAATCCCAGTCTAGGCACCAGGAGTTTAAGGCATCACAGGACAGCTTTTGCAGTATTCCCGATCCCGACGATCCTGCCATGGTTACAAAGACCTTCAAGGCTGGGAAAAAGGCCTCCGCACAAGCCAACCTGGCTTCTCGAAGCAAAACCTCCAAAAACAGACGCAGGAAGAGCAAAGGGCACAACAAGAACAGCGAAGGTCACCATTCTCACTCTGCTCGCAGTTTACTAAACACGCTTCTCACATGTATGAATACATCAAGCTTAATAAAATAGATATTACCAGATTTCATTGTTTCATTTTGTCCTCCAGGTCAAGACAGCGACAGCTTCAGCAGCCCTGCAGAGTTCGGCCAGGAGAGGGCAGCCTCGTCTCATCACAAAGACCAGAATCAGATTCTGTTGGACAAACTGACTCAAGAAAAACTGGACAGCAAGGCGAGGCTCGGAACCAAACGGAACGACCTGTCCTCCGGTACGGCTCCACCGCTCACCGCTCAACGCTCCCACTATACCTTTATGAGTCCATGAATTTATTATTATTCACAATATTTTTCTTCATTTTTAGCTTCATTTTCAGTTTCTTCTGATTCAGTTATGTTTCTTTGCACATTTGTCATTGCCCTGACTATTTTATTTTGACACAAGTTGCTTTTAATTTATCCTACTCACAGCTTATGCTTGGAGAACTCCCTTCCTCTCTAACAGAATTGCATGCACAGAAGCTCCAGGTAAAGTCACCATGCACGTCTTCCATCACTTGGTTCTTATTATCTAACCATCATGCATGCCTTTTATTTACCTAAGCCCTCCCTATGCTATCTACTTTTATGTGCAACCTTTTTTGCTCAGTAAAAGTGTCATTTCTTTATTTAGTTTTGATCAGTTAAAACACCAAATGTTCCTAAGGCTGACATGAAATCTCTGGCTTGTAGATGCGAGCAGTGACTTCTCCTTGTTCGAGGCGCTGCGGGAGACCATTTACTCCGAGGTGGCCACTCTGATATCGCAGAATGAGTCGAGACCCCACTTTCTCATCGAGCTCTTCCATGAGCTACAGCTGCTCAACACAGACTATTTACGCCAAAGAGCTCTGTATTCGCTGCAGGTGACTCCCGTTCCCCTAATCATCTGTCTGTCTAAGCCGGTGTTTTAAATGGAGATGTGTATTTTGGGAGAAACCTGCGACAGGATCTAATGAGCCACCATTAAACAGAGAATGAACTGACACAAAAACATTAAAATATCAGATGCACTGCAAAAACTCAAAATCTTACCAAATATTTTTGGTCTAGATTCTAGTGCAAATATCTTAGTGCACTTGAAATAAGACAAAACTAATTTACAAGTAACTTTTCAGCAAGATGTAGGAACTAGAACGTTGTTCCTACATTTTCATGAAAATGAAAATATTAAATCATTATTTACTTAAATTAAGCTCCTATATCTTGCTGAAAATGTACTTCTGAGTTAGTTTTCTCTTATTTCAAGTGTATTGAGATATTTTCACTAGAAACTAGACCAAAAACACTTTGTAAACAGTTGTGTTTTTTTGCAGTAATGGTGTGTTTCCCACAGGACATAGTGACCAAGCACCTGGCAGTGAGGCGCGCAGCCGAGGACCAGCTGCCCCCTCTGGGGTCAGTTGTGTGGACAGCAGGCTCTCAGTCTGAGCTGACTCCCAGCCAGAGTCTGGTCACCAGTGATGAAGTGAGTTGGCCGTTAGTCGGTGTTGAGGCTGGATAATAAATCAATAACAATATATGTTGAAACAGACACGTGATCCATATCAATAGATATATATGTCTGATGGAATATTGAGTCATTTCACAGAACCACAGAGCATTCTGGGGGATGGCCAACAACCTGTTGCTAGGTAACCTGTTTTGGGTATTGTGTGCAGCAGCAGTTTCAGGTTTCTCCACAGTGCCTCCATAACTGATTAAAAATAAAAAACGCCATGAAATGAAAACTGCGGATAAAACAGAAAAGGTCCTGCCACCAGTTTGGCATTATTTCAAATATTTAAAACAAAAAACTGATCAATAATTACCGATATCGACTGACATGACTTGGACTAGGCAGGAACATGCTATGATGCTCTTTCTTTTTCGCTCTGTCTGCGTCTCTCTTTCTCTCTATAGTTTTCTCTTTTTCTCTCTCTGTTTCACTCTCTCTCAATTCTGATTAGCTTTTCTGTTCCTGCTGTAGAAAATCTTCCCTGAAGAGTTACCTAATTTATTTTTGAGTTTTATTGCATTCAGTTAAAAGGGGCCTGAATACATACCAAATACGCTTATCGTTTTCCGTCCCTTTAACAATTCTGCACTACTTTGTTTTTACTCTCAGGTAAAATCCCAATAAAATTTATTAAGGTTTGCGTTTGTAACGTGACACAATCTGACAAAGTTTGAGGGCTATGAATACTTTTCCAAGGCACTGAACTCTCCATCTGTAACCTTTTTGTTTTCTCATGTTTTAGATTTCCTTTTATTCTCTCCTTCAGCCCTTATAGCCAACCCCTCCCTCCACTTCCTTAACATCCTCCCTCTTCTATATTTAAATGCATCTTTCATTAGTTTCTCACTCAGCCTTGTCTCCTTTCATCTGTCTCTGTCTTGTCCCCTGTCATCCTTCCATGTTTCTTTATTCTCTGATCTTAATTTTCTCTCGCCCTTCTTCATTGCCTTTGAATTTGACTCGACAGCAGAGCCTCAGAAGCCCGTCTATAAAAAATGACCCTCATCTCTCTGCGTCTCTTTTGCCAGATTAGACATGTGTTCTTTGTTCTCTCCCAAGGTCCCCAGAGTTGTGCTAATTGGGAGTCAGGTCTTTTGTCTGTCTGAATATTCCCTTTGTTCAAGAGTGATGGGTGAAATGTTGGAGTTTTTTTCCCCCTCCTGATCTGTAAGGAAAACATTCTGGGGAAGTTGTTAAAGCGTCTATAAAATTGCCCCGTATTTCCCCTGTGTCCGTGGATTCTTTAGGAAGCAGGGCCATCTTTGTGCTAAAATTTCAAAATCAATATCCATCTGAAGAAAAATCCTTGATGTCACTTGCAATACCGTGGCAACATATGTTTTGAAAACACAGGATTGCATCTAGTGGAAAGGGAGCAGACATTAGTTCTACACTTGTCTACTCCCAGAATGCATCTGCCCCATTTCTGCCCCCAAATGGTGAAATACAGTAGGATTCCTGTGCGAATAAGAGAAACACAACAACCAATAATAGGTTTGATTTAGCTGTCATGAATCAAACCTTTAAATTAACACACGTTTAAAGGGTTTAGGTGGGTGGGTGAGTGGGTGGGTCTCTTTGGCTGAAGACAACACAGCTGACATCTGTCATTAGGTTTACTCTCAGTTCTCAAATTTCAGACAGCAGCAGCTGCGTTTTCATTACAAATGTGAGCAAATCTTAGTCTGTGTTCTGATAACATCGAAAAAACACAATTTCACAATTCTATTAAATAAGAAATTAAATTAAAATCAGACTTGAATAAGCTTGTCTATGTGATAAGTCAGTAAAAATCAAGGCAGGGACAGATGTGAACAGTTACACGCAATATGTAATTATCATCCTGCTACTACTTCCTGTTATCTTCTACATCGTTTCCACCAGTAGCATCATCCAGCTGTTGAGCATGTGAAAAAAAAAAAAAAATGCCGTTTCCATTTGAGTTTTTTCAAAAGTGCCGTTTCCTTTAAGAAATTTTCTTTTAAAAATTTCAGTCAGCGAAATTGAACGATCCCGTTAAAGTACAGATGAAGAAATCTCCGTGGAGAACTGCTCCACTAGTAAGAAGTGAAAGAAGCCTCTGCCGGAGGGCTCAGGATACGTGGCGTAAAACTCGACTTCGCATTCATTATGAAATCTACTAAGAGAGACCACATTCAGCACTGAAACATGCAAGAGAAACGTTCTTCACAGAAATCATAAACCAAAACATCAACAATGCTGGTGCCTCGTTTGCCACAGTGGACAGGTTGACCAGCCCTCCTGTGACTGCAGCATCTGAACTCCGCTCTACCACGACCGGCAATGACTGCACATTAACAACTCTGTTGGGTTAGGATTACAGGCGTTTAAAAAGTGAACATGTGTGTTTAACGTGAACCCTAACAAAGACCGCCTTGTTGTTTCAGGAGGTGTTGGAGAAGAACTTGAGGCATGAGCAGGACCTAAAGAGGAGAGAAGATGCAGAATCTGTTGATAACGACAGCAACATGTCAACCTCCTCCAACCTGGAACCTTTTGCTAGTGATGACCTGGGTATGCGTACACATGTTTCTGTGCTGCTTCGTTTTCTTTTTAAACATCAGGTTCAGGTTTACGGTTCACTCTCCTCTCCCTTCCCCTTTGTGTACTGACTAAGTGCTTTGCTTATAACTTGGAACTTTAACGAAGGATCTGGTACTTTTTTTTTTTTAACAGGGCTTCTCAAGTTTCATCTTTAACCAACCAGTTTACACATTAGGATTAATGCTGCAGAGTAAATTGGCTACCTTTCATTAGCCGACCTCACTGTAATCAATTCAGAGTGAGGCTGGGAAACTGTGTTCCTGTGCTGTAAAGCTGGTTGCATTAATATTCATTCCATTCCTCTTCCTTCAGCTCATTGATTGTTGAACCCTTCACGTTCTTTCTGTCTCTCTCCTTGCCCTCCTCTCTGTGCCTCTCTGACAGGCAACACGGTGATTCATTTAGACAAAGCTCTGGTGAGGATTAGGGAGTATGAGCGCATGAAGCTTAAAGCCGAGTTTAACCCTCGCAGTGCCAGCAGCAGGTCTGACACGACAAATGCTAGAGGTGCTTCTGCTAACATCGCTGAACCAGTGGAAGGTATACGATCACATGACAAAGCTTTGAGCTCAGCACGTCCAGAAAACCTGGAGCTGTGGTTGTCTCTTTCATTGTGCTGTTGAAGCCTCCGCGCTAAGTGATGCTGTCTGTGTGCAGAAAGTGCAGCCAACGGTGTGCACTGCCCTCAGATCGACACCCAGCAGCTGGACCGGCAGATTAAAGCCATCATGACCGAAGTCATTCCCTTCCTCAAGGTACAGTAAAAAAAACAAAAAAAAACCTGTTATTTTTTTAAATCAAATGTACTGAAATTCTGGGACCTTGTAACATTTAAAACTATACAATTCATGTACAGTTTAGAGTAAGAAACTATCATCTTCCACAAAATATACAAAAAATGAGAAGGACATTTTTTTTAAAATTACGCATTAGAGTTTTTGTTTATCAGTGTGTGGAGTAGATTTATGGAATGGATTGGAATGATGAGTTAAAAAAAAGTATAAATATTTACCAGCTTAAAAAAATGTTTAAAAAGGAGCTTATTGGGAAATATGTTGTATAAGATGACTGTTTCAAAGACCAAAAATGCTATTGATGATATAAAAAATATGTAAGTAATTGTACAGTTAAGGATGAGAATGTGAGATTTAAGTGTCATGTAATGTGGAAATAATTTAAGTTTATCTGGTTTTTGGAGACTTAAATGCTTATAAGTTGATGAGTATGAGAGCAGCAGGAAATCATAAGACCTTGTACCATCAACCTCCTCCTCTTCGAACAGAAAATGTAAAATTGCATGTCAACTAGGAATGATCATTTGATTTATATATATATATATATATATATATATATATATATATATATATATATATATATATATATATATATATTCTTTTTACTTTTTGTTTGTTCTAAATAAATAAATCGATAGATTTCAAAGTTTCCTGGAATTTTGACTGATCTGTTTTCTTGATTTAAAAAAATTTTTTTTTGAAGGAGAACATGAACGAAGTGTGTTCCCATCAGCTGCTGACATCCGTGCGCCGCATGGTGTTGACTCTCACCCAGCAAAACGACGAGAGCAAGGAGTTTGTTCGCTTCTTCCACAAGCAGCTGGGAGGAATCCTGCAGGTAGGACCAGCTTCCTGCTCCCTGCCATGCAGACCCAACACGTCGAGGCAACATTACTGAAAAACCTCTCCTTTTTGTGTCGTTCAGGAATCTCTGTGTAAATTTGAGGGCCGTACGCTGAGGGACTGCGGGGAGGACCTGCTGGTGGAGATCTCAGAGATCCTCTTTAATGAGCTGGCCTTCTTCAAGCTGATGCAGGATCTGGACAGCAGCAACGCCGCCGCCAACCTGGGAGCTAAATATAAAAATAAGAAAAAGTCTCCACAGCTCTGTAAAAGAAATCAGAACCTGGAGGTTATTTACTGTCAATTACATTTTACATCCCACTTTTCTATGATGTGAAATCCCGTTGAACTAATTAAAGTCTTGTGTTAATTGCGGTTGATTAGGAGAACTCGGAAACAGATGCTGTTAAGCCTGTTTCTCCAGTATTAACTGATGAGGACAAGGTGAGTTATTGGAATAATCCAGATTTTTTTAGCCTTTAAGCAGGATTGTTGTGTTCTACATACTTTTTCTAGAGTTTATCAAATAAAAATGTTTTTTATCAAAGTTCAAGCTATTAAGCTTGCAGCCTGCATTTAATTAGTGGTTGGAAATGTTGTTCCTTCTAAATGTTTTGATGCATTTATACTGAAAGGGGAAATTAGTTGTTTTCAGAATTTGACCTGTTTGATTTAGAACAAACTGCCCAATGTTTCTCACAGGACCAAGATGAGACAGAAAAGCAAGAATCTGGTGTCCTGCAGGAGGATTACCTGCAGACTGAGGGGAGGAGCAGCAGGAGCAGCCATGGGTCAGAAGGTGAAGAGGAGGAGGATGATGATGAAGGACATGAGGAAGCAGCTCCCCTGTCAATCAGTAAGTGAAGCATTAAAAAAAAACAAGCTGCAGGAATTCTCAAATAATATTTCTAATATAATATTGTTTTCAATAGTGACGCAGTAATCTGATAGTAATATTTGTACCAGTTCTAATATTGAAAAAAATTCTGAATCAGGTGTTGATGAAATTGCACCTGATCTATAAGGGCAGATCTATTCAGTCTAGTTCTATGCATTGTGCATGAGCGATATCATGCTTTATTATTTGTTTTATATTATATTTAGAATTTTTAATTTCACTTTCTGAACCATTTGAAATAAGTTTGTAGCGGTTTATTTTTTACATGTTTAACCAACATAGTCAACCTGTTGTTTTTGTCAGTTTCAGTTTGACTGTTCTGCTTCTAATTGAACTGACTGAACAAATGAAAGATGTTTTTACATGTTTGACCTGTTGGTGTGTTCAGGTGTCCTGTTCTGATGTAGAGTTATCAAAACAATTCATTCAGTACATTTATGTCTTTGTGTTTAAAAAAATAAATAAATGCTTTAAGTCAATCCGGCTTTGACCTGAGTTGATGTGATTTTCTTGTCTTTAGGTCTGTCTAAAGCAGAGACTCAGGCTCTGACCAACTACGGCAGCGGAGAGGATGAAAACGACGAGGAGGAGGTGGAGGAGTTTGAAGCTGGACCTGTGGACGTCCAAACATCTCTGCAGGTTTCAGCTGACGGACAGGTGGAGCAGGAAGTCGTTGCGGCGGTGAGCCTTGATGAGAATGTGTTTCTGTAGCGCCAAGCAGCTGCTCTGTTCACTGAGATTTTAACTTTGTGTTTGTGCTTCATTCCAGCTCACAACCAGCAGCGAACCTGAGGAAAAAATCTCTGAACAGAGCTGTTCAGAAACAAACGGTGAGCCCAATGTAATTTCAGTTACTTTTTATGTGAATAAAGAAGGACGTTTATGTTTTTAGTCATTTCTAGTCGGCACACAACAACATAAAACCTCTTTATAAACAAAGAAAATGAAGCATAAATGGTTAAAAATCCAGTTGATTGATTTTTCTGGAAGGCCTACGAATGATACACTGGCCTCTGTTGATTGGATTATTCAGTTATGTTTGTACTGGCTTTGTACAAATATAGTTCCTACATTCTGTTATGTTATTCTGCTGCATTCCTTAATTTGCTCATACATTATGTCGGTGCTTTAAAAATTAAAAACTGGACAAATCATCAAACCAGTCAAATAAATTCCATGCTCAAAAATTATGAGAAAGAGGAAAAAAATCCAGTTTGTTCAGTAGGATAGTAACATTTCATCTCTTAGTGGATGCTCTGGAGGAATCCCAGAGCTTTTCGAGCTCTTCCCCTCTGTTCTGAATGAAGACGCGACCTGATGAGTCTCCCCATCTCAGGTTTTAATGGTGCACATCTCCTCCTGTCCTGCAGAGGTCAGTAATCCAGCTGAGACCTTGGACTCCTCAGCTGAAGAGCACACTCTGGTGGAGCTCCAGAGCCCAGAGGAGCAGCAGGAAGCTGGGGCTGATGCTGCTGCTGCTGCAGAGGGGGCTGCTGAACCCTCCCATGACGTTCCCAAGGAGACGACCAGCAGCAGCAGCAGCCCCAGCTCAGACTCGCCCGTCCTCGTTAGCAGCGACGTGAGTTTGTTTGTTGTCACTCTGCTCAACACGAGTCGTTCATGTTAAATCCTTTTACTAATGATGCTCAGCTTTCTCTTGTGCAGGAGATCGGATCGGGAAACACGAGTCAAAAGTCGGACGAGGAAGACTTCGTCAAGGTGGATGACGTTCCTCTGCAGCTTACAGTGATGTGTGAGGTGTGTGGAAGGAACTTTGCAGTCCATGACTCTGAAAGCAACCAGCGGACAGGGTGTCATGTGTGCTGTGTGCCAACAGGAGGAGCTGCAGAAGAGGATTGTGGAGGAGCAGCAGAACAACAACCTGTCCGTGGAGATCCTGAATGGGAACGCCGAGCTGCTGACCGGGCTGGTGGGGAACGCTCAGGCTCTGAAGGAACCAGGTAGGAAGGACCGAGAGCTGCGTCTCTGTTCCAAATGTACACAAAACTTTGTCCATATTCCGCTAATGTGAAAAAATATTATCACATTAAATATCACAATTATGGTGTTTCCATGAAATAAGAAATGCAATTAAAGCCACACATGAATAAGTTTAATGTGAAAAACAATGTTATGATCCTCCTGCTACTTCCCGTCATCATCTTCTTCATGACTTGTGCCAGTGGCAACATCCGGTTGTTGATCATGTGACTTGTGTGATGCAAAAATGTGTTCCATTGCAATTTTTCAAAATAAACCAATTTTGATACGACTGAAAAACTACCTCATCCTAGTGCCAAAATTTTATCGGAAAACGAAAATGTTTTTTCCAAATTAGTGTTTCCATTAAACAGATTTAACTTCAAAATATGAAAACGTGTAGTTAAATGGTCAGTGGAAATGTCCTCGGATCAAAGCGTCTGGAAGCACCACCTGTACATCACTAGCTGCGTTTCTATTGGGCATATAATTGCACAGTTCGACATTTTGAAAATGGAAACACAGCAAGTATAATAAACTTGTTTTATGATTAAAAGATTGGCGCACGTATCAAAATTTCTTTATTGTGCAAAACTGCAATGTAAACATTTTTTGCATCACACGAGTCACATTATCAACAACCAGATGTTTCCTCTGCCGCAAACCAGAAAGGAAGTTAGCAAGTGTTTGGATGCTCATGATGCAGCATAATTTTTAATGACTTATGTGAACAGGCTTATTCACACGTGATTTTAATTTAGTCTTTTATTTAATGAAAGCACCACAATAACAAAATTATGTTTTTATGACAATTGTGTTTTGCTCACATTTGTAACGGAAACTCGTTACAAATGTAACAAAATGTGTTTTTCCAGACACCACTGATGCCCAGAGCGTGTAAAGACGACTCCAGATGTGTCACTGCTGATTTACTGAGAATCCTCCCCTCAGTTCGCTTCTCCAATCCGCTCGTTTGGATGAGAAAAGTTCTACGTTAGCTGTGAATCTTTAAGGAAGCTCAACACTATAAGTTCATTTTATTCCTTAATGTTTGTTGTAATTTACCGCTTTGTTTGGATTTATCTCCTGCTGCTGATCACATCCAGATGGTTCTTTGGTTCTGGGATTAGTTTGACATGTTTTATTAATATTTTTATCTCTTCTTGCCTGGCCCTGCTGTAGCTCTTTTCACCATATTCATAATCATAACCATCTCTTGATGGTTCAACCAGCTGCTGTTACAACAAATAGTCTGTGTAAAATTAACTACACCCTCTTTAAATTCTAGGGTTTTATTATTTGGAGGGGTTTTTTCCTGGCAGTGTATTTAATTTTTGGCCACATGTTCCATGTTAACGTCTTCTTTGGTTTTCCACTTGAGGTTAGATTCAGATAGTTTTAGTATCTGTAGAGATTATTAAAGTTCTGGAACTGAGAGTGTACTTTATTTTAATGACTGTATGTACATATACGTGTGTCTAATGGGGTAAATAGAGCAAATCTGTTAGTTGAAGTTTTTCTGCTCAAAATGATTCCTGTCTCATCCTCAGAACTGTAATATGTTTCTGCTTTTCTTATAATAAACCAAATGACTGGAGCTGCTGGGCTGATTATTCAGAAGGAAATCAGTCACACCCTTGTTTGGTAGATTAGATCTTATTTCAAACATTGTGAAAATTCTGTTATAAAACAGCAAAAAATCTGGGAATTTATTTGTTAATTTACAAGAAAAAAAAAAAGGTCATCATGAGGTACATCTGTCAGTATGAGCTTAAAACAAACATTTCTTAGAAAGGCAGGACTTTTATAGTAAGACGAAGAAAGTTCAAGAAAAGCAAACAGATCTGCAGGTTTAGTTTCCCTCATAACAAGAACTGGAATATTGTCCTCCAAGCTTCACAAAATCCAGACGTCTGTGGGACTTCAGTGTTACGATGAACGGTTCAGGTCAACAGTTGCTGTGCGATCACTTAAAGCTTTTGTGTTTTGTGCCAGGAAGAGAATGCAGCAGATCCCCAAGCTGAGGATCACCAGGGCATGCAGGGGTTAGGACAGTCCCGGATGTATGACTCCAGCTTGCCTTCAGACACTTGCATCAGTGTTGTGTAGGTGGTCAGCTAAGAAAAAAAAAATTGAGAGCTTACTTTAACATGAAAAAATATATATATTTTGTAGATACTCTACACAAGTAATTTAGGAAAAACAGATTTTAAAGTGGCAGTATTAAGTGTTTTCCAGAAACATAGTACCATTTTATAGCACAAGTAACTTGACCTCAGTTGTTATAAAAATGCTATGAATACCAACTTAAAAGAAATTTGACTTTGCAATTTGAAATTGGGCCTCTGTCTCTTTAAAAAGTCCTATTTCTGAAACTCTACCTTCAGGGAGTCATCACAACATCTACCCCTTTCACATTTTTACCAGTGTTGCACCAGGTGTTTGCCAATTGATGGTGGCTAGTCTGAAGGAGCTGAGTGTGGGAGTCACAGGGAAGGCTGCTCTGTGAGGCAGGAGCTTATACTCGAGTACATCTTTTCATCTCTAGATATTTTTTATTAATGTTTGTGTCTCTAAACACCATTATTTTGTGGAGTGCTTTTTTGACGTCCCCTATTTTGTATATTGTGTATTCATCGTGATGAAGAGTGTAAAATGTCCAATCTGCTGCTTCATCGGGACAGAGTTGGGTTTAATCCCATTCTGAGCATTCAGCATGCCGAGCTGAGTGAATCTTCATGAGCACAGACAAAGTACCTGTATGGTGTAGACATTAGCTGAAGTTATCTGGTCACTGCTGCGACATTTGTGAAGTTGTGATGCTTTTTATGTTTTTAAAAAAGGTGTTTTAACTGACGTTTAAGAATAGAAAGCAGATACTTTATAATTTCAACGTAGCAGCGTATTATCATGCAGTATGCTGTACAATGGGAAATAATATTACCTTGTTTAACACTGGTTTGGTAGAGAGAACATCATACAGGGTTTTCATAGAGATGTTCTAAAACAAAAAAGAGATGATAGGTTATGGGTGTCATAACTCTACAATAAAACAGGAAGTTCAGTCAGTCTTGTGACCCAAAAGGCAGCAACTTAGACCAATTCAGTGCTTACTGCCTGTGTTGTCTTGTTCATGCACTTCATGGCAGGAGTCCGGCGGTCGTCCAGGAAGAAGGGCTCCTTCCAGTGGTCATAGTTGGTCTCCAAAACGTACCAGCGGTCCAGTTTCACGTCGATGCTGAAACAAAAAAGACCAGTAAAGACGTCAGTCAGGTGATCAGAAACCAGAGGAGTCATGAGTTCCTAGTTGAGCAATGCTTTCACAAGACGGACATGTCAAAAACTTGGAAGTTGACTGCTTTCCCCATCACGTTGCTTTTTCATGATGATTGAGCAAAAGCTCCAACACCCGAAACGCGCACCTCCAGAATGGATTTTCAGAAGGAAATTGAAGGAAATGCAGTGCGAATGAAGTGGCCTGAGCCTCAGAACTCACTCCAGCACGTCGATGCTGAGCTCCCTGGACCTGGTGATGATGCAGCCTTCTCCGGGTTGGTTTCCTCCCAGGATGAAGTACGCTGGAGCCAGCATCTTGGTCAGAGCCAGCTGGTTCTTGGCTTCCTTGTAGCTGATGGGAACAAAAAGAAAAGTCACTACTGGCATCCACTTAAATACACTAATGGCTTCACATGGCTTGTTCTGTTCAGTCAGTTCAATTAGGAGTAAAACAGCCAATGGAAAATAATAAACTGACAAAACCAATAGGTTGACCACCTTGGTCAAACAGGTAAAAAAATAAACTAAAATAAAAACAAACCTTTTTTCAAATAGCTCTGATTCTAAATATAATGTCAAATCAATAATAAAGCATGACGTTGGTCAGAGCACAAAGCAGAGAATTGATCTGCTTTTATGGATCGGACACATTGTTACAGATACTGGATCTTCCCCCCCATCCCCAATATCGGTATGAATACAGATATTTATATCATATCGATGATTATCTAATTGAAATTTAACTTTGTAACATCTTTCAGATATTAAAATAAAAGAACCTGTTTGCGTTCTCCAGGACCGATCGAGTGAGAAAGCTCATCCACATCCCATCTCTTTGTCCCATTATCCACTCCAGGATCCCTGCATGCAAACACATCATCATGAACCGCCAGTCATAAAAACTCACCACGTTTCCATAGATGGTGTGAAATTCTGGCTGAAACTCACCGATGTATCCTCCATCCAGGCTGAAGCGCTCGTTCATAGTCAGCGTGAAGAGGTGCTGAAACCGACAGAAAAAAAAATACTTTGAATATTTTTGCTTCCCTTACTTAGGGAAGACGTTTGTTCTTAAAAAGTCTTACCGGCTTGATGCCGGTGAGCATGCCGACGTAGCCGGCGAAGTTTGTGGACTTGAAGACGGTTTTATTGTTCTTCCTGAAGTCCAGGTTGACCACCAGAGGCTTCAGCTTCTCACTGATGATCCATGACTTGTTCTTCACATCCCAGCTGCAAACAGCCGCGGGTTAACATGCAACCCGCAGTAATTCTGCCTCAACCCTTTTTTTACGTTTTGTCATGTTGCAGCTTTTTACTGGGACTTTTGGCGAAGGACCAATGCAAAGCGCTACACAATTGTGAAACAGAAGAAAAATTTATATACGTCTTTACGGCAAAGGAGTTTTTTTTCCTTCTGCCTCACATTTATTCCCTTCTTTGTGTTTGATTGATCACAAAGAATCTGAATAAAACACAGAATTTTTAGGGTAACTCACTTTATTTGACAGTGTGTGCATAAGACTGACATGACACCTGTCATGAACATGAATGTCTATGACTGTTATGAAGTTTCATTCGGTAAATAATTAAATTTTTAATGTAGTTAGTTTAAAAATGCCAACTTTGTATGATTTTGTATATAATGACACTTTAAGGCAAAGTTGGCACTTTTAATGGACTTTCAATGTAACTTAGAGCCACTTTGCATTAAAAGTGACACTTCATGACAGCAGTCAGACATTCATAAAGACTCCTTCATGTTCATGACAGGTCTTATGTCATGTTTATGACATTGTCATGTTAGCCTTATTCACACCTCCTCAAATAAAGTGTTACCATTTTTGGTTTATGTGACAAACAGTTGTGCATTGTTGCAAGGCACATGTAATCCTTGATGTTCTTACCCTAAAAATAATCCAAAATCTAAATTCCTGCCATGGATGAGGTTCCCTGTTAAAAAAAAAGAAGCACAATTCCAAAGAATTTTAGCCCATGTTCAGATTTTCATTGAAGTTCCCTGGCTGTTTGTTTCTCTTTGGTACTCACCTTTCTGATCTTGTGCAACAACAGACGTGCAAACGGTGAACACCTCATAAAAGATGTTAAACAGAACAACTTCTCCTGCGACACAGAGACAGGAAGGTCAGTTGGGAGTTTTCTTTTACCAACTGAAGAAGCATCGATTCCCCTTTATTTACCGAGAGGAACCCCCGAGGCGTCAGCGATTCCCTTGATCTCCTCGCCAAACGGGCTTGGGAGAGTGTCCGCCATCAGAGGCTGGAAAATATTAGAAAAAGCAGAAGGTGTAAAAAATGACCTTTCACCTCTCCGAAAATAAGTCGCTCTGTGACAGAGGACAACTGACCAGCGTGATGTCAACCAGCTCTATCAGCCTTCCGCTGGGAACAAACGCGTTGGCCAAGTCCCTGATGGCTTGGATCATCCCGGCCAGCTGAAAACAAGCACATCCTGAGTGACTTTCACATCAAGAGTCACAACTCGTGTTCCCCACAGCTGGTGTTATCCTCTTACTTCAGTTTTTTTGTCAGTGATCAGAGCCGTCCATCTCTTGCTGGGCGGCAGGTCGAGGTTGATGGTGTACCAGCTGACCGGACCTTTGAACCTGGACAGAAAAAAAACATGAAGTAGGTTAAAAAGGCAAAATGCATTAAAAAAAAAAAGAAGAAGAAATTAATTTACAACTAAAACAAGTAAGCTCCTTCTGACCTCAAATGTTGGGAACTTTTGTGTCAAGAAGTTAGCAGTACTGTATGAAGTAACCAAGGACAGACCACTCAGGAGTTATCTCTGGTACAAAGGGCCGTCTACCTTTATTATCAGCACTGGTAAACATGTAAAATTAGCTAAAATACTCTTTGTATTGTAATTAAACAAGTTCACTGAAAAAGTTGATGCATTTTTGCTCCTCGGTGAGAGATGAACACCGGGAAACACATTGATTTCATGAAACATACGTTTAATTATTGATCTGACTGTTAAACAGGGCAAGTTCAGGCAAGCAGCTTTTCATGGTGCAGTTTTCAAGCTTAGGAAGACACACACCTACACTATGTCACTGACAAGTTCTCATGTTTTTCTTATTTAGAAGAGTGACTAAGACGTTAAATTCTAACTGGATTTTATTACTGACTTTATAGCTTTATTCCGTTAAAACCCGGATATTGTGTACTGAATTAGGCTCAGTAACGTAACGCTCATGTAAATGAGCACCAGAGGAGGCTGTCACGTGTTTTTCATCTTTAACAACACAAACATCACGCCATGTTTCTAAAATAAAGCATCAACCCCCACAAAATACTGTGTAACAACACATAGCCTCTACAAATGTCAAAAATCCCGCGTTAAGCTGCAAGTGAAGACAGCGCTGACATTTCCAGGAGCCAGCGAAGGCGGCAGGGCTCAGTTATTGAACACACCAATGACTCAACAGTGTTTGGCAAACTTACGTCGGACCGTTCGGAGGGTACATGCCTGTCCGGCAGTCCTCTGTGTACTGAGAGGAAATGACACCATTAGAACAGGTACCAGCACAGCTCCATGTTAGCAGTGGCCGAGCCTGACGGAACTCACCGGTGGGACGAACTGAGCCGCCGAGACGGCGAGAAAAGTGGCCAGAAGAAGAAGAACCTCACGAGCCATTCCTACCAGTCTGGCTGAACGCGGAACTTCTGTCTGTTTGGGTTTTAGTGACGCTTTAAGTTTGCGGAAGTTGCTGCGTCTCCTCGTGACTTTGGACTGAGCCATTTTCAAGTAGGGTAACAGACACACGTAATAAATAAGTTAAATATCTTGTGTTGTCCTAGAATGAATTGTTTTCGAACAAAAATTATATGTCATTTTCTTGGAAAAAAATAAATAAAGCAAAAACAACAAAAAACAAACAAAAAATTACATAAAAACAAGTTCAAACATCAACCCCTCCCCTCATATTTTTAAGTCAGTTGTCTGTCCCATATGGAAATGAAAGTAAACCACAGAGCCATTCGTGTTGTAGATAATATTCAGTTCTGCATGTGACTCCTGCTTCTTCTGTTGAAATAGTGACCAAACGTGTTTGCTAATCACAGATTTGCTCCACCGAGTCTCTTTACTTTGGTTTTGTATCAGATAAGAGAGACGTACAGAGGGGGAAAGCACGAACACAGTGAGCGAGCAACATGGCAACGGCCCCATTCATTTCAGTTTTTTTTTACTTTGTCGAAAAGACATAATTCAGTCTCCCGATGACCCAAACACAGCTGATACACTATTGAAGTGTTCTTTAGCTATTAAGTCATCAATGGCTGAGAATTTTATTCAGCTCAATCTGAAGCATTCCTGTTTTTAACTTCTGTAAGGAACTTGTTGCGCTTCACAGACACACACACTTCACAATGGATGTGCCTGGTGAGGAGCTGAGTCTGACAGCTGAGACTGATGAAATAAAAACGGGATGAAAAGCAGACTAATGCATTTCTAATCCCTGACCGATCTGTAATAATAACCAATCTCTGTGGAAGAAATGATCCAAGATCACCTAAACATTTATCTAATTCAAAACAATCCATAGAAAAATCTCATGTTCATGTCAATAAGGCTTTGTGGCCTTATTAAAAAGATAAATAACTTTGAAATGAGTACAATTTGCAAAGAAGACAAATAATGGATTCAGAAGGAATATGAAAAATTATGTGATGTGTCAAGTTGTGGACTCATTCTGGTGCCGAGTGACAAAAGCTTTACAATGAGAGCAGAAGATAAAGTAGCATTATGCTACCAAAGAATGAGACCCAGAGGACATCAGAATGTAATGAACGACCAGGCTTTCCCATCCAAGGACTTTAATCTTCCCTGATGATGCCGGTATATTAGAAAAGAACAATGTGTCAGATTTCACAGAGCTCAGACTGTGGAAGAGAGGTTCAGGGAACAGCAGGAGCTTAAAGTCTGTAATGTTGGGAGTTGTTTCCAGATCTGGGTGAAAACATTACCAGAAATGTGAGGGAGGGTGGAGATAAACAACACAACACTGAACAAGTTTATCTAATAAAAGATTTATGTCAAGATCAAGAAAATGTTAATATGACCTTTAACCAAGGCTGTTTCAGACTTTCAGGCCATGACGTTTTTAAAAGGCCGACACATTCAGGAGGTTTTTCTCTGTCTTTAAAAAGATCATTCTATAAAAAAAAACACAGAAATTAAATCAGAAATTACTTAAATATTCTCTTTTCTTTTACCCTGACCAATTTTCTTTATTACTGACATCATTACTCCCATGATGAAAGGCAGTCATAGAAATAGAAAAGAGGATCAAGGAGCCATGGGAACAGCAGCTTGTATTTATGTCTCTCAAAATATTCTAGAGTTTGTCAACCTTACAACCACAAACTTCTATTTTACTTTTATATGACCAACACTAGGTGTTGAGGAACAATAAGACATGTTCAAAATGTTTATAAAAGCCTAAAGTGGGCCCTTTTATAATCTAATACCATCAAATAAAAACCCTGTGCAACCAAAGGCTTTCAGAAGTCCTGCTGTTATAGTTACTAAGAGAAGCACCAAGAGGCTCAGGTAACTCTGTCAATGTGTTACAATGGTCTAGTCAAAGTTCCGACTGAAATTCTATATCAAGACATGAAAATACCTAATAGATTGCAGAGGTGTGAATACGTTTATAAGTCTCATTAGACTGTTATTTCCACACACAGTCCTGATTTACTCAGGGTTTTCCTAACTCTCCTACTTCATATGAAGCAATAAACAGTTTGGAACTAAAACCGCTCTGACTTCTTTATGCATGTAGAAATAATCCAAAGCCTTTGGGTAAACTAGTCCAGATAAACACAGTATTTACAAGCTCAGTATATGAAACATTAAATTCTCCTCTGACAGTTTGCTCCAGGCATCTGCAGCCAGTCAGCTCTTCAAACGTTGGGATTTCCTACAGTAAAACACATTGAGCTGCTTTCTAATTCTAATTAGGATTATGCCTCTTATATTATGTACAGCATCCATGTGCTACAGTTAATTTGTTGCACCAATGACTTTGTGTATTCCAAATAATAAATCCCAGCTTTAAGATAAACTTCTTTGTGCTGCTGTGTTTCCCCCTTTCTGTGCTGCTTTACGTGACATAGTTCACCATAAAAATAATCAATGCAGCACATAGTTTATGGCCAAACTGATTGATTTTGTGATAAATCTCAGACTGTGAACACACTGGGATCTCTGTAATGATATTCTAGTTACTGCAGGGCGACGTGGACACAGACTGGTTAATTATTAACAGTAAAAGGCCAAATGGGTCACCTAAAATTCATAGCTCATCACAAAATGAGGGCATCCAAGCAACGAAGTCATTTTAACCAGTAAAAGGTTTATTTTTAAAATGTAAAAACAACAACAACAAAAAAAAAAAAAAACCCAGCCACATCACACAACCACAATTAGACAACAGGCAGGACTTTAAAAAGAACACGGTTGAAATCCTCCCGGTCTTCATTTGCAGTATCTGTCTGCTTTCATTTTGCTTCTCCTGCAAGCAAACAAACAAAACAACATTTAATCTCACCAGTCTAAATATGTCACTTTAGTTTCACATTTTTACTACGTACACATGTATGTAGAAATACTACTTATATTCAACTATGCAAGAAAAAGTAACATTTCTATTTTGGAATATGTTCATTATTTGTATATTTTTAATGTAGACGTAGAGAATTTCTTGGGAAGTGGAAGTTGAATGGTTTTTGCCATTTTTTACTTAAAATTACAAAGTCAAATTTCTTTTCAGTTATATTTGACATAAATAAAAAAAAATACACACACACACACAGCATTTTTATAGCAACTGAAGGTAAGATAATTACTTGATTGTGTTATAAAATGACACTTTATGCCTGAAAAATACATTATGCTGCCCCCTTGAGAACTTTAGTACCTTTGTTTGATTTGTTAAAAAATATCAAAGTAAAAAAATCAAATAGCATCTTGGCAAATGCCAAACAGCATTTGCCAAGAGTAGAAAACCCCCCCCTGAAAAATCAAACTTCCCCCCCTCATACTTATTCAAATGTAGAAAATGATTAAATAAACTCCCAGACTGTTTGGGAATACCTGTGTGTTACTTCTGTTTTCATACCTGTCCAGCAAAGCTTCATGAAACTTCCCATCCACCCTGGCCTTCTTTAGCGTCGATGCATCGTCTTCGTTAACCCTCAGCCTTCTGTCCTGGAAACTCTGAAATTTCTTCCTGTAAGACAGAGAATAAAAATATCACAGCTCTACGCCAGGAGTAAACAAAAAGGACTGGGTGTTCTTGATTTTATTAAGCACTTAACAAGAAACAAACATTCAGACAGCGAAGAAGATGATCCGCCGTGCACCATGTGGTGTGTTATAACTCGAGCAGGGGGTTTGATAGAAATAATTAGGCTGTTAAGTTACGCTGAAAGATCTGGAACGGAGCTGGAAAACGACCTGGGGCCTTTCTGGGTCTGAGCGCGCTCCTGACAGTTCGTTTGTCTCGGCTCAGCCGGTGTTTTATGATTACCAGACTGCACTCCATCCTGAAAGGCGTCTCACGTGCTAAACACTACATCACCACGCTGCGCTCAGGGGCAGCCATTATCAACATGTCAGCATGATGAGTCCATTTTCCTCACATTCATCTACAACAAATAACAGAGTGGAAACACAATCTAAAGCATGCCAACCAAAGGAAAAAAAAAAAAAAAAAAAAAGGCTGCCTCAGACATACTGTTTGCAACTTTAATAGGCAGCAGGAAAAAAAACAACAAAAAAAAGCCCCAGTGAAATGTGGCGTTCCTCGCGCTCTCATCACACTAACTGCAGACCATCAATAGCACCTCTGAGGGACGGCGCTGATGAGAAGGCGTCGTCTCATTCAAGCGTGTGGTTTTACTGTCAAAATCCTGCCGGAGCAGACGGACGCGATGGGAAAACAAATGGATCTGAATAAAAAGCTTCAGCGGCGCCGACTTCAGAGGCCAAAAGGTTTCTCTGCTTAGGCTAGGAAAAATAAATATCAGAGAGCAGCGAAAACATCCAGACACCATTACACACGTCTGATGCAGCAGTAGTGCTTAGGACAAATTGCACAGCAGTGTGGATTTAATGACACACATAAAAGATGACAAACAAAGCTATCATCAGAACAAAAACAGTTTAACGCGATGTAACAGTTGGGGAAGACAATTGTAGGATATCTGTGGTGACATTTCTTTACTTAGCTCCTTCTAACAACATGTTTTAAATGACTCTGTTGCTCTTTGCTGGGAACTTTGTGTTAAAGGAGAAGAATCATGTGTTTTCCAGCCACACAGTGTCAATTTAAAGCATAATGAAGTAACTATGTTAACTTCACTTGTTAAAAAATGCACTATACAGCAAATATGACTTATTTCATAATTTAACGTCTTGAAATTGGGTCTCTTTAAGAAACGCGCCACCTAGTGTTCAATTAGCATCACAACAGGTGAGTAAGTGTTCAACGTGTTTTATTCTTTTATTTTCACAAGTCTTTTGGGTCTCTACTTATTTTATTTGACATAAAAACCTGTAACTGCTTAACTGGTAAAATAGGAAAAAAATCAGTACCTCACAATGTCTAGATCTACTTACACATCAGATATCAATGGAGCAACAATCAGCAATACATAAAAACCAACTCGAATATTTCAATAAAATATACTCCATGTTTTTAAATGACATTTCATTGCCGGTGAGTTATGAGTTATTTCTGTTGTCGTTATTCGTTCTATTATCCGGTTAATTGTTTTGTAGATCAATACCCCTTTTTGCTTTTTGTCACTCTATAATGTTTGTTGTATATACATCTGTTGGTGAATAATAAATATATATACACAATTCAAAGAAATTCTCCTGAAATTACATAACAGTAACACTATCTGAAGGGGTGTGCAGAAGACTGACATGACATTGTCATAAACATGACATAGCTTCTGTTATGAACATGAAGGAGTCTTTATGAATGTTTATGACTGTTAAGTAAAGAGCGTTGGATTTTTTTGAGTTTTTTGTTGTGCACATTGCAGGCTGCAGAGCCGATAAGATGCTGATGTAACACGCACGCTGCTGTTGCATAAATGAGTAATATTCATTGAAACTGTGGTGATAACTTACACATAATTGACCTCACAGGATTTCACATTCCCTCTGTCCTCATCTGCAAGCTCATCTTTGTGCTTGACTTCCCGTTCTGTATTGGTCCGGATCTACTCATTGGGGCAGGGAGAACACACAAAGAGAGAAGGCGTACGTTAAATACCAACACCTTGACCTCCCTCAGTGAGGAGGCGACCATTTCCCCTCCTCTGTTGAACCGGTCAAGTTCCTGCAGAGACTGCAAAAACAGTCTGAGGATTAACACGAATCCTCAGAGAAAGAAAGGCAGCCGATCCTTCACCTTCAGCATCTCGGCGTCCCCCGCTGTTTTGCTGTTGGCCACGATGTCTCCATCATCACTGTAGGAGATGAAACAGCTATTTGCACCCAGCAGAGCCATTTTACCCTGAGGGAGGGAAGAGAAACAACAACAACAAAAAAAACCACATTAAATACAACTGCAGTGAGACGGGTTGTTGTGACAGAAACATAAAAAAACCCAGATCTTTGATGTAAAACACATCTGAAGATTGAAGGTTTTAACAAGCCACAGAGGATGACAGGGTGATTGGTTATCACCACAGCTAATTTTTACCTGTCATCCGTCTAGGCATGGAATACAATAACAACAACAACACGTCCAAAAATCAAATGCTGCTAACATATTTTGATATGAAAACCTGAAAGACAGAAATGTTTTTGAAACTTTATCTTTAAATAAGTTATTGCGACTTTCATTCCACCTGTTTTGTTTTTTTTATTTTTTTTATTTCTGGTGATGTGTAAAAAGCTCTTAAACAAACCAATCTTTCATAGAAGGAGCATCATATCACATAGAACCAGATCCAACCTAGAAGTTAAATATGTTCATTCAATGAGGAAAAAAACAATCTAACATTAAGATTATTATTTCTATAAAAAAAAAGGAAAAGGAATGGTTTTTGGGTATTTCAGCATGGAAATCCGCCTTCTTTTAACTTGGCTCCAAAAAGTGAGCCATCTACAGGAGACGGGGAGGACAGCCTGACAGAAGAAGAAGGTTTCAGGATAATTTAGAGGAAATGTGCCAAAGTCCTCTGACTGAATACTTCAACTGTCAGAAATGCAACAAAAACAACTATTAATATTTATGTTAAGAGGTGCTAACAATGAGCACCACAGGTCATTTTAATGAAATTACTGGACACAATGTTAGCTGAATATCAACGAAGTTCTGCGCACATTTGTAATGGAATCGCAGCTACTGAGTACGGTTCTTTTTTTGACTTTTATTCCGACTTCATCCAGTGAAACAAACTTCAAACATATTCATTAATACAGAAAGGACTTCAAAACAAAGTTCGTCTTGTCATTTCTGGGAATAAATAAAAACATTTCTAGAGCAACAGTTGAAACAGTATACCAGCCTTTTATTAAGGCAAATGTTTGAGAGGCTGTTTGGATCCATGATTTGTTCTTTTCTACAAAAATCAGATAAATATGCATCAGCATGTTTATTAGTTTTGTTGAGCAGGTACAAAGAAAATAATTCCCACTAAAATGACTTTATGTTCTTAACTTGGAAATAAAAGTTCACTGAATATTTCCAACTTGCAGTTTTTAGTCCACAATACAAAAAAAAAAAGTTTTGATACCTCTCTCTTCAAGAAAAACCCCCACTGGATTCCACTAACAGGAATCCAATGTCTGTCATTGTCTTTACATCCTGATCTTCATATAATCTCAACACGCTGTCATGTCATTTCTTGTTAATATTCAAAATAAAATAATTGATTAGATAATAAAGCCGCACTGTGAACTAAATGGCTGCAAATGATTAAAAAATGAACATGAGTCCCTACAGTGTCAGCTGGAAGACATAATGATAATGAAGGCAATTAGAAATGAAGCTGTTTTTGTAATAATGACGATGCCTTCAGGTGAGTCTGGATATCAGCAACATACAGGCTCCAGTGGAGCCCAAAAAGGCAGCAGTTAAAAGTAGTGAGTCAATTCAAAACCTACAGTGGCGACAATAACAAGAAGAGCAGGAAAACCGTTTTCAGATCTACTCACGTCCTGGAAGACGGGCTCCCATTGTTCTCTTGAGCCAATGGCGTCGGAGCGACCCATCACCAAACCATCAGAGTTGATGCCCAGGTACTTTCCATATCCAGATTTAAACGCAATCCTTCAACAAGATAAGGAACAAATCATTTTCTGCTGACTTTGGTTCCCTTTCTCCTAGCAAGAGTTTGAAACAAAAGTATCATAAAGAGCGATAAAAAAACAGGGCAGCAATCAGAGACTCCTTGGAAACCTACTGGCCTCCAGGCAGAAACAAATAAATCTTTAAAAAAAAAGAAAGGAAAAGTCATGAATTCAAGAGTGTTACAAAGAGCAGTGTGTGTGTTTGTGACCTCACCTTGTGTCTGACAGTTTAATGGCGGTGAGCTGCTCTGGTGGGTCCGGGCCCTCGTCATCTGAAACGTCACACACATTTTAAGGCTTCACACTCATTATTTCTGATATATCAAGTTTATACTTCTGGCGTGATGACAGTATTTCCTAAGATGTACAATGGAAAGCAGGTTTAATGCAAAATTTCCACTTTAAAATGCCAGAGTTTACCAGACGACTGCTTTCAGTTTTAGGTTGGGCGCCTAAAACTGAAAACAGTCTAAACAATAAATTAATACAGCCATATACCGTAATGTTCCTTTTAAATTAACGTTAGATATTTAAACTAAGTTCATTTATTAAGTCTGAGCAGCAAAAGTGCTCTGAACGTCTATAATAACTTTTTAAAAGCCTTAACATATTTAGAAACTCAAACTTCACCAAAAATTTTCTCTCGCTGAAAGTGGGCGTGAAAAACTGCTCTACAGCGCCACCTAACGGGACAGATAGGACAGACTGTGTCAGATCTCTACCAAGATTCAGCAGAGGTCTGAATCCTGGTACGCATGTAGATCCCCACAAATCAAGAACAAAAAGGCTCTTGGAGGTATAGCTTGAAACATACAGGAAGTCGGCCATTTTGGATCAAAACCGCTACGTTCTATCTGAGCGAACAGTTTTTCACATCCAGACTTGAAAATCAGCAGCACAGCCTTAAGGCATTGAAGATCAAAAGTTACCAGCAGACAGATGCCTTAATGCATCTTTCTGCTGAGAGAAAGATGCATCTAAATAAAAATTACATTTTATTTAAATGTTAAATTTATTTTTTTTCCCCTTTTAATGCATCTTCCTGCTATGCTAAAGTATGTAGGTGTGGCCAAGCTTCAGAATCTGACAATTTTCCATTAAACAATAACTTAGAATAACTTCCACACACAATTTCATAGCTGTATTAACATAACTGAACAGTAATTAACACATTATGCTCATAATTTGGTGACATCACCTTAACTACGCCCCCTTCCTACAAGGAGTCACTTATTTCGCTAGTGGTTTTCTTTCTCAAACTGGAAGGTTGGATTTAGGCTAAATGTCTAAGACTTACATGTCTAGGACTCATACCGACATGGACTGATGGTGATTTAGAAGACTTGTCAAACGCGCCCCCTTGTGAATAAGTGCAGGAATGACGACAGGTGGCAGTGTTGGAGCTCCTGCTGTCGCCATGAGTCTGGTGCGCATATTGCGCTGAGCTTGCAGATATAATTTTTTAATTATTCCCTGAAATTTCTCAGGTTCTCCAAAGCGGCCGTGGATGAGGAGATTCACCAGGACTCTATTATTCAGGTCTGGTGTGGTTTGATTAAAACACCTCATAAAATCTAGGTTGGAAATGCTAATTATCTTCATAATCTTGTAGAGACTGTGACCACGTTCTTGAGTGGCTCTGTGGTCTTTCCACTGGAAGCTTTTGGTCCCTTTCATCTCATCCAAATGGGCTTATATGCATGCAGAGACCGAAGGCTCACTGAGGGAATTGGATGTTCCTGCTGAGCATGGGCAGAATTAATTGTGTGCCGGGTGTTTTTCAGGGCAGACTGACTCAATGAGCTGTACTCTGTCAGAAGTGCCTGCAGGTAGATGGAGGTAATATCTCTGAATTAGCTCTGGCCTTCTCTTCAACTCAGCTCCTATCAGGCGTTTCACCTGGCATCTGACTTCACCTCCACTTTAGATACTTTGTTGCTTAAGCCAGAAGACAACTTTATTCCCACAAAGCTCACTGAGCAGAAAACCCAGGTTAGGTTTTCACTTTTTTGTGGAAAAAAACTGGACAGCTGGTGGTATTTCAACCTGATTGACAGATTAAATTAATCTAACTTTTATTATCCACATTTTACTCAACTCATCAAGGCTCTATAATCGTTGCATAATGACTTGGCGCTTTCAGCTCTGTGCTTTGTTTTTCCTCCATATTGATTTGATAGAGAATATAAATTCTTATAAGTTCAAAATGTATTGTACAATTCAAGGCTGGTTTTTAAAAATATTTTATTCATCAGTTGTTAATATCTTAACAACTGACAACAAGTGTTTTCTTCTTAAAGGTCATGTTCTATGGTGATATGCAGATTATATCTATACAAAATATGAAACAAAAAAGTCACAAATGTGGTAATAAAATAATACTTGAACAAACTGATATGACTAATTAATTTACATATTCATGTGTTAAAAACACTAATGAGTAAAGTTTTTTTTTTTATTTTTTATTTTTTTTTTAAAGTAAATAACAGTAAAAACCAGGAAATATTTTGTCACTTATTAAACCTCTATAGTAAAAGTTGTCATTTTTTTTGGCAAGATTATATTTTTGCTTTAGAAAAGTAATTAAAAAGTGTTTTAAACTAAATGTAATAAATTCTTAAATTTAAAGGATCTTGCTCAGTGAAATCAGCAGGAGGTTTAGACATCAAGGCCAAACAGATCATCTGCATGTAGAACTGAAAGGCTTACAATATTAAATGTAGTAGTTTAATAAATATTGCATTCAAGCAGGCCTTTGTGATTGCAATATTGCACACATTGATATCACAAAGCCAACTCAAAGTAAATATATTGTGCAGCTCCAATAGAAATAATGGAATCGCCTGGCTGGAATACCAAACTGCTCATGAACCGCATGAACGAACTAAACCCTTGAAGTAATAATTGCATCATAATCCCCGTCTCTCTTCATACCTCCATGTGGTGCGCCAAGTGTGAAGAGCCCAGTATCCAGGGCATGAATGTATGAGTTGTTCTGCATCTCTATGGCAACCGTTCCTGCAATGTCTCCGAAACTACTGACACACCACCAACCACCTGGGGAGCAGAGAAACCAAGGTACCGTATGAAGCCAAGAAAAATGAAGTCATAATACAGCTTGAATCTCTCATAAAGGCATGGAGATGTTAAATTTTATACATTTAATACAGTCTCACTTGTTGTTCTTTACATTAAAAACTGGCAGGATGTAGAGCCTTGTACAGGAAGTTGGTCATGTCATTCAGGTTACTGTTATACACATTTAATCATGTCCTCTGCTTTATTTGATGGTGGCAGATATTTCAAAATATGACTGACTTTCAGGGGATATTAAAAAAAGGATAGTTAATATTTTATTATACAAGTCATTAAAATGACCAATGTTGAATTTATCTACATTTAGAGAACAGGTCTGGGAACACAAGAGTTCTGCATGGCAGAAACAAAAACAGGTATGGAGAATAGAATTTAAAGGCACATACCTCAAGTTCTTACAGAGAACACATACATACATACATATATATATATATATATATATATATATATATATATATATATATATATATATATATATAAAAATCATATTTTGAGAACCGAATTTTAATTCTGCCCACTGTTATTAAATGAAATCCATAAATTATTGCGCTTATAAACTGCTCTTTTATTAATCCCCAAAATCTAAATAAACTTGTTTGGATTCTGTTTCACTCATATCACAAACCAAAATGAATCAGACATGGTGACAGATACAACAACAACAATAACAACAAAAGACTACAAACCTCTGTACTTTAGTTCTGACTGTAAAAATATGTAAAATGCCTTTTGATAAAACAACCTGTGGAGACCAAACCTAGATACTTAAAACCAGTTAATATTTGTCAGTTATTAAACCTGCAAAATATTGCAGAAAGCTGTGGTTAAAGTCTGGCAAATATTTAGGTAAATAAACGTGTTAAACGTTTCGTTTCAAACTAAATTCCCTCAAGTTAAAGCTGGGACACATTTAGACTCTACTGCACTACAGCAACTGGAGCATTGTTCACTCAATCTATTATGAGTTAAACCCTTTCAATAGCATTCTTAGCATTCAAGCACACTTTAGAGATTGAATAATAATAATAATAATAAGAATAACAGGTCATACCAACAATATCTTGCTTATCTTCGTCATTTCCAGATTTTCTCTTTTTATCTTTGTGCTTCTTCTTTTTTCTGGGAAAAAAAAAAATCCAATTCAATCTTCATGTTGTGATCATGCGCATATTAACATGCATGTACTCTGTATTCCCAAACCAATCAAATCGAACAAATTCCTTATTTCATGAAAAGCTCATCAACAGACAGACAAAACCTCACACATTCTGCTAAGTTTGCATATGTTAGTAGATGTGGTCGTTTCAAGGTGAAACAAAACCAACACCTTAAACAACTGATGTTAAAATAAGCGTAAAAAACACTGCAAACCAATGAGCTAACAGCTAGCACGTTAGCTAACTCTGCATGTGGCTGACTAATAAACTAACGAACTATTCTTAAGATTCAAGTTATCTAGCTATAGCCAAACATAAGTTACTCTAAATAATGGAGACATTTTAAATCTTAAAGGTTCTTTGAGGTCTTTCATGATTTCCAACGTCACTGTTTAGCCTAGCGCTCTAGCTAAAGCTAGCTAGGGAAGAGACTGATTTATAGCTGCAAACAACGCGGCATCTCAATAACTAACGCTACAAACAAAGAAGAACACTTACCCTTTATTCTGACCCTTCAGAACAAGCTTAGTTGATTTTACATGTGAATATTCAGACATGTTTCTCACTCCAATGCACTTAGCATGAACGTCTTATTACTCAGATAAACAAGTCGTGGTATAGTACGGCAAACGGGAAGGTCCAGTTAACAACTGAGACGTATTCGCAGACCGCCTGAGTAGATTTAACCGCTTACTTAAAAACCTGCCCTGCTTGAAAAGATTATAATGTCAGTTATTATAAAAATCTGATTAATTTGATTATTCGAGCTTGTTCTTAATCTAACATCAGCATGAACACAGCTATTTTTGGAAGGTATCAAATATCAAATGGAACATTAGCAAGCTATCAGCATATCAGCGAAATCATATATGACCTTACATATCACATATATATGAGTTTGTATAGCTGATCTATTTAGCTGCATCTAGCTTCCTTTTCACTATAATCAGTTTCCTAGTCCAGGCTGTAGAAACCATCACCCCAGCATGATGCTGCCATCACTATGTTTCAAGTGGTGGAAGTGGTGAGACCGACTCACCACTTACTTAAAATAACGCCATTATTTTGTGTAATATATTTTTTATCTATAGCTAGTTAACTGGAAACTTAAGAATAGCTCATTAGTTAGCCAGATGCAGAGGTGGCTAACATGCTAGATGTTAGCTCATTAGTTTGCAGTGTTTTCTGTTTTCATTTATTTTATATTCAGTTGTTTAAGGTGATTGTTTTTGTATTTGAAACAACTCCAAACACCTGTGCACATATGTAAGACAGAGGGTGATTTTCATATTCCAGTAAAACAACATTTATTAGTATAGAGTCAGCGCCACAAAGCAGAGTCTATTCATGTGTTAAAATGGTCCAGGCAAAGTCCAGCACTCCATCCAAGGGAAAATCCATGTCAAGGCTTGGAAACTAATTCTCATTGACACTTCACATTAAGTTTGACTAGGCTTGAGTGATTTTGCACAGATAAACAGGCAGCCATTTCAGTCTGCAGGTTTCCCAAGTGGTAAAGACATACCACTCAATAAAGTAAGGTGTTTCTACAAAACATTGACGTGGAGAGTCAGTTAGCCACGCTTTTTAAATAAACAATCTATAAAGGTGGACCTCCAACTATAAAAATCATTACATTTATATTCATGTAGGTGCTTATCTCCAGCTTTGACTTAGTAAATTGAATATTTCTTTCATTGGTTTCGGCTGATCTCAGGTATAACACACTGAGTTTATCAGTTACCACTGGAGAATAATAAAAGAAGATTTTGTAGTTTACTAAAATTTGCAATTCAGTGATGTTTTCTTTTCTTTTTTCTTTTTTAAATATGACATCAAAAGTCAAACAGGCAGCACGAGAACAAGCAATTCTCCAATTTACCACCATGTGCATTTCAATGTTATTTTTAGTTTTGCAGCAAAGAGTCTAATTCCTCCTGCTAGTCAGCTATGAGGTCATCCATTTTCATTTTCTCGACTAACACAGACACCCACACACAACAGTAAAATATTGCTTGATTTAACCCCCCTACGCCCTTTCTCAAATACAAAAATAAGATAGTCAAACCAATCAAGGTTGGCAGAGGTAGAGCTGACCTCGTGGATGCTGTCCTCATCTTAATATTTATGCTAATGTGGCCTCATTAAACAGGAGTGGCCCAATAAGGAGACTGTGACAGGAGGTAATAAATCATTTGTGGGCACTGTCAAGAAATAAAATAAATTAGACAGTGACTTGTGTTATCTGCTCAGTGCAGTAAAACTCAACCTGCGTGAGGACTCTGTCACAGAATATGACTTTGTGTATTGGGAAAAAAAAAAAAAGATAGAAATAAGTCCACAGCTGGAGGAAGCATTCAAACCGACCACACTGGAGCTAAACATGTCTTAATTTGTTGGGACTTTAAGGTGGGAAATAATGTTACGGTGGGACTCATGGTGATGCTGTGAAGAAAAGCTGCATCAGAATTTTTGAGATTAATTTAATCAGGAAAGTCCTGTAAGCCTGACAGATGTTTTCAGGAACCACGAGTCAACGCTTTAGGCTGATCTGAACCCCGAGTGGTTCTCCTCTCGTTATTTGGCAAAATTCTGTGAAACTTTGACAGCAATCCCTGTCGCTGGTGGGATTAAACAATCACAACCTGCTCTGGGGAAGCTGAGTGTTTAAGCCCATAAGAACTTTAAGCAAGCTGACGCTGTCAAATGGAATGGTAAAACACCATATTCAGTGCTACTGAGCTTCTTTGGGAAAAGTAAATGCAAAAAGTGCATTCAAGAGCAGCACTCAGCCCACACTTCAGATCAGGCAGTATTATAGAAACATTCAGGGAGTGGTCTGTCTTAATAGGTAAGAATACGACTGAGAACCTAAATCTGAGGCCCAGAACTGCTTTGATTGATGTGTTTGTGGAATGTTTTAATGCTATTTGTCTTCTTTACTGAAAACTTGGACATGATGTAGTTGCTTCTAAACATCTAGATCTGTATCAAGAAAGTTAGGTGGATCATTACAGACGAAAATAAAGTCCAGATATCAGAAGGTAATGAATAAAGGTAATGCATAAAGGTAATGCATTATCTGCCAAAAATAGATACATTTTAAAAAATATTTTATTAAATGCCAGACAGCAGATTGCATGGACCAGTTTGGGTCATGGAAAACAAAGGGAGATGTCTTAAGATGTTCTCTATTGAAAACAATATCTAAACCTAACTATGGACAGTTTAAAAACAGCAAAGTACAGTAAATGCTGACACTGTTTTGTTTGTCTCTATTTAGCCTCTTAGTTAGAATATACCTGTGATGAGAAGCAAAATCTCAGTTAGCATCATATTCAACCTGAAGGTGAATGTCCAGACCATCCCGTTCCTGATCTTAAGCTAATCACACTTTGATCATGCAGCAGGACAGAAACGTAAAGCCCACCAGCAAGTCCAGTTACAAATTCTCCAAGAAACAAAGCAAAGCAAAAAAGAAAACATCAAGAGAAGGTTGTGACCTGACCGGGTCAAAGTTCATTCAGGAATCACCTTAAACAGTCCCACACCTTAAACAAACCCAAGTGCAAAGGATTGTTTGAATTTTTTTGCAGAATTGCAAAGCCTTAAGCCTAAAGTTATTAGGTTTAAGGGTCAATCACTTCTTCCTACATATTACACTGTACATAAAAAAATGCTCATTGAGATTCAGTCCAATTGTAATCTGTATAGTTTGTATGTGCTTTGGAGAATACATCATAATGCCTGAGATAATTTACGCCATACTGTAAATACCCCCACCCTCTTTAATGTGTAGGATGACATGAGATAATAAACCGTGTGGCAAATGTTATGGTTAAAACAGTTGATCTGTAATTTGGTGAAGGAGAGGTAAATTCTGGAAAAGTCCCATGTCCTTTGTGTCTTTCATGTCCTTGTTAAAGTGTTTTTTTTTTTGTCTAACAAGTCTCCCTGCTCCATTAGCTGCCTTTCAACTGTGAAAGAGCACATTCATCATCCTTTATATACACAGTTCAAAACCAACAGAACTGCCAACAGGGGATTAAGTCACTTTACTTTTTATTCAAGGTCTGTCAATCTGTCTGACTGTGGGCCGCTTTGATCTAAAGAGAATCAGCAGAGGAGCAGAGTGATTACTATGACATTTTGTGGAATTATAGACCCTAAAAGAAAAAAAAAAGGTGACTTGTTATCTACCGGCTCATCTCTCGTGGGACCTCCTGGATGGATTGCCAATGATAGCCGTATCACTACTGTTCCTTTTGTGTTTGGAGAGTTCCTATGTTGCTCGACCAAAGGGGAGGTTAGGATGCAAATGAAGAAGCTTGTGCTAACTTCAACATCATCTACTTTCTACAAGAAAGAAAAACACCTAAGGAAAGATTCCTTTTTTTGTCAAGGGAAATAATCATATTGTAAACATCTTCTGAGGTTTGAGTTCACAGAGGCTGCATTAAGATTGAAAGGTAAGATTTGAGTTAGTTTTCTATTTGGGGCTTAGAAATAAGACATGCACGACATGCTGTTTTACGTAGATGAATGTGCTGCAGCATTCAGCTTCTATGCGCCGTAAATCTGGAAGAAACTTCCAGAAAACTGCAAAACATCCAAAACGCTGAGTTCCTTTAAATCAAGGCTAAAATCCCAAATGTTTAGAGCTGCGTTGGAACCATAATAAATGGAACATTGACCAACATATTTGGTGTGTATTGATGATTGTAATAATGTAATGCCTGTTATTGGTTTTCACAACTGTTGACTGTAGGGTGTTTATGATGTTTTGTAAAATATATTTTCATGATCTAAAAGATAAAACATGACATGTTGCTGAAATGTTATTTACAAATAAACTTGACTGACTGATCATGGGATGAGTAAATATCATTCTGAGGCTCTTTGCACAAACAACCTTAAAATAAATCTGTGTTTTATTGCAGTAGGAACCAGAATTATGTTTATAGTAGGAGGCCAGAGACAGAAAACTACAACAAATATAGTCATCATGAAGTCACAGAGTTTTCAGAACAACTGTCTACATACCATTTGATTATATGGTATGTAGACCATGGCAATAAATGGCGCGACAATAAATGAGCCTTTTCTGTCTGACCATCACAAATGAAAACGTGTTGATTGGACCAAGCTTGAGATTTTAGCAGGTAAAGTGAGACTGACATAAAAGAAAGCAAGAATAATCAGAAAAGCTTGAATAGGAAAGTTTTCAGCTGCCGAAGTCATGTTAAACTGCTGAGGTGTGGCTGGGTTTTAAAACAGGTCTGAGCTGAGAAAGGAACCTCACCTGACCAGTGTTGTGTAGGGGGGCGGGGGGTTGTGATGCTGTGGGTCCTTGGAATCAGTTGTCTTATATAGGCTAAACCCAGTTGTTCGATATTGACACTAAAGCCTACATTGATTAAAAGGAAGTTGACACCAAAAGGCTCTATCAGGTTGTGTTGACGCATGAACTAATGAGGGGTCTGATTTGAACACATCCCTATAATTACCTGTCTTGTAGACGGGGTTGTCAGCTCTTTCCTCTTGTCTTCATTTCCTCTAAGTGATGTTCTCTTATTCTTATCTCACAGCAAAAATCTTTCTTTTTCTACCCTAGATTACTTTCTCAACTTTACTCTTCGCTTTGCCCCTGTCACCCCCGTCTCCTAAACAGGTCTCGTCTCACTTCTGTCACGTCTAATCCTCCGCTGAGGGATTTATGTGATAAAAGGTTAAGTTTCTGACAGTGTGCAGCAGGTGCTTCCTGCAGTAAGGGAGCTGTGTGTGCTGCTACACACTCCTACTTTGTCAATGTCACCGCTCCTTCCTCGTGTGTTTCCTTGACTTCTACGCTGTGTGTTTCTGCAGAACACCTGAGTTTATGATGTGAAAAACATTTGAGACAAGGAGACAGCTGAGCATGTCTCAAGTGGTTTGGTCTGAGGCCTCAGGCTGCTGAGATAACAATGTTGATAATGTCACATCATTAGTGTGTGCCAGTGGAGAAGAAATAAGAAAAAATGTTGAATTTTCACACATTTCATTACACTAGAAAAACATCCATTATCCATCTGTCCATTATCTGAGCAGGCTTAAAACAGTTACAGAGTAATTTATTACAGTTGGACATATTGGTAAAGTGGAAAGAAGCTGACACATGGGTTTCAAGCTTTTTTTCAAATGAAAATCTAAAACAATATGTCATCCATACTTGCCATACTGATTCCATAGTCATCCATAATTTCAGCCATATGTCTTTTGTCTTACTTCTCTATCAGCTATTCACATGGCTAATAGAGAAGGTCTGTCAATCTGTCTGACTGTTAAGAAATGATTGCTTGTTGGAGGTGTGGACTTTGCTGAAGTTTTAAATGGTTGGATCTGATTTTACCCAGTTGCGAAGGTTTGGCTATGAAGTATAAAATGTGCCAACTTGATCATAAAGGAAGCTAGACTATGAGTCTTACCACCAATTACTGTAGACAACCGTCTCCCAGTGCGAAGAGAGAAAATGCACGACATCTTTTCCAGCAATCAAATTTCCTAAACATTCCTCTTACTCCGACTTCAGCTGATCAGTATTTGAAAGTGTGGCCAACATGGACTGAATTGTACATGTTTGCTGCTGCCAAACTATAGCTATAGACAAACTTCAATTATAAAACAGCATTGAAAATCAACATCATCCAACATGCTCCTTGTTCTTATCGCCCTAAAAGTTCCACCTGCTCCAACCCTTCGCTTCTGTCAAACCTACTGATGCAACAAAAACCAAACCCCCTGACTTTTCTCACTCCTCCATGACTTTCATCATCCTTGGCAACTGTAAGCCTTTTCACTCATCTTCCAACAATATTCACATCTCTTACCCCTTTCTGTTCACCGTCTTGCCCTGTCGCTCATGGTGTTTCAAGAACCTACTGGATCCAGATCACCACACTGCCCACTATTCACTATTCACAATAAACTTGTTAAAGGGGCAGGATTATGTATTATTTTTTAGATTTACGTCATGTTGTAGTGTTATTTGCCTCATCCAAAACATTGCTCAACCCTCTCTCAGCTACTTCAGACTAGCCAGCAGCAATTAGCAAACACCTGGTGAAACTGCATATCTGCTGAACTCATTATGCAAGTTACTTCTCAGTGAAACGCTGGTAAAAACATTGCTAAAGGGTTAATAGAGAAGTGCTGTTGTTATGACTTCCTGAAGGCAGAGTTTCAGAAAGAGCAGAAGTTTTTAAAGAGACATAAGCCCAATTTCAAGACATTAAAATAGAAAGCAAAATTTCTCTTAGGTCATATTTGATATATAGAGCCTTTTTATGCCAACTTAAGTTAACATAGTTACTCTGTTATGCTATAAAATGGCACTATGTACTTGGAAAACACAGAATACTGACTCTTTAAACTTGTACCTCTGACTCCTGAGAACTACGTGGGTCAGAAATGTATCTAAAATCATGGTGGAATACTCTGCTTTATATTGTTCTTAACATCTAGATGAGATTTCTATAAAGCTCAGAGTAAGAATGAAATCAAGAACAGTTATTAAATCTTCTTCATTTCCCTCCTTTAGCTGGAGTCTTGAAACAGAATCCATGTCAGGCTTTGCTTGACTGAAATTACCTGTCAAGCAGTAATTAGGTGATGGAGGATTGCTTTTCAAGTGGCGATTGAGCTCTGAGGGGAAAAAGAAAACTTCTCGAAAGAATGTGTTGCTATTCTTGTATCACTAAATGAAGGATACAAGATCATTTATTAACAAAAGACATGTAATTATAAAGGGGAGCCACTCTCCCCCTATGAACTAAGTGGCTGCCTTAACCCTTTTCATGGTGGACTGAACTGTGGTATTACTTGTCTTCATGGGGTGCTGAATCTCAAAATTGACTACAGTCTACAGTCATTTAGAGGTCTTATGGCAATTTTGCAGCAGGTAATGGAAGAGAGGAGTTCAACGAATGGATAAACACCTGTGACATTTCTTTTCAGCAGTGTTCAAGGTAACACTTCCCACACAACCTGTTTTCTCCTTTTTGCGCCTCCCGTCAAAGGAATTCTACCTCTTCTCTAACATGACTTACACACTGCTCTTTTTCCTCCTTGCCCTCCAACACACAGTCCCCTTTAGCACTAAGAAATTGACTGGAAAAATGCAGCGTGACTCCTCTAAACATTTCCTCGACATAAATTTGCTCTAAATATAAAGCCGAGCGCAGAAGAGTTGGGAAGCGTGCTTAAATTAAAACGAGAAATCTGAATGTGTGAGCTGCAGGCGGATGAAATTGCACTTTTCGGAGTTCAGAGGCATAAATCTGCGCGACACGTCTGACCCCTCGCAAACATATGCTACTCATCAAGGTTATAGCGGAAATAGATGATGTTGAAACTTTTACAGCCTGCTGCCCTTGAGGACTGCTCTCAGTGCCAGGTTTTATAAAAGGTTCTGTGGCAATTGTCTAATTATAAACCTCCTGAAACCCGTCATTTTGTGAGCCGCTGGAAAGATTTTCTTCTCCCCTTTTCCTTTCTCCAAATAAACAGAATCAGTGTTGGATGCATGTTACAGAGCCTTGCAAATATATTACTACAGCATGAGGATTTTCTCATTTTTCATGTTACGACCATATACTTTTTTATGTGAATTTTATGTAATGCAACCATGCACATTATGTGCATGGTTGCGAAGCATAGGGAAAATAAACACATTTTACTGAAAAGTGTGGCTTACATTTTTTCTCAGGCCCCTATTTAATGTTATATCCTTAATTGCAATCTTGTGCAACAGTCACACTTCAGAAGGTATTTAACAGAGTGCAAACCTTAGCATAAATCCAGCTGTTGTGTGAAGGCTGCAAAGATTTGTTTGAGAACATTTGTGGACAAACAGCACAGTTGATGGCTTCGTTTACACAGAGTCGCTCTTCAGTTAAACCGCAGCATTTTTGTTGTAATCCAGCTGCTCTTTTACATAACACCAGAAACCAGAGTCTGTCACACCGGCACTGTGTGACGCCTGCTCTCAGAGTGAAACATTTCTGTAACACCTCCAGCACATCAGCTGTCCCCTCAGCCGATGTGAGAGAGAACATGCACATCAACGCATGGCTGCAGGATTTATTCTATGCATGAACTGCAACAACAGAAACAATGGCGGATAGGATTGTGCTGTATTGTGCTACTTAATCTGTTCAGTTTAGCACAATTTCTGAAATTTCTGGCTCATGGGAGACGTCTTACTTTTTACAAAGAGGGTCAAAAGCATGCTCGTTCAATGACAGGCTAAAATCACAGCTGTAGTTGTCATGCCAGGCTGTAGTTGCCTGGCATGACAACTACAGCTGACTCAAAGTGTCCTGGTGGTGCTGTTTGAACTTGGAGCTTTTTCCCAGTCGACTTCTGAAAATACCGACAGTTTCCAGGCATCGGTCTCACGTAAACGTAATCTAAGAAACACACGAGTGATGGAGGAAGTGGTTCCCAACCTTTGAATATCTCATCAAGCTTTGTTCCAACAGTCATTGTCATTCACCTAAATTGACAGATATGACAGAGACAGCATTAATCATGGTAGCTGTGGAGGAGGTGCTGAGATCTATAGCTCAGATGTGAAAGCTCTGTGTATGGAGGAAAACTAACACTGTACAAAAACATGAAAACATTGTCCCCATGGGGACACATGCTAGTGGCAGCATCATGCCCTGGGAGTGCTTTACTTCTGGAAAAGTAATCTGGTCAGAAATATTTGGAAGATGGATGGAGCTAAATACAGGACAAACCTGCAACTGTTAGAAGACTGGGGGCAGAAAACTGCACCAAGACTGGACCGTTTTGCAAGAAAATAAACTGTCGACAATTTGAGTGTCTAAACTTGCAAAGCTGGCCAAGACAAACCTCAATCAACCTGCAGCTGTGACTGCAATAAAATGTTTTTCCATAAGTTGTTCCCTCAGGACAACCAACTACAAATGCACACAACACTTTCAGATTTTTATAAAAGAAATAAAAAGACTTTCTTTCCTCAATTATGCATTACTACTTCTTGGTCTGCCACATGCAATCCAAAGCAATTGACGTTTGAGGCTTTAGGTGAGAGTGTAAAGCAGAGAAAGATTACTCAAGAACACCCGTCTCCTTCCTTTTAGCTGAACTCACTGATATTTGCTGCTCTTTTGCTTTACAGGGTTACAGACTCGCAGTCAGGGGTCTTGCTGTGTTGTTTCGTTATGTCAGAGCTTCAGAGCACCACAGGGCTCCCTCCGTAACCTCCAACATTTCCTGCTTTTTACGCTCCGCGCTCACTGTCTTCACAGCGCCTGACCTTCTGTTGTGAATGTTAAAAAGAGGCTAATTTCTGACACCAACCAGGTCCCTCTGCAGCCAGGCAGCTCAGCTACAGAGCATGACGCACTCAGTCTCCTCGTTCAGCCCTCCATCACTAGGTGGCAGTACACACACACGGCTCTGTGGAAGCAGCCAGCCGGTGCACAGCATGACATGTCCCCCCTCATCCCACCCAGCCCTCCTCCCTCCTGCTGTTTGCTGTTTGCCACAGTGAATTTAAGGCTGCATCCTCTGATAACTCAAGATGAGATATTTCTGAGTAATGCATTTATGTATGCTGCAGATAAACAAAGACCAGTTTCTGTAAGATTTGATTCCACCCAAAGAAAAATAAGTTTCACAGCAAACCCCCCCAGCCCCCAAAAAAAGAAAAACGTGAAAAACCACGCATTACCTACCAGGCATTTTTCATTAAAGGAAAAGTATATGTTTATATATGTAAGGGAAATGTTCTCATTAACACTTTCAAACACTCATTTCCTTCTAACTGAGCATGCACACTGAGCATGCAGCTGCATGCTTTTGCAAATAAATTGCCTTATTTACATGCTCTGTGGGTGGTATACCATTTTCTTCAACCCCCCCCCCCACTGTTGTTAATAAACTAATTGTCCCCCTTCTTTTCCATTTTGAACAACATTTTGTCCATTTTATTCAATTCCATTGTACATCAGCTATTTCATCTCAAATAAAAACAAAACCCCGGTGTTGTCCTCACTGCTCACCATGCCTGTGCAGCATGAAGTCAAAACGCATCTGTGAGTGTGAGAAGAACGGCTGAATAATTCACCGTCTTGCATATTTTTAAACTCGTCCTTATATTTATAATGCAGCAAAAATATAAATCAAGACACTGACACTCTGTTAATGTTTTAGCTTCTGCAGATCTCTGCAGGCTTTTAGTGGCACATCACTGCCAGTTAACGAATACATGAGGCACACACCAGCACACAGAGTTCAGAGAGCATTAAGGGCTAGGATTTATTTTCCTGGTCTTTTTTTTGTCACAGTTTTACAAAATGTTCCTGATGCCCTTTTGACTAGAATTGACATCCATATAACACCAGGCTCACATCAGTAACAAGCTAGAGATGCAGCAATCCAATATTAATATCTGTATCGGTCCTGATATTGAAAATAAATTCTAGTTCGGGTATCGGTGACAATGTGCCCGATCCATAAGGACAGATCTGTTCAGCCTAATGCTGCACTTTGTGCTCTGAGTGATGTCATGCTTTATTATTTGTCTTGCATTATATTTGAGAATACTAAATGAACCATTTGAAAAAAGATTTTTTGCTGTTTATTTTTACCTGTTTGACCAATTTTATGGAGCTATTGGTGTATTTAAGTGTGCTGTACTGGGATTCAGTACATTTGTGTCTGTCTTAAATGTTTTAATTAAATTCAGCACTGTTTTTCTGACTACAGAAAATACTGATCTGTATCAGATCAGTATCAGTTCATACTAAACCTCAGATATGTGTATCGTATTGGAAGTGGAAAAAAGAGGATTGGTGGATCCCTATGAAAAACTCAAAATATTTTGCTGGGAAATTTTTGTGTCCAACAAAAGTTGTAAATACCAAAACTAATAAACAGATATGCAGCAGTTAAGTTCCTGGATATGCAATGAACCGAAGCGAAGCAGCAGTGGATGGATATCTAACAGGATCTGAACTGGAAGAGGAGTGAATCCATCTGGGATCCACTCCCCTCAGTCCAGATCTGCATTATGGAATATACTTTAGAGATTCTTCTGAATAGTGTTTGTTTTTATTAACAGCTGCATAACACTGACAAACATACTTCTGGATAATAAAGTGTGATTTACAGAGCAGAATTTCATTTAAAAAATAAAACAGCAAACTGAAAACTGCTGTACATTTGTGTCTAGTTTGTCAGACTTCATCCCTGAAGAATAAAACTCAGATAAAGAAGATCACAATCAAGTGGAGAAAGGTTCTGGTAGGATATTTTACTAGGCGCTGATTTCTTTTTATTATTATTATTACTTCAATTTCAGCTTCCTAATATAATTTGACCAGACTATGTGATTTTTTGAAACTGCTTGATTGGACATTTTTCCTATTTCATTCTGCTCCAAGGAACAGCTTCCCTGTGTTTAATTGCCTCCAAATTGCAGCTCATTCAGTTTTTCCACATTTTATGTTACAGCCTTATTCGAAATTGTATTAAACTAATCTCCTCTCTCAAAATTCTACACACTAACGCTGCACTATTACAATGTGCGGAAAAGTTTTTAAATGTTTTGCAAATTTATTAAAAATAGAAAACTAAGAAATCACGTTTACATAAGTATTCACAGCTTTAATTAATTAAGAAATTAATTTAACACAATTTACATTAAATTAAATTTGCAATTCGGAAGCTGGCCTCTTCCTTATGCGATGTCATTAGAGGTATTCATACTTGGAAGTTTTTGCACAGGCAGCATTTGATCACAATTAAATGATGAGTTACAACAAAACACCAGAATGAGTGTGGCATGTTATTTTATAGGTCACAAAGTTTTATGGCAGAGGTTACATCACAACCTCTATTTCTCAGGTGAACGGATTATTCAACATACAACAATATAACAACAGAGGTTTCTTTGTTTTTGGGGAACATCTCAATCTCAATTATTTGAGCTTGGATGTCAAATTTTTCCATGTGTGGGATAGAGCACCTTACAATAAAATCAGGTGTATGCACTCGATTTAATAATTTATTTGCTAATTCGTTGTTGAGGAAGAATGGTACAAATAAATCATCAACAGCCCAATATAAACACAAGATTCAAGTGTATTTAAACTTTTGACTGGCACTACATGTCTGAAGCAGGTTTGATTGTCTTGTACTAAAAAAATAACTTTAAACAACAAAACTAATAGACGCATAACAGAGGAATTATATACATGAGATTTTCATGAATATAAACAATACTCAATTATTTGAAAATTATGAAGCTATTGTAAGTTTTTGGGGAACATGGAGCTACTGACCAGAGGTTTTATTAAACCTTCTTTAGTGGACAGGGCTCTGGCCCAGGGGCTCCTGGCCCAGGGGCTCCTGTCCCTGTAAATCCGGCTCTGCTAATCACTGTGTTATGTTTAATCACAGCTTTCAAAACAAATTGTATAATTTACACTCCAAGGACTGGGGCGTCTTGTTGTGGAAAGGGGCTCGCGTACACACACACACACGCACGCACGCACGCACGCACGCACGCACGCACGCACGCACGCACGCACGCACGCACGCACGCACGCACGCACGCACGCACGCACGCACACCTTTGCAGAGTAAGATTTGTCAGCATGCGCTCATTTCCTTCTTACATCTCCAGCAGCACAGATGGCCTTGTTTTCCCCTCCTGCTCCAACACACTAACAGAGCAGTTACTCCACTTGACGTCACCTGCCAAGAATCGCTCCAAGTCCATCTTCAGTCCTCCAAAAATGTCATCATCATTCACTCAAAGAATGATCAGTAAGATGCTAAAGATTTCACCTGTGTTCCTCTGAAAGCAGCTCTGAGTGTTGAGGCGAGGCAGTGGGGCCCACAGAGGAGCGGGAGGAAGATGGAGTGAGATATGATGTGAATCACCAGCTGGATCTGAACCAGGTCTGAACCCACAGCCTCACAAGCGTATGGTAGTTACACAGTTACACGGTAATGAACTGGTCTTTGTTGTGTTCTCTGGAAGGTATTCTCCCAAACATATTGTAAAAGGTTGTGTTCATCCAGTGGCATTTATGCTACACACACACACATACACACATGCAGATCTTTCCCCATCACTGCTCTCAGGGCTGTACAGGATTATTTATACAAATCAAACCAAACGACACAATGATCTGAGTACAAACTAAAGAGGGCGGGGAGCAGTTCTGGCCTATACGTCTCTTTCAAAATGTCACACACTGAATATGGATGAATGTCCGACTATTCAAGTTCTTGTTGTACATTCTGCTCACACACTCAGCTCTCCTCTGCATACATTTGCAAAATGTATAATGAACTGTGGGAACAGAGTTCATATTTCGAGGTGCTACCATGCTTAGTGCTGCTCTTTTTTTTTTTTTTTTTAGTCATGCATCCTAAATGCTGCGATATGTGAGGTTAATTCATTATGTGTTCGGGAGATAACTTATATAAACAGAGAATTAAGCCAGATTGCGAGGCTGTGCGCCAGGAATATTTTTCAATTTGTTTTCAAGAGCAGATGTATGAAAAAATGTTGCCGAACCACAAGCAGATACTTATGACTGCAGTTTATATTGGTTTGTCCAGAAAAACAAACCAACTCAAATGAAGGAGAATTAAAGACATCTGGCTGAAATTAAGCCTTCAGCTACCAGACATGATGTAAGGCTTTTCTTGCTTTGACTATCCGTCATGTTGCCAGACCATTAGCTTCGCTTGAAGTGTGCTAATGTGCATCTACTCCCTGCATTCATGCTAACCATTACAGGACAATGGGAGTTAAAGCTGCAAATTAGCTGCACATTATTGTGATTTTCCTGGAGAGGGGTCAAGACAGGGGTTCAAACGGTTAGAAAAATAAAACGGTTTTGAAGCGACTGAAAGACCTTACTAGGACAACAAAAGGCTAAATGTGAAAGAAAAACCGTTTAAATTAAGTTAGGAATTAAAGTGTGTAAAACTTTTGAATGATGTGTTTGCTACAAGTTTGGAATATTTTGAATTGTTTTTCAGCAAAACTTCCCCAGGGTTTTTATTTATTTATTTTTTTAGTTAAGTTTCTTTTGCTACCTACCCTTAAAGATGAAATATGATGTTTTTCCAGGTGCATAGTGACATTTTATAGCTCAATGAAGTAACTATGTTATCTTCACTTTTTAAAAAAATTGGCATATTTATATTTGATTAAATAAATTGACTTTGTAAGTTAACGCCTCGAAATTGGGCCTCTGTCTCTTTAAAAACTCCTGCTCTTCCTGAAACTCTGCTTACAGGAAGTCATCACAACATGGCTCCTCTAATTACTCTTTAATAACGTTTGTACCAGTGTTTCACTGAGAAGTAGCTCATATAATGAATAATGTGCCTAAAAGGTGGTGCTAAGTCCACCCAGGCGTTTTGCACAGCTGTATTGTTGCCACGGAGAGTAAAGGTTTTCTCAAACATGTTTTCTCAAACATGCATAAAAGAATCAAAGCAACAATCCAGGTATGTTTTTGATGAGAGAATAATATAACATGATGTAAAGCTCAAAAAAGTACGTAACACTTTATGAATGCTTCTTTTCTTGACGAAGTCTCATAAATTTGGGCCACTGATTAGAGTTAATTAGTCATTTTGGATCAGATTTGGACACAATGTGTGTGTTCTTGGGCCTCGTCCACTTCTGTTGGGTGGAGTTGGCGACATTCGCCTTGTTTGCAATCCTGCAAATGGAAATAGCCGGCTCTTGTAAATCCGACAGCTTTGCCGTTTGGACCTTTTTTGTTTCTATCTTTATTAGTTTTATTTTGTCTTCTTAGTTCTGTGTTAGTAGTTCAGTGAGTTTTTGAAAGTATTTGGTTGTCAGATGGAATCCTTTTTTTAAAGAATGTTTGCATATTTTAGAGAAGTTCTCTTCCACACACGTGTTATGTTTCTGTCCAGGTGATGCCAGTACTGAACTTATTTCATAAATTATTTTGAAACCTAGGCTTTATCAGACAGGCATTTATAAATAATAACTGACAAAGGATTCAAACTGTCAGTAATGTGCCTGACAGTTTCATTTCCGCTCAAACTGAACAACATGTCTGCTGAAATTGCACCTTAGAGGTCGCTGGGTGTATAAATCCATCCATAAGCCATTGTCTTTCAAATAAATGAATATTTGTTCCTTATAAAAGAAGCTAATATAAATAAAACACTCCTAGTTTTCCCTAAAAGGAAGAATCTGAAGAGTTGTACAATATTCATTGAAAGGTCACTGTTAATGTAAATAGAACTTATTTATTGTTAATTAGAGGTGTTCATTTGTTCTTTGAAATCCTCTGTACTGTAACTTTTGCAGTTCATGAGCGATTCTAATGGTTTCTCACAGATTTTGGATGTCAAAAAGTGATTTCAGAGAATCGTGAGTGTGTTTTCTCGTTCCCCTTTTGAGCACCAGCGGTCTCAGAATGTGTTCTGGCGTAGATAAACATAAAACAGACTCACAGACACTGTATTTTCTGTCTTATTCCCTGTGTCTAATCATAATGTCATAGAATACCGGATTATGCATATAAAGAAAAGAAACTTTTCCTACTCAGATTTGCACGTCTGGATTAGTGAGACCTTGTAATGGGGGGCTTATGAAGCGCTACCATCTTGTCCTGATGCATGCTTGCTTTGCCTTTTAACAACCAAAGCGTTATTCTTCTGTGCGTCTGCCAGCTCAGATAATTTCTGCAAAGAAATTTCTTCTGTTGCTTATAAACTGAGGAAGCGACGGGGAAGACTGTCCCACTCTTTAATTATCAACCTTAGTAACCAATCTGCTTGCTTGCTGCAGTGTCTTCTGAACAACAGCTACTACATCAAATGCCCTAATTTGCATCTGAAGCGTTGGGGGAAAATTGAGTGAATCAAGCATGGCGTTCTGTATGTCTGCATCTTTCGCCGACGCCCCAACAAAGACTTCAATACATCCCAGACAATTTACATGTATATAGAGAGGAAAATAAAAAAATTATAATGCTAATCTAAAGTCCCAGAACTTACACTGACTGTCGTTTCTCTTCCTGCCTGATAAAACTCAGCTGTCCTCCAGGATTGTGCCTCCCAGTTGAACACGTTGTGTTCGTTCGGCGGGAGGCCGTGCTGCAATCTTGTAAAGATCCAAGTTAAGCCAAAAGGAAACTTACACAGTCTCTTATTTATGTTGATTTTTTTTTCCTCTCATTTGCTTCGGCTTACATTTGACCGACAGCAAAATGTGACGTGCATCTTAAACACACATCAGATTGGATTTGCAGCAAATCTACAGCCGGTAATTATGTATAAGAACGTCAGACGTGTTTTTGTTTACAGCAAAATCGTCTCTGCCTTTGATATGAACACATACTGAGTGCTTGTAAATTTTAATCATGTGCATTTGCTGGTATTATCAGTCAGCACTGTTCAAAATTAGGCCAAAAAATCTGCCAGCAGAAATGTTGAAGCAGGAACGCCTCTGCTTTACTTCTCCTACCATCTGGATGTCATGAGCTTAAAAAAAAACAAAAAACTTCTGACATCTGATGCAACAATAGGAAATAGAAAACACTCATTATTCTGGTGTGAAACAGCTGTAATATAGCTGTACTGGGAGTGTTGGTAAGTCTGTAGTCCAAGTGGTGGTGAAGGGACACAAGTGGATGGTGGCAGGAGGCATGTTCAGGAGCAAAATAAATCCTTCAATAAAGCCAACAGACCTGAACTCACAGAGCAGGAACGAAAAACCTAAGTGACAACAGGGAGTGGCAACGACAGGACAATTTAGTAATGAACAGGGGGGTAAAGAACATTTGATATATGCTGGGAGGAAGTGGAAACTGGGAATAAGACACTGGGAGTCAGGTGGAAAACAGCTGGAGAAATTCTTCAGTTTCCTGGTCCGTTCACAAAACTTTATTCATTTCAAATGGGAAACAAGTAGCCACAGGACAAGAAGAAATGTGCATAAAGAACCAAAACCAAAATAATTATACCACTATTTTTTTGTTTAAAGTGATATATCAATTACTGACATAATAATTATAAAAAATAGGTAATTAAAAACATGTTGTGGTATACATATAACTGTTCAATTTATAACTAAGTTATAAACAGAAAACAGGATGATTACAGGCGGACTCTCAAAACATGACAAGAAAATTTACTGACCAATAATAATAATAATAATAATAATAA